>NC_091160.1:20230868-20248368 GCF_040958095.1 Procambarus clarkii
GAGACCAAGCGAACACATCATTAGCTATGTGGATGATATACTGATCCACACCAATGGCTATACCAACACCCAAAATACTCTGAACTCTGTATTGTACACATGTCAGGAACTAGGCTTGGTCATCTCAGTAGAGAAAACAAAGGTCCTGAACCGACGTCCACCCAGACGAGGTGGAGCCGTTCGCAAAATGCAGTTGCATGATGGCTCTCTGCTCGACTATGTAACCAGGTACAAATACCTTGGTCTTGAAGTTCCACTGTACCACAGTGTTGTAGCCAGATTGGGTCGCCAATGTAGAGAGAGGCTCCGTGCTCTTAAGGATGTGGCAGGCTACCATCCAAGCTATGGTGCAAATGTGAGAAATGTCAAAATGATGTATCTCTCATATATTAGGTCACTGATCGATTATGCTGCACCCATGTTTGCCCAGTGCATGAGAGAATGCTTGGAGGGCTGGAAAAGATGCAAAACGAAGCCATGAGGATAATCCTCGGATGCCCCCGTACAACTAAATTACTAAACATGAGGAAGGAACTGAATATTTGATGTGTAAGTGATCGTATCACTGAAATTAATGCTTTAATTGGTATCAAGATGCTTAGGCTAACCCACCCTATCCCCTGCACTGAAGCCCTCCAAGCCTTCTTCCTTGAAGGTCAGCATCCCTCCAAATGGATTGCCGCAACTGTCACTGTGCTCAGAATGTATAACTTTCATCACCCCTACCAAGAGAGACAACAACAACACTTTCCTTCCCCATGGGAGATCACTCCTTTCCGAATTACTGTTCCCCCTTTCCCACCCAAGAAGCGATCAAAGAACAGTCCTTGCTTCGACAAGAAGCAAAGTTCAATGCCTCAAGCCAAATTGATGCTTTAGTCAGAGAGCGCTGCCTTTCCCAGATTATTTACACTGATGGATCCTTGCATCGGTCCTATGGTGCAGCTGGAAGTGCAGTTGTTGTGACAGGGAGAGATGGTTCCTTCTCCCATGAGTGTGGAGCGCGTCAAAGTAACTGGGCCTCCACTCTTCAAACAGAATTGGTTGCCATAATCCTTGCACTCGAGCGCGTATATGAATCCAAAGTTGACACGCTAATTGTAAGTGACTCCTTGTCATCCTTGACTGCCCTCAGCTTCCCAAGGCATAACTGTGATGTGCTTATCTCTGAAGCTAGACACAGATATAATGAAATAATCAATGATGGAGTCAGGGTCTGTCTTCTGTGGATTCCTTCCCATATTGGTCTCCGAATACATGATAGAACAGATGAGTTAGCCAAGACTTTTGCTCGTAAAGAGGGAATTGATTACCAACTTGGACTGCCTTTGAGCCGCCTGAGGGCAGCAATATCCCAGGAACATCAACTAAATTTCGGAGACTTGAGGCAAAGTGAAATTCACACCAGTTACTCCAACTATCATCATTCTATTATGCAGGAAGAACCGCACGTCTATGGATCATCCAATAATGTTAGCAGACTTCTAGATGTTACCACTGCTAGGCTTAGGCTCGGCTACAAGTACCTCTGGGAATTTGTAACATCTGCTGATGTAGATTTGACTAAATGTAAACTCTGTCAGCAGAACTATTCGCATACTTTGCGTCATTATATAATGGAATGTGAAAAAATCGCAGAATTTAGAGATAACACCATCAATAGTGTCCAAGAAATGTGTAAGTACTTCATTCATAATGATGTGCTGCCCGAAATCTTACCGAAGTATCCAAAATTTGCTTACTGTAGGTAATGCATGCACATGACTGTAAAGCTGCCGCCCAGTTGGGTGGGTGTGGAGCACATGACTGTAAAGCTGCCGCCCAGTTGGGTAAGTGTGCAGCGCAAAGCTGCCACCCAGTTGGGTGGGTGTGCAGCAAGACTAGTAACTGTGTGACTCACCATAGATGTAAAGTGCCTTGTATAGTGACTGTTGTGAGCCTCTTGTTGATCACTTGTGACACAAAATATTATTGATGTGTGTATTTGCGTGGGTGATTAAATATGTATTTATGTATATATGCATACGTATATATATATATATGTGCATGTATGTATGAGAATGTGTACATGAATATATAACATTAATAATTTTGTAACTAGCGTCAAAAATTGTTATTTGCTTAGCTAAACGAACTAGAGGGTTCAGTTCCTGAACCGATTATGTGCCTCTGTAATCCTTTACACCACCGCCCACGGGATGGGTATGGGGTGCACAATAAAAAAAGAAATTGAATTGGACAGAAATTGTTGATACTGGTATATAAATATATGACAAGTAATAATTCCCATCTTTCTTTTGTAAAGACTATTTTGGCCAATGTTGCCAAGGGATATCATTCTTGGCCACTGTTGCCAAGCGCTATCATTCTTGGCCACTGTTGCCAAGGGCTATCATTCTTGGCCAATGTTGCCAAGGGATATCATTCTTGGCCAATGTTGCCAAGCGCTATCATTCTTGGCCACTGTTGCCAAGGGCTATCATTCTTGGCCACTGTTGCCAAGGGCTATCATTCTTGGCCAATGTTGCCAAGGGCTATCATTCTTGGCCAATGTTGCCAAGGGCTATCATTCTTGGCCACTGTTGCCAAGGGATATCATTCTTGGCCACTGTTGCCAAGGGATATTCTTGGCTAATGTTGCTAAGGTCAATCATCCATGACCACTATTGCTAAGAGCTATCATCCATAACCAATGTTGCTAAGGGCTATCATCCATAGCCAATGTTGCTAAGGGCTATCATCCATAACCAATGTTGCTAAGGGCTATCATCCATAACCAATGTTTCTAAGGGCTATCATCATAGAATGTGACGTAATGTATTTTACAGGTACTGACCAACATAGAATGCAGCTCAGGGTGCGTGCCACCTGAGTGCGTGGGGTATCATGTAGTCCTTAATGCCACGGAGCTGCACTGTACCACCTTCTCAACCGTCCAGAACTACACTCAGGATAACGACACCCGATACTACTGCTCAGGTATCATACCTCCTGAAGTCACTCATCTCCCTGAGGATGTGCTGGTTTGAGCACATCCCACCCTGATGCTTCAAAGTACCCCTGGTTTTACTCCTAATGTAACTCGGGGAAAACATCCTATTCTGAAACTGTACTGCCTCCTGAAAGCATATTCAAGGAGAATGTAGGACAGCATTACTGCCTCACTTCTTATCGTCACCACAGAGTGTATACGCTACGCTCTCTGCCGCCTGTTTGTATTCACAGTCCCTCTGCTTCCGACGCTGTTAAGGTGTACTTAGCAAAAACGTACTTATTACTTATCAGGCCAATTAAATATGTAAAATTTATTTGGCAATTCAAAGTGAAGATCATTATGGATAAGTGAGATTCATGCTCATTTATCAAAACCTTTCGGCCATATTCAACAACACACACACACACACACACACACACGCACGCACACAGACTCATAAGCCTAACTATCCCTTGAGGCTTATCATCAGGATCCATTTCTTACAAGCTTTCTAAATGGCTTACCAAAATGCTGTCCCCATTGTTAGGAACTATTTCCTCTTCTCATTTGACCAATTCTATTGAGTTAACTAACAAATTGAATATTGTTCCAATCACTCCTGATGTCAAGTTAATCAGTTTTGACGTTTGTTCTTTGTTTACAAAGGTGCCTGTTGATGATATTCTTGATTACCTTGCTCATGAGTTAATGAACCATGCATTACCTCTGTCTGCTGATAGTATTGTCAATATCATTCAGCTGTGTATAAAAGAATGTAAATTTACCTTTAATAATGTGTATTATTTACAGACTTTTGAAATGGCAATGGGGAATCCATTATCACCATTGCTTTCAAACTTGTACATGGAATTCTTAGAAAAGAAATGTGTTTTTAAAATTACTCCTGGACTCATTCCATGGTTTAGATATGTAGATGTTATTTTGTGTATATGTGCCATTCTTAGATATTCTTATTCATCTTGAGGTTATCTTGAGATGATTTCGAGGCTTTTTTTTTTTTTAGTGTCCCACCGGCCCGGTCTTCGACCAGGCCTCCACCCCAGGAAGCAGCCCGTGACAGCTGACTAACACCCAGGTGCCTATTTTACTGCTAGGTAACAGGGGCATAGAGTGAAAGAAACTCTGCCCAATGTTTCTCGCCGACACTTGGGATCGAACCCAGGACCACAGGATCACAAGCCCAGCGTGCTGTCCGCTCGGCCGACTGGCTCTAATATTATAATATTAAACATATATTTATATGTTTAATATTATAAATATTAAACATATAAATATATATACATATAATTTTATAAAGAGTTAAAAGGACTGACATCAACAAGTGATCCATACAGTGAACCTCAAATACAACAACGTGTCAACTGTACAGCCTCTGGGACCCTCACCCTCCACCGTGCGATAAGTACTGACCATACAGTAGAACAAATAAACATATATATTGTTACAAATATATAATATACATATAATATTATAAATATATAGATATATACAACAAAACAAGGCAAAATGGGAGTAAATAAACAAATTTGTGGCCACTGTAACAACTCCCTAAAGACGAAGGTAACGGGAATTGAATGTTATATCTGTAAGACTAGATTCCATTCGGCTTGTACAGGAGTGAGTAACACTACGGCACTGAGAGCTGGCCACTTGCTCTGGGTGTGTAAAAATGACCTGCCAGCTTGGAATATCCTAAAAACCCTTCTAGATAACATGACGCATGATCGAAAAACATCATTCATTGGAAGCCTACCAGCCATCCAGAAGGAGTGGGAAAGGAACAACAATTCTAATATACAAGGGGCGGAGGCTATAGTCAGGGATGAAACTGAGGCTGAAACTCAGGAAGTTGTAAACTCTGACTCAGTAGGCCAGGATGTAGATGACAGTAAACTAGAAAGTGTACCAGACAGCATTGACAGCTCGATAGGTACAGACACTACAACGGTCCCCGATAGAGCAATTCAGAACAGAAGGACAGACTTATGCAAATTTTATACAAAGGGCATATGCAGACATAGATATGCTGGTAATAAGAAAGGATTAGAATGCAGTTACCAACATCCCAAAAAATGTTTAAATATGCTTAGGAAAGGTGAGTGTCGATTTGGATCAATATGTAGGTTTTTCCATCCTGACATGTGCCAAACCTCACTGGAGGACAGAAAATGCTATGACCTCAGCTGCCCATACTTTCACGTGAAAGGCACGGAACGCTACATAAAGAGTGGCAAGCAGGATAATGAATTTGGAGGAAACTCTATACATTTTTTATACCAGACCGACAGAGAATTCAAAAGGAGCAGCATGGAGAGTGTATGGAACTGGATGCCAGATCCACTTGCATTCCAGAATTACAGATACAATTACCCACCGAAAGGGAACTACAACTACGACAGACAACTGCCCTACAACAATCAGTACTGGTCAGAGCAAACTCATTATGTCCACGCATAATGGGCTTGCCGAAAAAGTCTCCCATTCAAACTATCACTAATAGAGTAACCTCATTCATCTTTGCCAACATACAAGGACTGAAAACAAGAACAAACAACAAAGTACAGTTCATAAATGGCCTCCTCAAGGAGTCAAATGCAGTATTTGGAGCTTTCACAGAAACCCATGCAGGGGAATTGTTGGACAGTGAGATCTGAATTCCAGGATATAACCTATACAGGTGTGATAGGAAAATTAGGTCACATGGAGGAGTGGGTCTGTATATTAGGGAAGACCTTGTATGCTCGGAGCTCCTAAACGTTACAAATGAGGTGGTAGAGGTACTGGGATTAAAAATAGAGAAAATAAATTTAGTGATTATTCTAATATACAAACCGCCAGATGCAACGGCTGAGGAATTCACAGAACAGATAAGCAAAATAGAGAATAGCCTTGATAATTTGGAGAACCCGATACCTGATATTATCTTCCTAGGTGACTTCAACTTGCCTAGTCTCAGGTGGAAAATAGCAAACAATAATATTATACCAGGAAATCTATCAGGACCTAACCAACCACAGATTAGAGAACTACTTAGATTCTGTGACAAATTTTCACTCAATCAGCAGATATCGGAGCCAACGAGAAATGAAAATATTCTAGATCTGGTCTTTACGAACAATGAAGACATTATCAGAGACATTACGATATCAGATACCACATACTCAGATCACAAACTCATTGAAGTGCAAACGACCATCAATACTCAGAATAGACCTAAAACGTTGATAAAGCGAGAGGGGCTATTCGGTAAATTTAATTTTAATAATAAAAGGATAGACTGGGAGATAATAAACAGGGAACTTACAAACATTCCATGGAGAACTGTTCTAAGTAATACAAGTCCTACAGAAGGAATAGAAAAACTGACTTCAGAAGCGTATCAAGTCTGTCTGAAACATGTTCCTTTGAGGAAAGCCAGAAAGAGATCTAACGTAGAAAGAGAACGCAGACGACACTATAAACGCAGGAAAAAAATAACGGAACTGCTTATGCAGACAATTTCCTGTCAAAGAAGGAATAATTTAAATAGGGAGATTGAAGATATCAAGCGGAAATTGAAACACTCATATGAAACTGAAGAAAGGCAGTTAGAACAGAAAGCAATTCAGGAAATAAAGAAAAATCCAAAATATTTCTTCTCATATGCGAAATCAAAAGCAAAAACCACTGCCAGTATTGAACCTATTCGTACAAGTGAAGGTTCATACACGGAGGATGACAAAGAAATTAGTGAAATCCTAAAAAAGCAGTATGAGGACATGTTTAGGACTCCAATAAACAACATGAAGGTGGAAGATCCAGACAATTTCTTTATGCGGGATATTCAAACCCCTGTAAATATAACTGATATAAACACGAGCGCACTAAATTTTGAAAGAGAAATTGAAAACATGCCCATGCACTCGGCCCCAGGTCCAAACTCATGGAATTCAATATTTATAAAGAAATGCAAAGTGCCGGTAGCACAGGCACTCAGTATAGTGTGGAGGAAGAGCTTGGACACGAGGGAGATACCAGATGCACTTAAAGTAGCAGATATAGCCCCTCTACACAAGGGAGGGAGCAAAGCATTGGCAAAGAATTATAGACCAGTTGCACTAACATCGCACATCATAAAAGTATTTGAGAGAGTGATTAGGAGTCAGGTCACCAATTTCATGGAGACCAATGGCCTCCACAACCCAGGCCAACATGGATTTCGAGCGGGAAGATCGTGCCTCTCACAGCTACTTGAGCACTACGACAAAGTCACTGAGGCATTAGAAGAAAAACAGAATGCTGATGTGATATACACGGACTTCGCAAAGGCTTTCGATAAATGTGACCATGGCGTGATAGCACACAAAATGAAGTCAATGCGAATAACCGGTAAAGTAGGACGCTGGATACTCAGTTTTCTGTCAAACAGGACTCAGCGAGTAACGATCAACCATATAAAATCTAGTCCAAGTGCAGTTAAAAGCTCTGTACCTCAGGGTACAGTCCTTGCACCGCTGCTTTTCCTTATTCTCATATCAGATATAGACAAAAATACAAGTCACAGCTTCGTATCATCCTTTGCAGATGACACAAAAATCAGTATGAAAATTACGTCGGCTGAAGACATTGAAAAACTTCAAGCTGATATTAATAAAGTTTTCGACTGGGCATCAGAAAATAACATGTTGTTTAACAGTGATAAATTTCATGTACTCAGGTACGGTAAAAATGAGGACCTTAAACATAATACAGAGTACAAAACACAATCAAATGTACCCATAGTAGGAAAACAGCATGTAAAGGATTTGGGAATAATAATGTCTGACGACCTAACGTTTAAGGAGCATAACCAAGCAAATATTGCGACAGCCAGAAAAATGATGGGATGGATTATGAGAACTTTCAAATCCAGGGATCCCATCACAATGGTTGTACTCTTCAAGTCACTTGTGTTGTCCCGTCTTGAGTACTGCTAAGTACTCACTTCCCCCTTCAGAGCAGGAGAGATTGCTGAAATAGAGGGAACACAGAGAACATATACGGCACGCATAGACGCAATAAAGCACCTAAATTATTGGGATCGTCTCAAAGCCCTCCAAATGTACTCACTAGAAAGAAGACGAGAGAGATATCAAATAATATACACCTAGAAGATACTGGAGGGCCAAGTACCAAATCTACACAGTAAAATAACAACGTACTGAAGTGAACGATATGGAAGAAAATGTAGAATAGAACCAGTGAAGAGCAGAGGTGCCATAGGCACAATCAGAGAATACTGTATAAACATCAGAGGTCCGCGGTTGTTCAACGTCCTCCCAGCAAGCATAAGAAATATTGCCGGAACAACCGTGGACATTTTCAAGAGGAAACTAGATTTATTCCTCCAAGGAGTGCCGGACCAACCGGGCTGTGGTGGGTATGTGGGCCTGCGGGCCGCTCCAAGCAACAGCATGGTGGACCAAACTCTCACAAGTCAAGCCTGGCCTCGGGCCGGGCTTGGGGAGTAGAAGAACTCCCAGAACCCCATCAACCAGGTATCAACCAGGTAACCAGGCTCCCATTCATAGGGAAGATTTTTCACTAAAGTTTAGTGTTTACAACGAACAAATCCACAAGGGCCGTGACGAGAATTCGAACCTAGCTCTGACATCATCCCAGACGCTGCCTCAATCGACTGAGCTACGACATGGTCAAAAGAGTTGAAACCAGAAGATCTACTGTCCTTACTTGGATCCTGCAGCCTCTCCGAGACACAAACCAGGGTTTTACACAACTCCCCCATGCACTCGAGCTATGTCAATAGGCCGTTCTACCTCTTCGCCCTAACTTCATTACACCCAGAAATCACAATAGCGTGATGCATCAATGAACACATCCAAAAGGGCCGTGACGAGGATTCAAGCCTACGTCCGAAAACATCCCAGATGCTGCCTTAATCGACTGAGCTACGACATGGTCAAAAGAGTTGAAACCAGAAGTTCTACTGAACTTACTTGGATCCTGCAGCCTCTCCGAGACAAACCAGGGTTTTACACAACTGCCCCAAGCACTCGAGCTATGTCAATAGGCTCGAGAAAGAAATGGATCCGACAGAACTGATATACTTATTCATCTTGAGGTTATCTTGAGATGATTTCAGGGCTTTTTTTTTTTTAGTGTTCCCGCGGCCAGGCCCAAGGGATAGTTAGACTTATGAGTCAGCGTGTGTGAGTGTGTGTGTGTGTGTGTGTGTGTGTTGTTGAATATGACCAAAAGGTTTAGATAAATGAGCATGAATCTCACTTATCCATAATGATCTTCACTTTGAATTGCCAAATAAATTTTATATAGGTAAGTTAGGTAGAGTTGGTTAGGTTCGGTCATATATTTATGTTAGTTTTAACTCAAATTAAGGTGTCCTATACATACCAGTTGCGTTGCTCCTGGCAGTATGGGTTCGAGTCACTTCTGAGGTGTGAGTTTTTTTAGTGTTATATATGTATGTTATATTTAGTGTTTTTTTAGTGTTATATATGTATGTTATATTTTTAGTGTATATATATATATATATATATATATATATATATATATATATATATATATATATATATATATATATATATATATGTGTGTGAGAAAGCTGCATGAACGTGCAAGCCATATATCACTAAGAACTCTTTGACCCGGCCAGGATTCGAACCCATGCCGTCCAGGATCACCCCTAAACGTACACAGTACCGTGACCACCGCACCAATGATCGTCTATAAGGATTGTAGATATATGACTTGCGCGTGTATGCAGCTTTCTCACACATGTTAGACTCAGTGCGGCCCGTGCATGCGCCAGAATTTGATGAAAAACTGTACCCAAATGGATCCATGAGTGTCGTCGGGGATTGGTCAGTCAGGGAGCTTAGTTAATAAGCGCCAAGACTGACCAATCCTTATAGACGATCATTGGTGCGGTGGTCACGGTACTGTGTACGTTTAGGGGTGATCCTGGACGGCATGGGTTCGAATCCTGGCCGGGTCAAAGAGTTCTTAGTGATATATATATATATATACATATATATATATATATATATATATATATATATATATATATATATATATATATATATATATATATATATATATATATATATATATATATGTCGTACCTAGTAGCCAGAACGCACTTCTCAGCCTACTATGCAAGGCCCGATTTGCCTAATAAGCCAAGTTTTCATGAATTAATGTTTTTTCGACTACCTAACCTACCTAACCTAACCTAACCTAACTTTTTGGGCTACCTAACCTAACCTAACCTAACTTTTTGGGCTACCTAACCTAACCAAACCTATAAAGATAGGTTAGGTTAGGTTAGGTAGGTTTGGTTAGGTTCGGTCATATATCTACGTTAATTTTAACTCCAATAAAAAAATTGACCTCATACATAATGAAATGGGTAGCTTTATCATTTCATAAGAAAAAAAATTGAGAAAATATATTAATTCAGGAAAACTTGGCTAATTAGGCAAATCAGGCCTTGCATAGTAGGCTGAGAAGTGCGTTCTGACTACTAGGTACGACATATATATATATATATATATATATATATATATATATATATATATATATATATATATATATATATATATATATATATATATATATACATATATAAATATATATATATATATACATATATATATATATATATACATATATATACATATATATATATATATACATATATATACATATATATATATATATATATATATATATATATATATATATATATATATATATATATATATATATATATATATATGTCGTACCTAGTAGCCAGAACGCACTTCTCAGCCTACTATGCAAGGCCCGATTTGCCTAATAAGCCAAGTTTTCATGAATTAATGTTTTTTCGACTACCTAACCTACCTAACCTAACCTAACCTAACTTTTTGGGCTACCTAACCTAACCTAGCCTATAAAGATAGGTTAGGTTAGGTTAGGTAGGTTTGGTTAGGTTCGGTCATATATCTACGTTAATTTTAACTCCAATTAAAAAAAATTGACCTCATACATAATGAAATGGGTAGCTTTATCATATCATAAGAAAAAAAATTGAGAAAATATATTAATTCAGGAAAACTTGGCTAATTAGGCAAATCAGGCCTTGCATAGTAGGCTGAGAAGTGCGTTCTGGCTACTAGGTACGACATATATATATATATATATATATATATATATATATATATATATATATATATATATATATATATATATATATATATATATATATATATGTTTATATATATATATATATATATATATATATATATATATATATATATATATATATATATATATATATATATATATATATATATATATGTCGTACCTAGTAGCCAGAACGCACCTCTCTGCCTATTATGCAAGGCCCGATTTGCCTAATAAGCCAAGACTTCCGAACTCCTTATCAAAAACAGCCCGAAGCCGACGGAGAACCCTCTACAGCAGTCAAGCGTTGTATACATGTACACTTGCCCCCACGAAGGATGTAACCTTCAATCTAAGTACATAGGTATGACGTCGACCAAGCTGACGAGGCGTTTGACATGTCATCTTCAATCACATGAGACAAGCCCATGACATCACCCTAACAAGAGAAATGTTAAACAAAAATACCTGTATAATAGACAAAACCCAAGATGCAAGAAGATTACAAATTCTTGAAGCAATTCACATAAGAATAGAAAAACCTACCATGAACACCCAAATCACGGAACTATTTACTCTACCCACCATGAGAGTAAGGACAAGACCAGAACATAACGATGCCAACACAGAAGACACTGTTCAACATAATAGACCAATTACACCTGATTAATCTTTGTATGTAGATAGGAGCTGCCTCGTATGGGCCAATAGGCCTTCCGCAGTTACCTTTATTCTTATGTTCTTATGTGCTTCATCCCCCATTTATCCCTTATGTATCCCCATGTTTTTACCTTTATTGTCTTATCACCTGACCCAGTGCGGGTATAATCAACCAGTTCTGAAAATTCTTTTCAATTGAGAATGAACCATGAAGGTTCGAAACGTTGTGTAATTGTATAATTAATTGTAATACATTCGATAGTAATTCACTTTTTTCTTCACCTTGAAATTACGAAAATGAGTTTTGGAGAACTCCTCTTTCAGCTAAGCCCTGATGCTAAGAAAATAGTTAGAGGGATAGAAGCCCTAAATCAGAAGATAGTAAATACTGAATATGCGGTCATATTCAATGAGACATGTTTAAAAGAAAACCTGCTGCCAGTATACACCTATATAAATATATTATATATATATATATATATATATATATATATATATATATATATATATATATATATATATATATATATATATATATATATATATAACTGAAAACTCAACCCCAGAAGTGACTCGAACCCATAATGCCAGGAGCAATGCAACTGGTATATACAGGACGCCTTAATCCGCTTGACCATCACGACTGGACAATAAGGAAGTGATAGCCGAAGCTATTTGAACCACTTCCCCGCCGGCACTCAGATGGTAATCTTGGGCATAGCATTTTATCAAATCACCTCATTCTTTGGGGCACACGCAAGGAACACAAATGCGAACAAGCCTGAATTGTCCCTAGGACTATATTCAACTGAAAACTCACACCCCAGAAGTGACTCGAACCCATACTGCCACGAGCAACGCAACTGGTATATACAGGACGCTTTAATCCGCTTGACCATCACGGCCGGACAGTAAGGAAGTGATAGCCGAAGCTATTTGACCCCCCCCCCCCCCCCTGGCGGCACCCGGATGGTAATCTTGGGCATAGCATTTTATCAAATCACCTCATTCTTTGGGGCACACTTGAGGAGCACAAATGCGAACAAGCCTGAATGGTCCCCAGGACTATATGCAACTGAAAACTCCAGCGGGGAAGTGGTTCAAATAGCTTCGGCTATCACTTCCTTATTGTCCAGTCGTGATGGTCAAGCGGATTAAGGCGTCCTGTATATACCAATTGCGTTGCTCCTGGCAGTATGGGTTCGAGTCACTTCTGCGGTGTGAGTTTTCAGTAGCATATAGTCCTGGGGACAATTCAGGCTTGTTCGCATTTGTGTTCCTCACTTGTGCCCCAAAGAATGAGGTGATTTGATAAAATGCCATGCCCAAGATTACCATCTGAGTGCCGGCGGGGAAGTGGTTCAAATAGCTTCGGCTATCACTTCCTTATTGTCCGGTCGTGATGGTCAAGCGGATTAAGGCATCCTGTATATACTAGTTGCGTTGCTCCTGGCAGTATGGGTTCGAGTCACTTCTAGGGTGTGAGTTTTCAGTTGCATATAGTCCTGGGGACCATTTAGGCTTGTTTGCATATATATAAATATATATATATATATATATATATATATATATATATATATATATATATATATATATATATATATATATATATATGTATATATATATATATATATATATATATATATATATATATATATATATACATATATATATATATATATATATATATATATATATATATATATACATATATATATATATATATATATATATATATATATATATATATATATATATATATATTATACATGAAATACGATAAACTAAAAAATTAAAGGCGCTGAGCACTTTTCCCCCATTTGAGGACGTCGTCAGAGACTACACATATTCATGACTTGTTAGTCATCAGCTAAGTATCATTTATATATCAGATATCTTCAAATGTTGTCTTCCCATATGTCTTACAACTGTTCATATCAGAAGCTTTCTTCGATTAGTTACTTCACTCATTTCCAATGTTTGAAATGTGTTCTCAAAATGCTTCACCAGAAAAAAACTAAATACAAATAATTGCCATTGAAATCAAAACTACTAGCTCTGACAACCCACCTCTAACTATGAAAAAACGAGATTATAATAACCACACAAGTATTATTTTGTGTAACAAAACTGAGATACAATTGTTCATTCATTACACTATGAGAGAAAAATGTAAAAGCCTGCTATAAAGATTAGTTGCTGAAATCATTAACGAATATTTAAATCAAATATCTCCAACTTTAACATTATTAACACTAGGGCCTCAGACTTTGCAACTTATTCTGCCATTGCCAGACCCATAGCAACGTTAATAACGTTAATAACGAAATCTGGCTCACCATTACAACAAACAGTAATATATGGCGATCTCTGACTTCTAAACACATTTACCTGAATTCTAGGATATCTCATGTGCTTGAAATCAAAAATGAAATACAAACAGGAATGTAATACGTTTGGCAGATTGTCGGTACAAAGGCGAGGAGTGCAGTAGAGACGACCAGTGCGCAGTGATGACCCTGTACTCTGTGTGCAACGCCACGAGAGGCGTGTGCACCTGTGCTCCCTACGCTACCGACTCCAGTATCTCCTGTGTGCTCAGTAAGTCCTCACAACCCACTTGAAGGATATATATATAAAGAAAGTGTATCCTTCTTCTCAATATTATATAGATTATATATATATATATATATATATATATATATATATATATATATATATATATGCGAACAAGCCTGAATGGTCCCCAGGACAATATGCAACTGAAAACTTTATATATATATATATATATATATATATATATATATATATATATATATATATATATATATATATATATATATAATATATATATATATATATTATATATATATATATATATATATATATATATATATATATATATATATATATATATATATATATATATATATATATATATATATATATATTATATATATATATATTATATATATATATATATATATATATATATATATATATATATATATAATATATATATATATATAATATATATATATATATATATATATATATATATATATATATATATATTATATATATATATATTATATATATTATATTATATATATATAATATATATATATATATATATATGTCGTACCTAGTAGCCAGAACTCACTTCTCAGCCTACTATGCAAGGCCCGATTTGCCTAATAAGCCAAGTTTTCCTGAATTAATATATTTTCTCTAATTTTTTTCTTATGAAATGATAAAGCTACCCATTTCATTATGTATGAGGTAAATTTTTTTTTATTGGATTTAAAATTAACGTAGATATACGATCGAACCTAACCAACCCTACCTAACCTAACCTAACCTATCATTATAGGTAATGTTAGGTTAGGTAGCCAAAAAAAGCTAGGTTAGGTTAGGTTAGGTAGGTTAGGTACACGAAAAAACATTAATTCATGAAAACTTGGCTTATTAGTCAAATCGGGCCTTGCATAGTAGGCTGAGAAGTGAGTTCTGGCTACTAGGTACGACATATATATATATATATATATATATATATATATATATATATATATATATATATATATATATATATATATATATATATATATATATATATATATATATATATATATTATATATATATATATATTATATATATATATTATATATATATATATATATATATATATATATATATATATATATATATATATATATATATATATATATATATATATATATATATATAATATATATTATTAAATATGACCGAAAAAGTAAGATTAATAATTCTAACACGAATTTTCTCAATCTTTCGTACATTACGCTTCACTGTTGGAGGTAAATCAAAAATCACTTCTCCAAAATTCATTTTTATTTCTAGTCTGACGCGACACGGGCGCGTTTCGTAAAACTTATTACATTTTCAAAGACTTCACAAATACACAACTGATTAGAACTTACGTCTCTCTGATATTATATCTACATTTGAGTGAGGTGGGAAGGGTGATGTGGCATTAACACAAGACAGAACAGGAGGGGATATTAATAGGGTATTAAAAGTATCAACACAAGACAGAACAGAAACAATGGGTATTGAATAGAAGTGTTTGTAGAAAGCCTATTGGTCCATATTTCTTGATGCTTCTATATTGGAGCGGAGCCTTGAGGTGGGTAGAATATAGTTGTGCAATAATTGGCTGTTGATTGCTGGTGTTGACTTCTTGATGTGTAGTGCCTCGCAAACGTCAAGCCGCCTGCTATCGCTGTATCTATCGATGATTTCTGTGTTGTTTACTAGGATTTCTCTGGCGATGGTTTGGTTATGGGAAGAGATTATATGTTCCTTAATGGAGCCCTGTTGCTTATGCATCGTTAAACGCCTAGAAAGAGATGTTGTTGTCTTGCCTATATACTGGGTTTTTTGGAGCTTACAGTCCCCAAGTGGGCATTTGAAGGCATAGACGACGTTAGTCTCTTTTAAAGCGTTCTGTTTTGTGTCTGGAGAGTTTCTCATGAGTAGGCTGGCCGTTTTTCTGGTTTTATAGTAAATCGTCAGTTGTATCCTCTGATTTTTGTCTGTAGGGATAACGTTTCTATTAACAATATCTTTCAGGACCCTTTCCTCCGTTTTATGAGCTGTGGAAAAGAAGTTCCTGTAAAATAGTCTAATAGGGGGTATAGGTGTTGTGTTAGTTGTCTCTTCAGAGGTTGCATGGCTTTTCACTTTCCTTCTTATGATGTCTTCGATGAAACCATTGGAGAAGCCGTTATTGACTAGGACCTGCCTTACCCTACAGAGTTCTTCGTCGACTTGCTTCCATTCTGAGCTGTGGCTGAGAGCACGGTCGACGTATGCGTTAACAACACTCCTCTTGTACCTGTCGGGGCAGTCGCTGTTGGCATTTAGGCACATTCCTATGTTTGTTTCCTTAGTGTAGACTGCAGTGTGGAAACCTCCGCCCTTTTCCATGACTGTTACATCTAGAAAAGGCAGCTTCCCATCCTTTTCCGTCTCGTAAGTGAAACGCATCACGGAACTCTGCTCAAATGCCTCCTTCAGCTCCTGCAGATGTCTGACATCAGGTACCTGTGTAAAAATGTCGTCAACATACCTGCAGTATATGGCCGGTTTCAAGTTCATGTCGACTAAGACTTTTTGCTCGATGGTACCCATGTAGAAGTTTGCAAACAGGACACCTAGGGGAGAACCCATGGCGACCCCATCTACTTGCTTATACATGTGCCCATCCGGGCTCAAGAAGGGTGCCTCTTTAGTACAAGCTTGGAGTAGTTTCCTCAGAATACTTTCTGGCATGTCAAGAGGAGTACAAGCTGGATCACGATACACTCTGTCGGCTATCATTCCGATTGTCTCGTCCACAAGTACGTTGGTAAACAGCGATTCTACGTCCAACGAGGCTCTTATCCCTGTGGCCCGTGTGCCCCGCAGTAAGTCCACAAATTCCTTTGGAGACTTCAGGCTGAAGGCGCAAGTAACATAAGGAGTCAGCAGGCCGTTGAGTCGCTTCGCCAGTCTGTACGTGGGTGTGGGTATCTGGCTAATGATTGGCCGAAGTGGGTTTCCAGGCTTGTGCGTCTTGACATTTCCATACGCATATCCAGGTTTATATTCCCCAATGATCTTTGGCAGGTGGAGTCCGGATTTCTTGGCGTTCA
>NC_091160.1:20253368-20283368 GCF_040958095.1 Procambarus clarkii
GAATATTCATGGATATTACGCCAATTTCCATGAACTCCAACTTCTGATTTCACAGTTTTCGCCCCTTTGTGTCTGTCTCCAGGAGCCGATGTTTGATGCTCGCCCTGGTCGCTTCCGTGGCTATTCCTTTCTGCCCCCCCCCCCCCCCCCGACTTTTGCTGGGGCCCCTTTCTTCTCTGGTCTCTTGATTCGTTCTGATGTTCCCTTCGTCCCCCAACTTTTTCCGTTGCCTCTCCACTGTTCTGCTGCACGTGTCTTTGTGCGTAAATGGTACATGGTTTGTTCCATTTATCTCCCCCCACGTGTCCCGCTTTCTCTTTCCGATCTTCAACACCTACTGGAGTCCTGCTGAGTGATTTCAGTTGTCGACATACTCTCTGAGGTGATGTTCTGACAAACACCCGGGATCGCCTTCTCGAACAGTTCATCCTCTCTTCTTCCCTGTCTCTTCTGAATTCTGGTGAGTTCACTCATTTGGACTCTCGGACTCTCACCCTTTCCAGTCTTGATTTTTCACTCTGCTCGACATCTCTTTACTTGGATTTCAGGTGGCGAGTTCTTGATGACCTCCAAGGCAGTGACCATTTTCCCGTCCCTGTTACCTTTTTCTCTTTTCGCCCTTTCTTCTCCTACCCCCTAGGTGGCAGATTGCCAAGGCAGACTGGAACCTATTTACCCTCCGTGCTTCTCTCTCCGACCTCTCCATTCTACCTCTCCCTCGCGCCCTCTTCCTTTTTTATGACACCATCTTCGACGCTGCCCTCCACTATATTCCTGGCTCTTCCTCTCGAGGACCATGGAAGTGCGGTCCCCTGGTGGAATGTGGTCTGTGCTCGGGCTGTCCGCTGTAAGCGTGCAGCCTGGAAGAGACACCGCCACCGGCGAACGGCTGATTCTTTTGTTTTGTTTTGGAAGGCAAGAGCAGTGGCCCGTAGGGCCATCCGTACAGCTAAGCGTGAGTGTTGCAAGTCTTATGTTTCCACCATTACGTCCGAAACTCCTTTGCCGCAGATCTGAAAGCGTATTCGCAAGATAGCAGGTAAGTTCGTTCCCGATGTCTCGCCGGTCCTTCACCTTTCTGGTACTCTTGTGGTGGACCCGTTGCAGATCACGTCTGAACTGGATTCCCACTTTTCTTCTGTTAGCTCTGGTTGTCATCTTCCTCAATCTTTCCTTCTTTATGAACCTGTTCTTGAATCTCGTCCTTTAGATTTCTGCACCCTTCTCAGACTTCCCTATAACGATCACTTCTCTCTCTCTGAACTTCAGTCTTCCCTGGCCCTCTGCGGTTTTACGGCGGAGGGTTGCGATGGCATTCATAATGAGATGCTTCGCCATCTCCCTCCGTGCACGTCTCAGTATTTACTGAGTCTGTATAATCGGGTCTGGGAGTCGTCATCAGTCCCTGAGGACTGGCTCGATGCCGTTGTCCTCCCTGTTCGAAAGCCAGGGTCTTTGGGACATCCCCTAAGGACTTCCGGCCTATTGCCCTCTCGAGTTGTGTCTGCAAACTCTTTGAACGTATGGTTAACGTTCGTCTGATGTGGTTCTTAGAACACTACCACCACCTCTCCCCTTCTCAATTTGGTTTTCGCAAGTGCCGCAGCACAACAGATGTCCTGGTGAACTTGGAGGTCTATATTCGTACTGCTTTTGCTGTGAAGATCTCCGATGTTACCATCCTTTTTGACCTGGAAAAGGCTTACGACACCACCTGGCGACATCATATTCTGTCCCAACTTCATTCTTTTGGCTTTCGTGGTAATCTCCCTCTCTTTCTCCAAAGCTTCCTCTCTTGTCGTTCCTTTCGAGTGAGACTTGGTGCCACTCTTTCTGCCTCTTTTCAGCGATGCTAGGGTGTGGCCCAAGGTAGTGTTCTGAGCACTACTCTTTTTCTGGTTGACCTCAATGGTCTTCTTTCCTCTCTTCCTTCTGGCGTCTTCTCCGCTCTCTATGTCGACGATGTTACTCTTTGCTGTCAGGGTGATGATTCCCTTCTCCTTCAATGGCGGCTTCAACTTGCGATTGATGCAGTGTCGTCTTGGTCCATCAATCATGGCTTCAGGTTCTCTACGTTTAAGACTTGTGCTATAACTTTTACTCGGAAGCATGTTGTTCTTCGTCACTTTATGGTCATCCCCTTGTGTACAAGGATTCCACTAAGCTTTTGGGGTTAATCTTTGGTACTCGTTTGTCTTGGTCGCCCCATATTTCTTACTTTCGAGTTAAAAGAATTTCTTACCTTCGTCTTTAAATGGACGTTCTAAGGCCATTACCCTCCTTAAGGTTTTGTCTCATACTTCTTGCGGAGCAAATAGGCGCACTCTCCTCGCTTTACATTCCTCTCTCGTCCTGTCTAAACTCGATTATGGTTGCCCTGCTTATTCGTCTGCTTCTCCTTCTACTCTTCGCCGTCTTGATGCTTTGAACCATACTGGGTTGCGCCTCAGCTCTTGTGCCCTTCGTTCGACTCCTGTCCTCAGCTTGTATGTTGACACTGGCTTCCTGTCTCTCTAGGAGCGCCGTGCTCGCTACCGTCTTTGCTATCTTGTGCAGTTCTTGCAACATCCTTCCTCTTTTTCTGTCATGCTTTAACTTTTACCCCTCCTGTGGTTCCTGTTCCTCTTCACCACCTCCTTCTTTATGTCCGCTTATCTCGCTTATAGGATTCTCTTTCAGTTCGTATTTTTAATATTTCTCTTATCGCTCCTTCCTTGTCCCCGTGGAGAGTCCCTCTTCCGAAGTTTTGTACAGCTTTAACCCGCATCACTAAAGCTTTTACCCAACCTACGATTCTGAAACGCATTTTTCTTGAGCACTTTTCTTCGCACTCTCGCTCCGTTTCCTTCTTCACCGATGGGGGTAAGTCTGTAGACGGTGTAGGCTACTCTGTTGTTTTTCCTGACCACACCTATATGTATCGCCTACCTCCAGAGACTAGCATCTTCACAGCAGAACTTTATGCTATTCTCTATGCTCTTCGTCTCCTGCTTTCTCGTTGTCAATTTTCCTTTGTAGTTGTCGTTGACTCTCGTAGTGCCCTCATGGCTCTCGGCTCCTTTATTCCGGTCCATCCAGTGGTCGTCGAGATTCAGCATTGGCTGTTTCTTATTTCCAGCATATTTAAGTCAGTTGAGTTTTGCTGGGTTCCCAGTCATATTGGTGTCTCTTTAAATGAGTGTGCGGACACTGCCGTTAGGGAAGCTGTCCACTCTTGTCCCATCTCCCGTAAAATTATTCCTTATTCCAACTTTTACCCGGTTATTCATTCCTCCATCCTTACCCGCTGGCAGGATTGTTGGTCTTCTGTTTCTGGTAACAAACTGCTTACTCTTAAGAGTAGTGTGTCCTCATGGCCTTCCTCCTACCACCATAACCGGTGATGGGAAACGGCTCTGGCGAGGTTGCGCATTAGCCGTACACGCTTAACTCATGTCACTTAATGGAGCGCCGCCCTGCTCCTTATTGTCCAAATTGCATTGTCCCTCTTACAGTCGTGCATATCCTTGTTGAATGTCCTGACTTCCAGGACGAGCGTGTGTCTTGCTTTCCGACCGTCCCTCGCAGTCACTTGTCCCTCGATAGAATTTTTGGTGAATCGAATACTTTTGATATCGTTTGTCTTATGCGTTTCTGTTCTTGTATTGACATCCTACGTGATATTTAGCGCCCTCTGATTATTTCGCACATTTGATGGTGCTACATAGCCTTCCCGGTTTGCTACTTTCTCTTGATAATTTCTTACTTACTTGTAGAATTTTGAGAGACAGCAGATTAAAAAGTGATGTGCGTCACAACTATGGCAAACCCATTGGAGCCTGGGGCGAAAAACATTTTGGCTGACAGACATATAAGCGTGTTAGCCCCAAGCCCAGTGACAGAAGGTTTCAAAGCCCACCTGCCAGAGACAAGTAGGAAACTAAGTATGTGCCAAGAAATCAAGAGTCCAGCCAGACACATCATAGTGCAAGTTGCGCCTGTGCAGAGAACGTCCAATGAAAGTAGACAAAGCCAGAGCCACTCAGGAGAATACAGTCGGAACATCTCCCAAGTGAGATGCTATAATTGTGACAGATTTGGTCACATCAAGAGAGACGGTTTGCAGGGTAAGTAAGTTGTGACCCTAACGATGATGTGTGAACCCCGAAACTCCCCTGTGAACTTAATAAAGGACAAACCGCAGAAAGTGAACTTAACGAACGAGAGGTATAGCCCATTCTCTGGTAAAGGTTGGGTGAGCATAGAAGGCCAACCTGAGACAGAAGTAAGTATCCTTAGAGATATGGGGGCGAATCAGAGCTTGATTCTGAGGAGCCTGGTCGGGGATGAACGACTTTTAGCTGGCAGTAAGAGAATCAAGGTGCATGGGTTATTGTCGGAGAGTGACATGCCCGTATGTGCTGTCAAGCTGAGGTCAGAATATTTGTCAGCGGAGTGTGATGTTGGGAGTGTGTCATGGCATACCTCTTCCAGAAATACAAGTGATCCTAGGTAATAATTTGTGCGGAGTCGAAGGTGTTGTAGCAGTAGATTATCCCAATAATATACTCGCTCCAAACACATTAGCCTAATGAGAGAGGCAAAGCTCTTCTTAGTACTAATTACGGAACTCAAACCTTTCCCTACTTCCAGTTAATATTCCTGCCAACCTTTGGAGAACGGTGAGGTGTTACCCGAGGATATAAGCAGCAGAGTAGCGAATAATAACGAGTCTACTTTCAAGTGTGGTCTAGAACAGACACTTGTGAGATACTGTACCAACTCTCAGTGTGCTCAACTCACACCATTGCTCGCCAAGGTATCACCGGCATACTTCTGTATACTCGACCAAATATATATATTCTCTTAGTGTCTTTGTTTATTGTCACCATACTTTACGTAACAACAGAACCGTTTCATTGGTGACCCCGGAGTGGGGTCACCAGCTCATAGTGAAAGCTATTCCGGAGGAGTTCCAGAAGGGCCATGGGACACTTAACAGAGTAGACCTGGCTAGCATCCTAGAGGATAAGTCAGAGGATAGCCAAGTCATTGTATACCCTGCCTGTGTAGTGACAAGGTCAGAGGTAGCCACCGAGGGAGACACTGGGGGTGACGGGGCAGTGTCGACTCCACTGAGGGAGGAGGCCGAAGTGGAGATATCAGGGCTGTTCAGCGAAGGTCCAGCTCGTGGAAGTGAGTGCATGGCGAGGTCAGGTGTGAAGATGACCCTGCCTGAGAGATTCAGTGTGAACAGAATGGACCTAATTAGAGCCCAGAATGATGAATTCGGAGACCAGATCAGGGTGACGAAAGGGGGAAATTGTGTCCAGAGTCCCTGGTGCATTATTACATAGAAAACGACATATTGATGAGGAAATGGCGACCGGATGGAGTCGGCGCGGATATAGTGTGGATGGAGAAACACCAAGTGTTGGTGCCGAGGGAGTTTAGTAGTTTTGGAACTGCCCCACTCCGTGGACATGGCAGGACACTTGGGAGTTAAAAAGACTTTGAAGAAGATGCAAGATCATTTTCATTGGTCCAACGTACGGAAGGACGTGAAAAAGTACTGTAAGACATGTTTGTCTTGCCAGCACGCAGGTAAGCCGGCACTGGCCATACCGAAAGCGACTTTGAAGCCCATCCCAGCTTTTGGTGAGCCTTTCGAGAGGGTATTGGTAGATTGTGTGGGTCCGTTGCCAAGGATTAGGAAAGGCCCCGATTATTTGCTTACCATCATGTGTACGGAAATTCGTTTTCCGGAGGCGGTCCCCCTGAGGAAAGTGACGTCACTGGCCGTCTTGGATTGAATGTGGGACTACGTTGCCTGGGAAGGCATGCTCAAGGTTATCTAGACGGACCAGGGGTCGAGTGTCTTCCATTCAAAGTTATTCAGAGAAACTGTAAGAGGATGGAAAGTGGAACAGGTGCACTCATCACCATACCACCCTCAATCGTAGGGGGGGGGGCTCTGGAGCGATTTCACGGAACCTTAAAGAGCCTGTTGCGGATTGTTTTGACCCCATATAGCCTTGGTAGAACGAGTCTACCCTAGTGAGAGTTATTCTGCCGACCGGACTTGATTGAGAGGTCAGAGGAAAGATGTATATATTAAACAATTGATTAGATGTCAGTGACAAAGCCTACCTGCACCAGAGAATAGCTGAAGGTTCGCCATCTGCAACATGGTATCTTCAGGCAACCAAATTAGAAAGGTTAAATATCCCAAAAGGAATCCACAGGGAAATAGCAGTTAGGTTATATAGACTACGTCTAGGTTACAGATGCAACTGGGAGATTGGTGAACCCCGACAGAGAGAGTGCATCTTCTGCCAAACTGTCACAGAAAAGCCATTACTTCACTATCTTCTGGAATGTGAAGCAACCAGTGACCTTAGAAGAGCTTTAAGAGTTCCTGAATCATGCAGTGGCCACCCTGAAGCCATCAACACAGCCACTCTCCTGGTCAACAAAGGTGTTCAGCAGCTGGACACCCTCATAAAGACTGTGAAGCAGTATCCTCCCCCGCGATAACAGCTTGATGGTTAAATGCAACCTCAGAATACTGAGAAAAAAAAACAAAAAAAACAATTGTACCACTTACGGGCTATTCATGCCCGTGCCACCTCTTGGGTGGCTTAATCTTTATCAATCAATCAATCGTGATTGTTGACCATCTGGTCACCATTTGGTCCGGGAGACATCTCCCGTCACGCTGGGTGCAGTCGCACCTCCACAGATCTCCAGTATCATCTATTGATACTAGTGATGGCTCAAAAGGGCCACCACTTACGAGCTATTCATGCCCGTGCCACCTTTTGGGTGGCTTCATCTTCATCTGAACACATTCACAAGGGAGACATCTCCCGTCATGCAGGGTGCATTCGCACCTCCACAGATCTCCAGTATCAGCTCTTGATACTGGTAATGGCTTAAAAGGGCCACCACTTACGGGCTATTCATGCCCGTGCCACCTTTTGGGTGGCTTAATCTTCATCAATCACACTCGCGGGCATAATGTCCTCTGACACCACAGTCGAAGCATCGGCTGCCTCCCCTGGGCGGCCACTCGCCAGTCCCCCTGGCGGTACCACTTGCAGACGTTCCCTGGGTCCTCTTTGGACTCCCTGTCGTCGTGTCCAAGTGACATGAAATGAGATGTCGATACTTTGGGGACGTGAAATGAGGCTAGCAGGACGTCTTGACCTCACTTGAGTTGCCGCAGCTGTCAGAGGTGGACATGCATTCCGGGGTCCTAGGAATATAGAGGAATACGGCCCTGGATGCAGTGTTTGAGTGATGACTACAGTGCATAACTGCCGAAGAAGCTGTCAAGGGCGTGACACAAGTTAACTCTCGGCATTTATGAAGATTTGGAGACGGTCTCAAGCCAAGTGGTGATCATACCTGTGTGGAGCTCTAAATCGTGATTTCCTCTGGTGGAGGAAGATTAGCAGGTGTCATGGTGTGGAGCCTGCCGGACGACTGTGTGAGCTCAAGTCAGGAGCGGAAGAGCTGTGAGGCAGACATTAATAAATTTTGTTGGATGTCTTAAAGAGGATGCCATATTGGGGAGCGCCTGAGCTGAGCGCCTCGAGCTTCAAAATCTGCAGTTTGTTTGGGAAGGAGTTCGTGGAGAAACTTCAAGGTTAGAGAAGAAGTTAATGGAGGAAGTTCGAGGCTAAAGAAGAAGTTAATGGAGGAACTTTGAGGCTGGAGAAGAAGTGTGTGCTGGACTCTGTGTTAAAGCAGAACTCTATAGTGAGGAGCTGACTTCAAGCAGTGGAAAGGAGTTACACATGTCTCTGTGGAATCAGTGGTGGAGTGTCATTGATGTTGGATTAGAACTTCGTTGTGCAGCAGTTTGGGAGAACTGCAGAAGGGCCTTTCGTAATATTTTGGAGGACCTAGAGATATATATTGGTAGTGAGCCTCTAGGAGCAGAACAGAGGTTCATGGTGGACATATATGAATATATAAGGGGAGTGCTTGAATGCTTATTGGCATGTAAAACGCAGTGTAAGGTGAGAGATTGATTTCTTCTTTTGTTGGCGAATATTTATGTAGATATTTCTGGTGGTTTCAACCCCGAGCTGAGTTTCATATACTTTTACGGTTACGATTATAGTATTGTTGTGGCAGTATTTCAGCCCCATGTAGTGAGGGAATAGTAAGTGGTAAACCAAGAGTTGAGCAGCCACTTGATATGGACTGTTGGTGAAGCCAGGATATGATATTGGAATGCTACCGGGTTGTAGCAGGTTAGAGTGTTGTATGATAATGTTCTAATTTTTGTAAGTCATGTATTGTGTATGTTTTCTTTGCACATTAAATGTATATATTCACCTAGTTGTATTCACCTAGTTGTGCTTGCGGGGGGTTGAGCTCTGCTCTTTCGGCCCGCCTCTCAACCGTCAGTTAACTGTTATTAACTATTAACCAAAAAAATTCCACCCCCCCCCCCCCCACACACACACACACACACACACACACACACACACACACACACACACACACACACACACACACACACACACAGGAAAAGAAGGAAAAAGACTTGGGGTTTGATATCACGCCAGACCTGTCTCCTGCAGCACATATCAAGCGGATAACATCAGCGGCATATGCCAGGCTGGCCAACATACGAACGGCATTCAGAAACTTGTGAAAAGAATCATTCAGAACTTTGTATACCACATATGTCAGGCCAGTCCTGGAGTATGCAGCCCCAGCATGGAGTCCATATCTAGTCAAGGATAACACTAAACTGGAAAAGGTTCAAAGATTTGCCACCAGACTAGTACCCGAGCTGAGAGGTATGAGCTACGAGGAGAGACTACGGGAATTAAACCTTACTTCGCTGGAAGACAGAAGAGTTAGGGGGGACATGATCACCACATTCAAGATTCTGAAGGGAATTGATAGGGTAGATAAAGACAGTCTATTTAACACTAGGGGACACAGGTGGAAACTGAGTGCCCAAATGAGCCACAGAGATATTAGAAAGAACTTTTTTAGTGTCAGAGTGGTTGACAAATGGAATGCATTAGGAAAGGATGTGGTGGAGGCTGACTCCATACACAGTTTCAAGTGTAGATATGATAGAGCCCGATAGGCTCAGGAATCTGTACACCTGTTGATTGACGGTTGAGAGGCGGGACCAAAGAGCCAGAGCTCAACCCTTGCAAGCACAACTAGGTGAGTACAACTAGGTGAGTACACACACACACACACACACACACACACACACACACACACACACACACACACACACACACACACACACACACACACACACACACACACACACACACACACACACACACGCACGCACACACACACACACACACACACACACACACACACACACACACACACACAAATGGAGCACCACTTGGCAAATGGAATTTAATGTTAATAAATGTCATGTTATGGAATGTGGAATAGGAGAACATAGACCCCACACAACTTATATATTATGTGAGAAATCTTTAAAGAATTCTGATAAAGAAAGAGATCTAGGAGTGG
Organism: Procambarus clarkii; assembly: GCF_040958095.1. Lineage (NCBI taxonomy): Eukaryota > Metazoa > Arthropoda > Malacostraca > Decapoda > Cambaridae > Procambarus > Procambarus clarkii. Next base: position 20,262,879 of record NC_091160.1, read on the forward strand.
TTCTAGATAGAAAACTATCACCTGAGGACCACATTAAGAATATTGTGCAAGGAGCCTATGCAATGCTTTCTAACTTCAGAATTGCATTTAAATACATGGATGGCGATATACTAAAGAAGTTGTTCATGACGTTTGTTAGGCCAAAGCTAGAATATGCAGCTGTTGTGTGGTGCCCATATCTTAAGAAGCACATCAACAAACTGGAAAAGGTGCAAAGACATGCTACTAAGTGGCTCCCAGAACTGAAGGGCAAGAGCTACGAGGAGAGGTTAGAAGCATTAAATATGCCAAAACTAGAAGACAGAAGAAAAAGAGGATGATATGATCACTACGTACAAAATAGTAACAGGAATTGATAAAATCGACAGGGAAGACTTCCTGAGACCTGGAACTTCAAGAACAAGAGGCCATAGATTTAAACTAGCTAAACACAGATGCCGAAGAAATATAAGAAAATTCACCTTCGCAAATAGAGTGGTAGACGGTTGGAACAAGTTAAGTGAGAAGGTGGTGGAGGCCAAGACCGTCAGTAGTTTCAAAGCGTTATATGACAAAGAGTGCTGGGAAGACGGGACACCACGAGCGTAGCTCTCATCCTGTAACTACACTTAGGTAATTACACACACACACACACACACACACACACACACACAGACACACACACACACACACACACACACCAGGAAGCAGCCCATAACAGCTATCTAACTCCCAGGTACCTTTGTACAGCTAGGTAACAGTAGCATCAGGGTGAAAGAAACTCTGCCCATTTGTTTCTGCCGGCCCCGGAAATTGAACCCCAGTCCACATGACTACGTATCAAGTGTGCTGTCCACTCAGCCACCGGCCCCCCGACTGCTGGGGGCCGTTAGTTAGCATATGTTAGCTGGCTTTTGCTATTGTCCTGGTGAGGTTTCCGAGAAGTAGAGAGGGAGAGAAGGTCATGGCTGCGGACAGAGTGGCAGAAGATACTAATTCATGAAAGGGGGATTTAGGAGATCATTCCAAACAAGGAGAGAGAGTGGGGAGTCACAGCAGTTGGAGTAGGATGTGTGCACAAGACAACGAGGCCAGTTTTGGAGCCGCACTCTTAAGTATGTGATGCTGAACCCCTTTCCAAGATCAAGAGGCGTACAAGGTGATCTCCTAGGTAAATTACAAGCACTCCAATGTCCATTGTGGGTCGACCGACGGTAGCGGGAGTGTGGCTGCCGAGGTCGATTGTTTGTTCCATCAAAAAGTGGTTGGGGGACGTTGTCCGCCTGTATGCAAGTAACAGTCTGGTGCAATAACGAGTGCTCTCTTTTGGAGGTTTAAATCCATAAGCCCCAACCCCCTCAGGGCAGAACAGGATATACTGCGCAGAGGAGGGGAATAAGTTGGACAAGTCATTGGCATCAGTACTGTTTGCCATTAGGGATGCAGTGGTGGAATCATTAGGATTCGCCTCATTTCAACTGTTGTACGGTCACTCAGTTAAGAGTCCGGTGAGCGCGTTAAAAGAGCAGTTCACAGAGAAAAGACTGAAAGTGGAAATGGGACAGTATGTGAGAACTTTCAGAGAGCGACTCTCTAGGGCCAAAGAGGTGGCCAAGGAAAATTTAAAGGCATCCTAGGTCGAGATGGTTAAGTATCGCGACAAGAAGGCGAAAGAAAGGAAGTTCTGAGAAGGGGAAGAAGTGTTAGTCCTCCTGCCCATAAAGGGGAATGTATACAAGTCAAGATTTTGTGGACCGTACACGATCCAGAAGGTGTTGGGGAGTTGAATTATGTAGTGCATATGTCCGATCGGCCCCAGGAAGTCGTAGATTTGTCATGTGAACATGATGAAGAAGTATTATGACCGAGACAAGCCTTTGAGTGAAGAGAAAGAAAAGATGGAAACCCAGCTACAAGCGAGTGTGCTTTGTGTCAGGCACGAGGAAGGAATAGAGGAGGAGAGCGTTAAGTTAGAGAAGGCTGGTGGAGCTAAGATGTCAAACACGGAAAGCCGTTCCAAGGTAGAAGAGAGGTTAGGTCATTTAAAAAATGACCCGCACCAGGAATTAATAGAGATCTTGCGGGAGAATGGATCACTATTTACGGATGTGCCGCGAAGACATCGAAGAGCGGTACATGAAGTCAATGTAGGGGGAGGCTGTTCCCATCAAACAACACCCTTATAGGGTTAGTCCGAATAAAGCGGAGGCGATGAGAACCGAAGTAAAATACTTACTAGATAATGATCTGGCAGAAATAAACGACACTGACTGGAGTTCACCTTGCCTTCTTGTTAAAAAGAACGATGGCACTTATCGATTCTGTACAGATTATAGGAAGGTGAATATGGTTACGGTTGCTGCCTCGCACCCGACACTACAAATTGACGACTGCATAAATCGGATTGGTAGTGCACGGTATGTGTCAAAGATAGACCTACGAATGGGGGTACTACCAGATCCCTCAATTGGAAGAGCCAAAGAGAATATCAGCGTTTGTGACTCTTGATGCGTTATATCAGTATATAAAACATTGCCGTTTGGAATGAAGAATAGCAGTAACTGTTTCCAACGAAGTGTTTCCAACACCTGGTTATGAACCAGGTATTGCAAGGAGCAACGGGTTGTGCAGTATACATCGACGATATTGTGGTGTTTCCAGACTCCTGGAGGGAGCATCTTGACAGACTATTAGATTTGTTTGGCCGATTAGAGAGGGCCAATATGACGATTAACTTGGTGAAGAGTGAGTTCCGAAGAGCCCGACTGGAGTACCTAAGTTATGTAGTAGATCCAGGTGAGGTTGCTCCTGTGAGGACGAAGGTTGAAGCCATCGATAATTTTCCAGTACCTACAGGAAAGAAAGAGTTGTTGAGGTACTTAGGAATGTTTGGATATTATCGGAAATTCTGTAAGAATTTTCCCACCATAGCCACTCCTATGACAAGTTTGTTATCTAAGAATACGAAGTGGGAATGGAACGAAGCAGCACATGAGACATTTGATTAAAGCTAAGAGATCAGTAACCAAGGCACCTGTATTAGTATCGCCGGATTTTGGAGCACCGTTTGTATTGTTTGTGGATGCCAGTGACGTTGGGGCTGGAGCTGTACTGACGCAATGGAAGGATGAAATTTATCGCCCCCGTGTCTTTCTTTTCGAAGAAGTTTGTCAGATGAGAGTTTGTCAAATGAGTTTGTCAAATAAATGAGAAGCTCATTTATCAGTTACTACAGTGGTTGCCTGTTCTTGATCGAGTGCCTAGTGATCATGGCAAGTTTTTATGCATGTAGGATATATATTTTTATTAAGACTAAATAAGAGAGTATAAGTGAACTAAAATAAGAGAGTAGAGCTAGGAGAGCATGCTGGAGGGAGGAGTGTACATCTTCTCTCGAGGGAGGGCAGTGGATGACTGAGGGGGAAAGCCACCCAGTGTTGCGACGGGAGCGGCGACCCCAGCGATGCATCAAGACATGTTCCCAGTGTGGACTATCCAGGATGGAGGATAAGGACCCACCGCAGAGGTGCGGTAATGTTTGAAAGGATGTCGGTTGGAGGAATTTATTTGCTGTGAATACATTTATTTATGTTTGGTCAGGAAAACAGTTTATATTGTCATGGTGATGGATTTGCTGGTTTGTGTGGGAGAAGTTAGTGAAGGAACTTCGTACCAGAGGAGGAGTGTATACTGAATTACAAGTGGAAGCTGAGACTCCAACTGGGAGCTAAACTGCTAGGTGTGTTGGAAATTTCCAACACTAATACATCATTATTGTATTAACCATAGTAAATACTAACCCTACTAATTTGTAGAATTAACATAAATTAATATTTTCCTAGCTGTGCGTCATTTACCAAATTCTTCCTAAATAGAGGGACAGTATTGCGTCAGATAATATCCAGCAAAGCATAAATATTGTCAACATGCCAGAGAATTGAATAATATTCTCGCCTTTTGTCAGTATTCTTTACAATAATTAATACATGATAATATAATAACTAGTGATCAAATAACAACGAGTTATCAACTAAACGATCACTATATAACCGTTTATCTGTTATCTTAAACTAACATGGAAGAAACAGATATTCTCTCCATTTTTCGTTTAATAAGAACACTGTTCATATTAATTATTATTCAACGAGAATTTAAACAATATATAACTCCCTATAATTGCGATCCTATTCTCATTAACTTATTAAGTAGAGTAATTACATGGAAAAGAATTTTCCGTTTCTACTAAAAATGTTGCGCATGCGCGAGAGAGGGGTTGAGGGAGGAGGAGGGAGATGCTACATTGAAGCTTGGTGGGCGAAGCCTGAGCCAATGTGGCGGTCATAAGTACTGAGAGAGGTGAAGCTTTCGCCAACTACACGATCGGCCCTTGCTATTAATCGGCCCTGGAGTATGCAATTAATCCATTAGCGATCCAAGGACAGCATCGGTGGATCACCAGCAGGTTAAGTGGTCTAATTTTCGTATTAGAGCTCTAATTATGTAAACTTTACCCTTAGTCCATTGTTACATTACGCCGTGTTCCCTCCCAGACGACAAGTACGTCCACAGGGAATTTAATTTATCCCTTCCATTCACTTATAATGATATAATTTTATTGTGTGTAAACAATTGTTACACCACATTGGGTTTCCAGCGTGTGTTGAAAAAACCAGGAGTGAGAAAATTTCCCACGCTATGCTATCAGGTCCCGTGTTCCAGCAGGTTCCAGACGACGCCATCTCAACACCACGCTTCCGTTCACTGTCACAGCTAAGCAGCTGAGATTTTTTAATTTATTCATTGCTTACTCAGGAATAGTTGAAACCTAATAATATCTTGAAATTACATTTCATTTATGTGAGCTAAGAATCCAAGCATATTCTATAGCCTCATGAACTTTAGATAGGAACAATTTCTTATCAAACTATTAATCTCGTATGTCAATGTAGATACTAATAACATAGACATTTTAATGATCTCTCAGGGAGGGGAGCCGGTCGGCCGAGCGGACAGCACGCTGGACTTGTGATCCTGTGGTCCCGGGTTCGATCCCGGGCGCCAGCGAGAAACAATAAGCAGAGTTTCTTTCACCCTATGCCCCTGTTACCTAGCAGTAAAATAGGTACCTGGGTGTTAGTCAGCTGTCACGGGCTGCTTCCTGGGGGTGGAGGCCTGGTCGAGGACCGGGCCGCGGGGACACTAAAGCCCCGAAATCATCTCAAGATAACCTCAATGAGATCCATGTTACTAACCACTGGTAGTAATATTAGTCTATCATAGTATCTTGAGGTCCATCTCCTCTAATGATTTTTGCCTAATTCTTGCAATTACTCAAGTTATTTCAGTGAACGAACCACACTGAAATGATGCCAGGGATACACTAGTCTTTTGGCATATAACCCCACATTTTGGGTGAGAGAATTTGATTCATAAATTACAGTCCCTTCAATATTTAATATAATATTTTTCAATAATATCCATAGGACACTAGTTCATAGATTTAATAGTAAACCACTTGCTCTACACAGTTTCCACTTTTCCTTTAAAAAGTGGTGGTCCTTCGCAGCTATCGAAATTTAGCATCAATTTAAATGAATTATATGAGTCAAGTTTTCCCCGCAAGATGGAGCAGGACTTCCAGGGAGGAGTGGAACTCCATTGACATAGTGAATCTTAAAGTTTTGTAAGGAGCTACACGTCTCCTGTTAAATCAATTGATTTAATTTTAAATTATTTGAGACCCATTGGGGAGCCGGTCGGCCGAGCGGACAGCACACTGGACTTGTGATCCTCTAGTCCCGGGTTCGATCCCGGGCGCCGGCGAGAAACAATGGGCAGAGTTTCTTTCACCCTATGCCCCTGTTACCTAGCAGTAAAATAGGTACCTGGGTGTTAGTCAGCTGTCACGGGCTGCTTCCTGGGGGTGGAGGCCTGGTCGAGGACCGGGCCGCGGGGACACTAAAGCCCCGAAATCATCTCAAGATAACCTCAAGATATAACCCACGACTGGAGAGGCATATTTGCTCCCAACAACTCTCAATTGACCTCATGATATATGTTTAGCAGCTCTTTTTCACTGTTGGTTGTTCCTTGGAAGTTGTCTACATACAGATTATTGCTAATTTAAGTTCTATTTGGGCTATTGGACTTCTTCAAATGTGTGTCTAAAGCTGCCTGAAGCAGAAACGGTGAAGAAACTGAAGCACATCTGTATGTAATTATTTCACTATTTGTATCACTAGTATCATTTATCCATAGGACCTTGGGTAATTTCGGTCCCCATCTTAGAGGCCTACAATAAGGAATGTTTTAGTTATATTGGTCATGTATGCATAAGTCCCTAATGCGGAACTAAGAGCACGTCAAACAGCTTTTGTGTCAGGCTAGGGGCCAGTTTGAAGGCAGTCATTCAACGAGACACTATTTTGTTTAGCTTTTAGCACTGTAGTTAAAACTATCTTCAGTGGGGTAGTAACTGAGTTCTTCAGTACTGCATGGTGTGGCAAATAGTGTCCCTCCTTAAGGTCATCGTTTTTTACAACTTCGATGAATTTGTTATCAAGTTTTTGTTGGATTATATCATGGAACATTTTCAGGTTCTTGGGTTGTCTATTCAAGTGCAACACCTGAGACCTTAATTGGTTTTGTGCCATGAAATTATTTACTGGTAGCTGAGGATGATTCAGCTTCCAAGGTAGTCTGACCCAGTATTGATTGTCTCTGTATCTGAGTCTAGGTATTTTTTTGTATGTTCAGACATCATTTGGACTAGGTTGTTCAGGGATGATACTCACGGTGGGTAGATTCCATAATTTATGTACAGGTGAATCTACTTCACCATCAGACATGTCTGATTTTGGGTGGTGACTGTCTTCTTCTACTCATGCAACCATCAGTGACTTGACTTGTTTGTTGTCTCATGATATATGTGGACTTCCTCACACTCAATACGGGTCCAGTGAGAAATTTGCCTCCCACAGACAATAACAGGTTCATTCCCTGCTGCTTAGTTTGTCTAGTGATGAATTTGTGGTAATAGTCTGCACCCACAAGAATACCTATATCAGTGAGGTAGTCAGACATTATTTTATTATCAGCCAACTTGATTCCCTTTTTTTGTTGTAATTTGGCTGTTATCCCTAGACCATGAACATATAGGTCAGATGGAGTTATGTTTACTATGATGCCCTCTATAGGTCAGACATAACCGCCTAAACATTATAATGGTAGGACCACTTTGTAGACTTGGGATCCTGTGTTGGTCAGAAACCGTGTTATATTTAGTTTTACCTGATTAACAGGTTTTAATTCTAAGTAATCTGCCATCTTCTCTGTGAAAAATATTTTTTGGGACCCTTGGTCAAAAAATCCGCTGGTGTTGACCATGGCCCTTTTGTTTTTAAGGACGAGTTGTCATTAAACTTAATGACAAAATAAATCGCGACAGTGGGCAAAGTCGCATTATTGTTTGAGTTTGTCAATAAGGCACTTATTCCTGTCTTACTTTACAGTACTGTACGGCGGTGGAAGTTCTTTCTTCCTCTTCCTTAGGTTTTAGAGACTTTTGTTTTATGCCTACACACAGTACTGAGTGGTGCTGATCTTTGTTACACCTGTTGCAGGGGCAAAGTTGGGTCTCACAGGTTCTGGTGTCATGTGATCGAAGGCACCTTATGCATTTGTCATATGCCCACACCTTGGAGGGAAGGTGGTTGTTTTAGGTTTAGTAGGAGTACTAGTTATACCCTTTGGTTTCACTAATTTCTCATTGGATGACTTTTCGGTGGGTTTGATTTTATTATGCGCTTTCAATCGATTCACCATCTTCCTCAACCCATCAAAGATCTCATCCAGTGTGAGGATGTCTGTTCGATAATGAGAGCAGATGGATGCTAAAATCTCTTTGGGGAATTTTCTCTGAATCTCTAATTTCAACACCCATTCTGCTCTAGGCACATCAGCCTTTGTCGCAAGAGCTTTGACAAGAGACTTCACTTGGAGCCAAAAGTTTTGAAAAGCTTCAGGTGTTGTATCTGGTGTAGGTATTGCTCTTAGTTTATAGTAGAGACTAGCTATAGGAATCTCTTTGTTACTATAGTTGACTTGTAACAATTGTAAGGCAGTATCGTAGTCGTCATCTCTTGGAATCAGATGGTCAATAACTGACTTGGCTTCTCTCTTAAGGGTACTTCGCAAATAAAGGAGTTTCTTTGTTTCGTGAATGAAACCTTTAGGGGTTCACTCGACAGCGACATTCTGAATCCAGTGAAGAATGAATGTGGCCTGGTGTCCACTGTGGTAAACCTACAAGAGGTTTTGTTGTCCCAGGTGAGGACAGTGTGACAGGTGAACCAAGGTTGGTGCCTGTGTTTGACCTCAACACGCAAGTTAGGAAAAGAAAATCGACGGTGACAGTGGAGAGAGAATTTGTGGACGACCTGGAGGGAGTGTAGACCCCAGGCGCCATCTTGTTTCTCGAGGCAAGCGTCTTCCAATCAAAATTTTGCAATAAGAGCTTTTTTGTTTGCCACAGTATGCCGTGTACTGTGAAAAGAAGTGTTCAATGACCTTAAAAACACATGTATATAATGAATAAGAAGTAATTTTTGGAAAATTGAGTGGTGATGGAGATCAGGTGGAGGGCGCCGCTCGGGAAGGGGAAAACCCGCCAGGAGTAAGGGAACTGCCAGATACGGCCAGCGGTGGTGGGGTGAAGAGTTCCTCGCGAAATAGTTTTGTTTAATTTCAACCCATCCTCATGTTTAGATAGTACCTATTGTGACGATCGTCAATCGTCACGAATTCGCACGTACTTAGCTTTTAGATAGTAGTATACTAACTAGTAAGAAATTCTTTAAAACAAATGAAGCTAAAAACAAACTTAAATATTTCTAGGCCTAGTATAGCACACATATATACACTATTAGGCCTCAGATATCGTGTATTATGCATAGGAAGGTTAAGTTAGGTTTGTTTAGTTTGTCAAAGCAACACAGGTAAAAAATTGTTTTCCAGTTTGTCCAACACAATAATGCCGATTTTTACTTTCTAATTTTGTTGTACATCGGTATATATACTATGGTCCTCATTGTTACTATAAGTATTAACAAAACAGGAGGATGGGCTGTTCAATTTATATTCTGGTTGTTTGTGGAGCGGAGTTATTTTGTTATACGCAAAACTGCAGGTCCCAGTGTTCACCAAGGAGCTAGTTCATCTGATGACCAGTCAAAGAGGTGCAACTAGGCTGTAGATGATTCGGCAGAGGGAGATCCATTCCTTGGGTAAAATGGATTGATCCACAGTTGTGATCAACCAGGGATCGTTTGTCATTTAAATTTTCGTTGATTTGAGCTACTTTTGTACTTTGTACAGTTGACGGAGTGAAACGAGGTGAGGGAGCTTGTTTTCTTTGACATATACATAGATATTGATGGTGATTTCTAGATTTGTACCCTGCAAGGTTTATCAAGACAAGAAAAGGAGCCTAATGGTTACAGCATAACTTGCCACAACGAGAAACCAAGGATGAACAGTGCTTACCGAGGCAGTAGTTATTTAAGTTGACAAGTGTTAACCACATTATTGTGGAGAGAATCTTTTTGGATTTGTTGGGTTGTTTATAACTGACCTGAGGAACACTTTGGTGAAGAGTTTAAAATTTCTGATACCTTATCATGCCCTTGGATAACTGTATACTTATTGAGATGTATATTTATGTTAAGTGCATATTTACACGTGCAGAGGCAATCCAGGTTATTTGATGTGTAATGGTGGTGAGGCTACAGCTTAAGATCGGGAAGTAAGTTGAGGACCAAACCCGAAGTATCTTTCTTATTTATTGTATTTCTTCGTTATTAAATGACTGAAGATTTATTTTCTCTTCTGCCTGTGAGATTTTTTATTGGAGATAATAACATTGTCCTGCCTGCTTAATGATGAGGAGAGATTATAGGGGAACTGGTACTAGGAGTGATATCGATAGGACACCTGAGTGATGACAACAGAATTACAGCTGAGGCTGGAGCTTCCGCCTTAGTGACGCGATCCCTCTCCCCCAGAATACGACAGTCCAGCCCAACCACTTGGACTGGATGGTAGACCGACGGTCTTGCTTCATGCATGTCGGCGTTCAATCCCCAACCACCCAAATGGTTGGACACCATTGCTTCACCCTGACCCATTCCAAATCCTTATCCTGATCCCTTCCAAGGGCTATATAGTCATAATGGCTTGGTTCTTTCAGCTGATAGTTCCCTTCCCTTCCCCTAGAATTAAATACGAGTCCGGGGTATTCCTTACAGAGGTTACAGGCATAGTTGTAGTGTCGGCAAAGGCATCAGCACTAACCTTATTACTAATCCCACCATGTAATCAACAGTGCGTAATAGGGTGAGCTTATTACTAATCTCATTGTGAAAGATGGATCTCTCATAGCACAAATTTATTGCTTGCATAAGAGCTTACAAGACACAACTTCGTTAGTTGATATTTAAAGTGCATCAAGTTGGATGTCATTGGATTCCTTTTCACGTGAGGAGTCCAAACAGGTCATCGGTTCTGACCTGTGTCATGGGGATCTGTTGCAATGGATTCGCAACAGCTCCAAGACCCAGCCTGAGGTACCAGTATCCTCGAGGTTCCCAAACGGAAAAAAATCTGCTACAGAGTGTGGTGGGGGATGGGGGTGGGGTGAGAGAAAGGTCTCCCCTCACAATGATCATTTATTATGTGACCAAAACGGTCCCCCATCCTCCTTGGCAACAGTATCGACCTCTGGCGAGACGCGGTGGTAATAGACATGACGTCACAAGGTGCCGCTTCAAATAGGGGAGTTCACAGGGAAGGCCCAGGTGCTGTGATTGGTCAACAGGCGATGGCGTCACAGAATCTTGGAGGGTGAATAAAGCGCTTAGTCGGTCCAGAACGTTGAGGGACGAAGGGACTGTCTTCAGGAGCTAAAGACAGGCCTCTTTGTCCAAAGTTCAACAGTTTACCTCACCTAACATCATTAATACGCCAGATCCACATCACTGGGTATTACAGGTGTCAAAGGATTTAACTACCATCAGAAGGATACAGGATATACGACGCCAACAACGGTTCAAGGGCACGCCGAGACCACGTGTGTCATACACATGGTGCTAGTAGTGTGAAATAACTGTGTGAGGAGTCACATGTATAAACAGGGGAAATTATCGAGTAATTACCGACAAAGGTAATTACTCGCCTGGTGGACCAAACTCTCACAAGTCGAGCCTGGCCTCGGGCCGGGCTTGGGGAGTAGAACTCCCAGAACCCCATCAACCAGGTATCAAGCAGGTAAAGGAAAGACGGTGTAAATCACGTGTGCTCCTATGTGGATCACAGTGGTAAGACTCAGTGTCAATGTGGAGTCTCCGAGGAAGTGATTGTCAGTCAAAAAGTGAGGTATCTTTAGTGACAATCTACTGTGCAGTATCCCAAGGAGTAGTGTGAGACAGTGTTGACGATGGTGAGCGCGTGGTGGCTTGCTATATTGGGGTCAAGAGGAGGTGATCGAGGTGGTGCCCCACCTGGGAGCGAGTCTGTGGGAGGCGTTCGCGCACACACCCACACACGTGGGAGGAGAAGTGTGGGGAAGAGTGTGGGTGTCCAGCTTTTCTGTAACGAAGTGGGGTTTATTGTACCAGCATTCTAAAGGATTGGTCGAGTGAGGGGGATAATTTACGCTAGAGCTATTGAGGATCGTGTCAAGGTGATTGACCAGCTCGTGTGGTGCAACCTCCAAGGATTTACCATCTGTCATCGGCAAAGCTCAAGGCGTGAGCTTTATCAAACAATGTTGTGAAAGATACACTTTTGGGCTCCCTCGTTTAAATCCGCAGTCTACCTGTCACCTGGATAATCGACGGCAGAGTGAGAGTGAATTGTTTAATGTAAGTACTAAAACCCGGGTTATTTAAAGTGTTATGCACATATTAATTTTGTGATCAGTAAACACCCAATCTCGGATCGATCAGAGTATATCTCGCAACGAGCTTTCTCTATGTGGGAATCCAGTGAGATTGTACTCACCTAATTGTGGAAGTGTTAAGCTGTCATTTCACTGAGTAGTGACAAGTCTTTAACCTTTCGAGTGACGTGTCACTAATGAGTGACCGACGACGTATGTGTGCGTGAACAAAGTTAAACACTTAAGATAGGTTGTTAACATCTGTTACAGGAAGTGTTGGGAGTGAATAATTACTACGGTCGTCTTAGTGACACATAAGTGGTGTTCTTAGCAGTTGTCTTTGTGGCAAGTTTATATAATTATTATTGTGATTATCTCATTGTGTTGTGAAGTGACACCTTGTTATGGTTTGTCTGTATAATAAGCAACAATTAGTGTTTTTAGTTATTATAATTATTGAAGTGTTAATTATAAATGAGTGTTAACTGTCTGTGTGGCAGTGATTAACGTAAGATTGTTAATTAATTGACTGAGTGTTAACTGTCTGAGTGACAATGTGATCAACGTAAATTAATTGAGTGATAATTACTAGTGATTTAATGTCTTGGTGGCATTATTAAAGTAAAGTAATTACTTTTTGTTGTGCCTATCTTAGTGACACTGGTCTTTGTATTCATTTACGTGTGTGTAAATAATGAGTTGTTGAAGTATTTTGATGCTGGCAGTGGCGAGTGCAGTAATTGTAAAGAGTGTTCATGAAGTGTTCAGTTAGTTCACTTTTGTTCATGACCTGTCCAGTGGGTCGAGAGGTTGTCTCTTTCACATCTATCAGAGTGGTGGGAACTGAGTCCTGCTGCGAGGTAGTGTTTTGACAGTTGTTCAGGCGACACTCTTGAGTAACGTTATTAACATAGGTCACTCTCTACTAGTAAGTACGTTGATAAATAAATTCATTTATTTTGTTGCACTTACCTTTGATGTTATTCCTAATTTTGAAGTACTGCCCCCCATTGTTCATCTAAATTACTACTTGACATTGTCATTAATTTAAGCTGGCACGGGATCCAGCTCAGAGCCTCCTGCACTGAATAAAAATTCGGTGTGAGGACCCATCTGCTACCTGCTAGATCTGCTTGCAAGCAAGTTGCAGAGCAAACGACCTAAGTGTGGAAGATCCGGTATTGCTTGTGCAGTAGACGACCATCCCGGTCTTTAACTCCACCCAGAACACCTGGACCTTTCCGTCTTGCTCACGCCTTCGGTGTGTATTCATTTGTTTGTCGAAGGCAAACATTCGAATCCACATCCCCATTAACCTGTAGATTCACATCTGGCGCCCAACGTGGAGGTAGACAGTCTGTGAGGGGGGCGGGGTGTAAAATCCCACACCCAATATGTAATCAACAGTGTAATGGGGTGACCTTATTACTAATCTCACCATGTAATGTACAGAGTGTAATGGGATGATCTTATTACTAATCTCACCATGTAATGTAAATAATGGGATGACCTTATTACTAATCTCACCATGTAATGTAAATAATGGGATGACCTTATTACTAATCTCACCATGTAATATAAATAATGGGATGACCTTATTACTAATCTCACCATGTGTGTAATAGTGTGACTTCATTACAAATCAGATCACTAAACCATATCTCTAATCAAAATCTTCAAACAGGCTCAAGAGCTCCAGGACAATCTTGCCTTCTGGATGAACAGTGCCTGCAGTTCAGTAACTTCAGCTCCTGCAATGCCTCGCTCTGCACTTGTCAGTCAGGTTTCATCATCGTTGGCAATCAATGCCAATTTGGTAAGCTGGTATCTCATGATTTTTTGTGACTGTACGATGTTTCCTTTTAACAATCCCGGTACAGCCAAAACAAGCCTTCCTGGGCTTGTCTTTAGTTGTCTTGGGCATGTCATTAATAACTCTGGGCACTTTTGCATCTCTCACAGACTTGACATGATTTAACCCATTTCCACGGACCCAGAAGCATTAGCATGAGAATAGACTCACGTTGCGATGCCTCGCCAAACATGATGAAGCCATTACCATTATTTTCAGGAATGTTTAATATCGTCATGGTGATTCTTTACGTTGCTGTCAGCTCTCTGTGTTCCTCTCTGTCGTCGTTGTCAGCCATATGTGCTCCTCTCTCATAGACACGACTCCTCTACATCATTATCATCTCTGTGCTCCGCTGTGCCATCTTGTCTGCTACGTAGCAGTCAGCTCTCAACGCTTCGCCTGTTGCAAGGAGCTTTACCATATTTGGGAGCATTAACTTATTAAACAGTCTCTGATATGAAAACTTAATAAAGTTAAGAACAAAGAGGGGTATGACAACATAATAGTTATGCCTAAGTTATTGAACCTTGCATTAGTATGTGATTTATGCAGTATTTTACAGATCTAAGTTGGAATCCTAATTAATGTCTGTCGATCTTGTTCGGTTGATTACTGGAGAGAGAGGACACGGAGCTTGTGGGGTTGATGACAGGTATGGGTGGACACGGAGCTTGTGGGGTTGATGACAGGTATGGGTGGACACGGAGCTTGTGGGGTTGATGACAGGTATGGGTGGACACGGAGCTTGTGGGGTTGAGGACAGGTATGGGTGGACACGGAGCTTGTGGGGTTGAGGACAGGTATGGGTGGACACGGAGCTTGTAGGGTTGATGACAGGTATGGGTGGACACGGAGCTTGTAGGGTTGATGACAGGTATGGGTGGACACGGAGCTTGTAGGGTTGATGACAGGTATGGGTGGACACGGAGATTGTGGGGTTGATGACAGGTATGGGTGGACACGGAGCTTGTGGGGTTGATGACAGGTATGGGTGGACACGGAGCTTGTGGGGTTGATGACAGGTATGGGTGACACGGAGCTTGTGGGGTTGATGACAGGTATGGGTGGACACGGAGCTTGTGGGGTTGATGACAGGTATGGGTGACACGGAGCTTGTGGGGTTGATGACAGGTATGGGTGGACACGGAGCTTGTGGGGTTGATGACAGGTATGGGTGGACACGGAGTTCTCATCCCATAAATTCTAGCAAAATTTATAAAATGATAACAGGTACATTGCAAGAAAAAAATGAGAGAGATTAGTAGGTATATTAAAGCACATCGGTAGCTCTGGTTGATAGCATTGACAGCTTGACTGGTAATTTAACAAAGATTAATAGGTACGATACAGCATATTGATATCACATATAGGACGACAGCAATGATCACAATGGTAAAGTTGTTTGGCTTAGGTACATAAAGATTGGGGGATTAGGTAGCACTGGATACAGTGCAGGTTTAAAGCACAAAGTAGGACACTATGAAGATGAAATTAGGTACTTTTTGGTTTTGTTTTTGAATGAGGCAAAAGTTGGACAGCTTTTCAGTTCATTAGGGAGAGAGTTCCATAGACTAGGTCCCTTTATTTGCATAGAGTGTTTACACAGATTAAGTTTGACTCTGGGGATATCAAAGATATATTTTTTTCTGGTGTGGTGAAAATGGGTCCTATTACATCTGTCCAGGGAGAGTTTCAGAACATGGTTTGCATTTAAGAACAGGGTTTTGTAAATGTAATTGACCCAAGAGAATATGTGGAGTGAGATTATGTTTAGCATGTTTAGGGATTTAAACAAGGGGGCTGAGTGTTGTCTGAAAGCAGAATTTGTTATTATTCTGATAGCAGATTTTTGCTGGGTGATGAGGGACATGAGGTGGTGTGCAGTGGTTGAATCCCATGCAAAGTTACCATAATTAAGCTAGGGATAGATTAGAGCAGTATGTAGTGAGAGGAGAGCAGAGGTAGATATATAATATCTGATTTTGGAGAGTATACCAACTGTTTTAGAAACTTTCTTAGTTATGTGTAGTATGTGGGTACTGAAGTTGAGTCTCTTGTCAAGGAATAGGCCGAGAAACTTTCAATCATTTTTATTGCTAATGTTTACATTGTCTATCTGAAGCTGAATTGCATTTGTAGATTTGCTTCCAAATAAGATGTAGTAGGTCTTTTCTATGTTAAGTGTTAGTTTGTTGGTTGACATCCATAAGTGGACTTTTCTTAGTTCATTATTAACAACATTATTTAGTGTATGTGGGTAAGAGTAGTGTTAGAGTAGAGTTAGTGTTAGAGTAGATGAGGGTAGTATCATCAGCAAACAAAATAGGTTTCAGAATGTTAGAGACATTAGGCAGATCATTGATGTATATAAGAAATAGGAGAGGTCCCAAGATGCTGCCTTGTGGCACTCCAACAGTTATTGGTAGAGTGGGAGAGGTTATATCATTGATGGCTACACATTGGTGTCTATCACTAAGAATGGATTGGATATAGTCCTGGGCATGGCCTCGGATTCCATAATGATGGAGTTTACGTAAGAGGTAATTGTGATTAACAGTATCAAAGGCCTTTCTCAGGTCAATGAAGAGTCCAATCGGAAACTCATTTTTGACAAGGGCTGAGAAAATTATATCAAGGAGACTAATAATTGCATCGTTGGTACTCTTTTGAGAGCGGAAGCCAAACTGACAGGGGCTAAGTATGTCGAATTTTACGAGATAGGAGTAGAGATGTTTGTAGATAATTTTTTCAAATATTTTTGATAGTATGGGTAGGTTCGATATTGGTCTGTAGTTGTTTATGTCTGACGGATTACCTCCTTTGTGAACTGGCGTTACTCTTGCTGTTTTAAGGATATCAGAGAAGGTATGACACTCAAGGGATTTGTTGAACAGCAGAGCTATAGGTGGTGCAAGGGCATGGGAGGCGCTCTTGTATACAATGGATGGGATTTCACTGGTGTTCCCAGCTTTGGTTTTTAGTGAGTGTATGATGGACACAACATCTGTCGGGCTGACTGGTGAAAGGAGAAGAGAGTTTGGATAGCTGCCTGAGAGATATGTGTTGATATGTGTCTGAGTCTGTGGGATTTTACTGGCAAGGTTAGCACCAACCTATGAAAAGAAGCTATTAATTCATTCGCCATTTCTAAATCAGATGACGGTGTAAAACCATCCTTAGAGAGTGTTATCTGGTTGTGGGAGTGTTATTTAGTTCTTAGGATATTAGAAATGGTATTCCATGTGCTTTTCATGTTGCCTTTTGCTTCTTTGAATCTAGTCTCATAATATGAAAGTTTAGCTTTTCCTATAATACTGGTAAGCACTGCTGAGTACCTTTTAACTCCTTCGTTAATAACTAGGCCAATCCTAAGTTTCTTTTCATATTCATGTTTTTTGTTGATTGATTTAATTATGCCACTTGTGAGCCACGGGTTATTTTTTCTTTTATCAGTTACTTGTTTGGTAAGGAGGGGACAGTGAGTGTTGTAGAGGCTTAGAGTTTTGGAGAGAAAGAGGTTAGTTAATGAGTTTATATCCTGTGTATTATTAAATTCAGATTCCCAGTTAATATTGTGAAGTGCATTAGAAAGATTGCCTAAAGATGATTCCTTGTGTAGCCTGAATGAGAGTTTCTTGCTTTCTGGTGGTGCTGTGTCCATGTTTGCTATGAGGAAGGTAGGATAGTGGTCAGTTGTTCTGTCATAGATTACCCCAGATGTAAGGGGAGCTGTTATATTAGTCCATAAGTGATCCAGGGTAGTGGTAGATGTTTGAGTGACTCGGGTGGGCTTGGTGATTGTGGGGATTAGCATACAGGAGTGCATGCTGTTACGGAAATAGTCAACTTGAGGGTTGTTTTGAAGACCCAGGTCAATATTAAAATCACCTCCCAGAATGATGTGATTTTTGTTGAGATTGTTATTTATGATAAGATTCCTTACATTGTCTGAGAATGAAGCTATGTTGGTATTAGGAAATCTATAGATGGCACCGATAGTCAGGGAGGATTTAAGGGATTTACTGGAGAACTTGGCAAAGGTATATTCACAATAGTCGTCTCTATCACTAATGACACTATTGCAGATGAAGGTATATTTGTAATATATTGCTGTGCCACCTCCTTTTTTATTAGGCCTGCAGTTATGAAGTGCTTTATAACCAGCTAAGTTGTAGAGTTGGGTAGAGTCTTTACTTAGCCAAGTTTCTGTTAAAATGATGAATGATAATTTAGTACCTAGTGCTGTGAGTAGTGCATTTATATCGTCAAAATGTTTACCAAGTGATCTACCATTTTAGTTGTAAACTGATAAGCAGGTGCTATTTAGGAGTTTGTTTTTTGCAAGATTTGCTGTGTAATACCTGCAATAATGATGATCAATGTGCTGATTTGTGTGGATATGGGACAGAAGATTTTGATCAGGATCAATATCAGTAAGCATATAGATACAATAATGTCACGATACAATTAGATAAGCAATTACAGGAACAGATAAATACTAAAACTGTTGTAAATAGAAAGTAATTATAACAAAACACAACAATAAACGTAGATACACAAAAAAATAGAAACAATTAGAAGTAGAGTAAAGATCCCCGTAGACAGCCAGGAAGGATACAGTAGTCAGGTTAAGAGAGAAGACAAAATCAGTAGACTGACAAGAATAATATATAGCAAAAAATAAAGAGACAAATAATAATCGTAAAGTAAAAATAATCTTAAAAAATAAATTATTTAATATAGCTTAGTTGTGAACCTATAATTAGTATGAACTTAAGAAAACAAAATGAGCTCAGTAATTAATTACAATAAATGATGTATAAATCAAATTACAATTAAATTTAAAATATTCATGACATTTTCATGATATATTCTGTTAAAGCTATATTATCTTTTGATTCTGCGCAGACAGGTATACTTAAGTCTTCTATTTTGTTTCTGATGCTCCTATTGTTTGTCTTGTCAACATTTAGTGTATATTTATGTTTATTCCCCTTACTTCCTTCTTTCGTATTTTTTTCCAAAACCAATTACATTTTCTTCACAAATCTCGTTTCTATTTTCTAGTGCATTGTGCTCGTCAAGAAAACTTTTGTTTGTTCCCTCCGGAACGAGATTGTTTGTTGTTGTTTTGGAAACCTCGGTTATCCACTTCCTGAGATATATATCACTCTTCTCCCATTATATTCACCCGTGCCACTAGTCCTCTTCTCCCATTATATTCACCCGTGCCACTAGTCCTCTTCTCCCATTATATTCACCCGTGCCACTAGTCCTCTTCTCCCATTATATTCACCCGTGCCACTAGTCCTCCAACTGTTTAAAGACCTGTGCACAATTTCCTACAACGAAGTCGCTAAACCCTGCCATCTCAGTGCATGGTGAACGAGGTGAAGTTCTTGAGCTAGGAAAGGTGGCAGTAAACCAGGCAGCCTTGGAAGGGTTCGAAATTACCAGAGATGAGGTTAGGAGGCATCTGTTTGATCTGGACGTGAGAACCGATGTTAGTCCTAAAAGAATCGCATCATGGTTACTGAAATCATGGAATTACTGAATCACTGAATCACTGTTACTGAAATCAAATTACGCATCATGGTGCAGAGGTACTTTGCTTGCCACACTCCATGGTGTGGCAAGTAGGCACTGGAGACGGGAGACTTACTAGAAATATGGAAGACGGCGAATGTCGTCCCAATATACAAAAATAAAAGGGTGACAAGCAAGAGGCACTGAACTAAAGGTCAGTGTCCTTAACTTGTATGCCATGCAAGGTGATGGAGAAGATCGTGAGAAAAACCCTAGTAACACATCTAGAGAGAAGGGACTTCATGACACACCACCAACATGGGTTCAGTGATGTAAATCTTGCCTGTAAATTACCTATACAATCAGGTGACAAAGATTAAACAAGAAAGAGAAGGTTGGGTAGACTGCATTTTCTTAGACTGTCGGATAGGTTTTGACACAGTACCCTCTAAGAGGCTGCTGCATAAGTAGGAGAGACAGGCAAGAGTAACTAGTAGGGTGCTCCAGTGGATAAGGGAGTACCTTATCAATAGGAAGCAGCGGAGTTCCCACAGGATTCTGGGAGACTCCGAACCCTTTGGTTCTGAGTTAACTTATTAAAGTTCTAATAAAAACACTAGAAATATTTTTTTTAGTGTTAGAGTAGCTAATAAATGGAATGCATTAGGAAGTGGTATTGCGGAGGCAACTCAATACACAGTTTCTAGTGTAGATATGATAGAGCCCAATAAGCTCAGGAACCTGTACACCAGTTGATTGACAGTTGAGAGGCGGGACCAAAGAGCCGAAGCTCAACCCCCGCAAGCACAACTAGGTAAGTTCAGTTGGGTAGTGGGTTCCTCACCCAGGTGTAACCCCTTGCACTGACGTCCTCCCACACACCTCCCTTCCCCCGTCCATTCCTTCCCCTCTTTTTTACCCCTATTCCTCTTATTCCTCCCCCCCCCCCTCCCTTTAGGGAGCCGGTCGGCCGAGCGGACAGCACACTGGACTTGTGATCCTGTGGTCCCGGGTTCGATCCCGGGCGCCGGCGAGAAACAATGGGCAGAGTTTCTTTCACCCTATGCCCATGTTACCTAGCAGTAAAATAGGTACTTGGGAATTAGTCAGCTGTCACGGGCTGCTTCCTGGGGGTTGAGGCCTGGTCGAGGACCGGGCCGCGGGGACACTAAAGCCCCGAAATCATCTCAAGATA
>NC_091160.1:20288368-20300868 GCF_040958095.1 Procambarus clarkii
GTAGATATGCGAAATTAAGTAAACTAATGAATTATGTCAAGTATGGGTGGTATGATAATTTACTGTTGCCTGAGCATGCTGTAGGCTGCCCTGCGCCTGGTGAGTACACAAGGAATAGAGTGGTAGTTCCTGTGAACTAAGATGTGAGCTTTTGAGCATGTTGGCCATAATGGCATTATTTCTATGAAAGCAGAAGCTGGAAGTAGTGTTGGGTGGCTAAAAAATAGACCAGGATATATTTGAAGTAACTAAGAATTGTCACATTTGTTTTTAGAATTACCAGAAAATCCAGGCCCCAATACTTTCCTGGCCATGCACTGGGAAAGATTGGTCTATACTTTATATAGATTATGCTGGACCTATGGATAACAAATATTACCTGGTGATCGTGGATTCATACACAAAATTACTGATGTTCATGTGTGTATTCCACACATCATCTGTAACTTGTAAACTGCTCAGGAAAACGTTTTGTAATTTTGGATTGCCAGACATGGTGGTGTCAGATAATGCTCCTTATTTTGTGTCTGGGAAAATGGAGGATTTTTTTTAAAGAATGGTATAAAACATGCGAAACCTACTACCTATAACCCTTCTTAAAATTGTCTGGCTGAGAGAGCAGTAAGATTCTTCAAAAAAGGACATTAATACATTAATACCAAGCTTTGTAAATTTTTATGTAATCAAAGAAAACAGTTCATGCTACCACTTGTAAATCGCCCTTTAAATTGCTGTTTAATAAGCATTTCAAAATGCACATGGAAGCAATAAAGACAGAACCAGATGAAGAAAAATCAGGAACAAACTTGGCCAATCAGTTGGCTCAGGGAGAGGAAAGTTTGTTTAGAGAACAGGATGCAGTATATGCAAGGAATTTTGGAATGGGTAAGCCTTGGGTGAAAGGGAACATTATTGAAATCCTAGGCCAAAGGAACTTCGCCGTGCAGTTGCATAGTTTTGGGAATTGGAAAAGACATGCAGATCAATTCATGCAAAGGTTCACAGGGAATTTTGAAGTCACTTCGGGTGTGGATGTGGTAACTAGTGATACCCAACCTACTAATGAACTGGAAACACTTGCAGGAGACAGGGAGGCAGAGCAAGGGTCAATAGAGTAGAATCTATATACAGCTAAGCCTATGTAAATAGAAGCTAGTAATTCGGAAGGTTCCCTAGAAGTAACAGGCCTGTAGCCCAAGTTGAGAAAACCAGGAAGGCAAACGACCGCCTGATAAACTTAATTTGTAGGGGGGATAGATGTTATTTAAAAGGGGAGGAATGTTAGGATTGAAGGTGTTTTGTAGGATTAAGCACTACCTAGGTTAGGTTCATAATATGATGTGTAGATGCTAGTTTGTTTTTTTAAAGTACTGTAAGTAATGGATACATGACATCTATATTGGTGACGTCATTGTCTGTTTTGTAAATAAGCGCCATGCTGTCTAGACCTGCGTTTCCCTCTCTGCCCGAACCTAACAATTATACCCCAATTTTTCACAACAAGGCTTCGCATTTTCAATACTATCCAGCGATAACTTACAACTCTATAGCCTTTACTTACCCTCAAAACTTACATTTGTCAGCATAAATTGCATCTTCCAAAATTTCGTATACTTTAAAATCCTATCTATATCGTCTTAAAGTGATTTTGAATATTCATTTTTTTCAATTTTCGTATTGTCTGCAAATTTTAAATATTGCTGCCAATCCAAAATCGAAATCATTAATATGTGTGGAAAATAACAGAGGTCCTAGGAGAGAGCCTTGAGGCACTCCACTTACAATGGTTTCCCATACTAACTGAACTCCATTTATACTAACTCTGCTTCCTCTGAGATAACTTGGCCAATATCTAACTTAAAATAACAACCCAAATACCATGAAACTCTGTTTCTAACCAGTCTTTGATAAGGACGGCACTGTATCAAAAGCTTTGCTATAGTTTAGGTATGTCACAATCCCTTCCACTATCAACAGATAACACCACCAATGGTGTCCAAGAAATGTGTAAGTACTTCATTCATAATGATGTATTGCCAAGAATCTTAGCGAAGTATCCAAAATTTGCTTACTGTAGGTAATGTATGCAGATGACTGTAAAGCTGCCGCCCAGTTGGATGGGTGTGGAGCAAGATTAGTAACTGTATGACTCACCACAGATATAAAGTGTCTTGTATAGTGACTGTTGTGAGCCTCTTATTGAATCACTTGTGATATCAAAGATTATCGATGTGTATATGTATTTGTGTAAATGATTGTATATATATGTACATGTATATATAACATTAATAATTGTGTAACTAGCTTCAAAGGATTGTTACTTGCTTAGCTAAACGAACTATGTGGTTTAGTTTCTGAACCGATTATGTGCCTCTGTAACCCTTTCTACCACCGCCCACGGGATGGGTTTGGGGTGCATAATAAAGAAAGAAACTGAATTAAATATCAACTGCCTCAAATAGGCTTGAATGAAATGAGAGCAACTTTGTCAACAATTAATTGCCCTTATTATAACCATGTTGTGAATAATTTATTAATCTGTGTGATTCAAGACATAGACGAATGGCTTTTGCTATTATCGATTTGATTTGGAATTTCTGGCTGCCTTGGTTTTTATAAATAATTTTTTGTCTTTCCGGATTAACATCACCTATTAATTTTTCTACACATTTATTAGGTAGGTCTTTCTCCTCTTTTGCATCTTCTGCATATGCTTCCTTTTCTAGTTGATATTCTTATTGGCTTGGTAATCGTTTGGAAGTCTTAAGAATATTTTTTGTCTATGTCAGTTAAAAGCGTGTCATTCCCAGTCTACTCGACTGAGATCCCAGTCTCAATATTTCATTGTTAACTTTCCAAAAGTTCGTGACCATGATATTGTTATTTCCAGTAACACTCTTTCATGTAATTCCAAATAAAATATCCAGATTATCACTGATTCTCATCTAGCTCCTGATTTCTTCATAACCAATCATTGTTTCCTAGTTTACCAGAACCAGGTGAAGAATAATATTAGGTCTAGTGGACTTATATACAAGTTGACGGGAAGCTGTCGTCGACAACACCCAGAAACTCCTCTGCTGCTTTATTTACTGTTCTTGAGTTCCAGTAAATAATCCGTAGTTGAAGTTCCTAGCAATAACCTTATTACTGTTTACAATCTCTCTGAAATATCCCAAAAGTTATAATAGAAAATGATAAAATTTGCCAGGAATCAGCTGGATAATAGTGAAATCGCTGTATCTAAATGTTAAAAATCTAGGAGTTATAATTAGTAGAGATCTTAAGCCAAACAATTCATGCATTTCATGTTCGAAATAAGGCAAATAATATTCTTGGATGTATATCTAGATGCGTTATCAATAAGATATCTAATATCATTCTTCAGCTTCACTTTTCCTTGTTAGGCCCCTTCAGATTATTCAGTTATGTTTAAGTTTCTACAGTACATTATTTATATAAGTTCCCTTGAACATGTACTGAAAAAGATTAAAAAGTTATTTCTAGGAATTAGAAATCTTCATTATGAAGAGATTAAGAAAGCTAAATTTACATTCTCTAACAAAACGAAATATAAGGGTTAAAATTAGTAAATTAAAATTTTTTAAAATTCTATAATTAACGAGTATAAATAACTGGTTAAATATATCATCACGCAATTGAACACGAAGTAATTAGCTGTTATTTCATAAGTTTAACTTGAGAGAAAACCTGAGTAAATACTGGTGTGGCAAGAGAGACCCATTATGGAACCGATTGTCTGAAGTATATGTCAGACATACGTATGAGGGGAATTGTTTAGGAACAAGTCAGAGCTGCCTTGCATGAAGGCTTTCTGTAGTACCCGCTAATCTTATGTTCTTCTGTTTTCACACCGCGTGTTGTACCTACAGACTACCGTAGTGCTGGGTTCTTCGACTACCGGAACCGTCTGGTCTACTACAGGCAAGCCAGTAGTATCCTCTCCTGGGATAATGCTTTTGATTTCTGCAAAAGCATGCAGTCGACTATGTTCATTCCTTGGGACAGCACTGATTACACCTGGATGATCAAATATGTAATAAATACATCACCATTATTCCCATTCGCTCACTTCCCTATCAACGACAAGGCAACAGAGGGAGTTAAACTCTGGAATAACGGCACTTGTAAGTATTTTCTCTCGCTTTACCAGCAACAAATTAAGATAACGAGATTTAATAAAAAAAATTATAGTTTTTGCTGTCTTAAAAAACCGTACATGTTAATTACTTAATTATAAGCTGATTAATCATTTTTGATAAACAGAGTAATTATTTGTAATTATTTCTCAAAATGCCTGAGCACCTGAATACCTTCCCCTCATGAACACTCATGCACCAGTACACCTTCCCCTCATTAACACTCATGCACCAGTACACCTTCCCCCTCATTAACACTCATGCACCAGTACACCTTCCCCCTCATTAACACTCATGCACCAGTACACCTTCCCCCTCATTAACACTCATGCTCCAGTACACCTTCCCCCTCATTAACACTCATGCTCCAGTACACCTTCCCCCTCATTAACACTCATGCACCAGTACACCTTCCCCCTCATTAACACTCATGCACCAGTACACCTTCCCCCTCATTAACACTCATGCTCCAGTACACCTTCCCCCTCATTAACACTCATGCTCCAGTACACCTTCCCCCTCATTAACACTCATGCTCCAGTACACCTTCCCCCTCATTAACACTCATGCACCAGTACACCTTCCCCCTCATTAACACTCATGCTCCAGTACACCTTCCCCCTCATTAACACTCATGCACCAGTACACCTTCCCCCTCATTAACACTCATGCTCCAGTACACCTTCCCCCTCATTAACACTCATGCTCCAGTACACCTTCCCCCTCATTAACACTCATGCTCCAGTACACCTTCCCCCTCATTAACACTCATGCTCCAGTACACCTTCCCCCTCATTAACACTCATGCTCCAGTACACCTTCCCCCTCATTAACACTCATGCACCAGTACACCTTCCCCCTCATTAACACTCATGCACCAGTACACCTTCCTCTCATTTTCTTGGCAGGGACAGTCCTGCGCGAGCCCCAAGCCTCTGGCTGGCCCACTAAGTCTTACTTCCTTCTCGTGTCTGTCCTACTGAGGCGGTGTATGAGTATTTATGACTCCACTGTTCACTTCAGTAATATTATGTCTTTTAATTTGTTAAATCTCAGTTGAAATCTTTGGTTGGTAACTGTGCATTGTGTTAGATAATATTCCAGTGTTGTGTTAGGTATTTCTCCAGTGTTGTTATTTCCTCTGGTCTTCTCGAACCGGTAAGCCTATTTCTCCTTGTTCTACTGATATTATTATATTGCTCCCTTAAGTAAGCAGGCAATGGTAAGCCTATTGTTCTACTGCTCCCATTCATTAAACAAGTGGTTCGTAGTTGGTTGAATTTTTGTACCAACCCGCAGATCCTGATGATACAACTGCTGTGTTATCCTGAAGAGCCGGTCTGCCGAGCGGACAGCACGCTGGACTTGTTATCCTGTGGTCCCGGGTTCGATCCCAGGTGCCGGCGAGAAACAATGGGCAAAGTTTCTTTAACCCTATGCACCTGTTACCTAGCAGCAAAATAGGTACCTGGATGTTAGTCAGCTGTCACGGGCTGCTTCCTGGGGGTGGAGGCCTGGTCGAGGACCGGGCCGCGGGGACACTAAAGCCCCGGAATCATCTCAAGATAACCTCAAGAAGATGCCTCTTCAGTCTTGCTCTATCTCTAATTATTTGTTAAATCTGTGCTAGACTCTGATGGATGCAAGTGTCTTTAATTCTTCTCTTACTTGCAAGTTTTCAAGCCTCATCTGCAATGCCCTCCCCCAGTATTCCTTCACAACTTGGCACCCAGTTCATAAGTATCAGACGACCTCGACTTTTGAAAGTTAGTGTTAATGCTATGACATTTGTAGTCAGATGAATGTTGTCACGTATGTTTTCTTGTTGGAAGGTTTCAATGGCAGTTCTCGAAGCTTTCTGTATGTTAACATGTTACCGGTGTTCATCAAGAGCATGTTCTAAAGCCTTTTTAATGGCTAGCATCTCTGTAAAGTTGAAACCACCCGTTTGAGGTTCCGCAACTAACTACTAAATTTTCAACCTTAACTGCAGCTCTGTGTTCTTGCCTCTGCTGGTGAACTCTGTAAAGCTGTCAGATATCATGTTTACTTTTATATTCATCTGCGCGTAGCAGATTGGGATTAGTTTGGGTTGTTTTTCCTTCAGTAGTCATAATCATAAAGTCTGCTGGCAGAAATTCCCAAGGGGAATCTCTTTTGTATAAGTTCTGTACGTTGTATATTTACGCCATTAAAACGTTGTATATGAGGAGCTCAGTATTAGCAATGCTCACTGTTACTACTTTTACCTCTACTTCATTCCCACACGAAACTGGGTCTATTTTCTTGCTGGGTTTGACATTTCTGACTTGGATCAATAACCCTCAATGTTCATACGGTATAATATAACCCTGTTATCAACCAGGGTTTAGAACCTAGTTCATAACACTGTTCATACGGTATAATATATTGTTGATATCCAGCTAATTTGAAGAAATTCGTGGCTGGGAAACTGTTTTCTTGCAAAGGATGATGTATATTTTTGTGCTGATTGCAGCTTCCTCGAGGGAAGTGGTTTTGATTTGCTTGACCTTGTATGTTCTACTGCCGTATTCGTAATGGCCAGACGGCAGTTTCTGTTTGTGTTTCCTGTGCTAGTAGAATTGGGGATCGAGCGCCATATTCTTCACTTCGCAAGTACTGTCGTTGCAAATTGGACTGCATTGATTGCTCGTGTTCTTCTCTTGACGGAGCCTGTGCGTCTCTGTTGTTACTCGCTGCATTTACTGTTCGTGTCCGTTCTTGTGTTATTGAAACCCGTGCACCTCTGCTGTTCAGTACTTCTTTGATGGTGTAGTTGCATATCAAGCTCAATTGATTGTACAAGTAGGTTCTTGTATTGTTAGATGCCCTTGATCTTCAGAGGCTTTTGTGGATCCTGATGGTCTGGTGTCTTGACTACCTGGTTATTTTTAGTAGTCTGAAAGTCCAGGTCGTTTTGTTTGGCCTCTTGTGATCCGTCTTGTCCCAGACAGTCTTTTTTCTTGTGTAAATCTGATCAGCTTCACCTTCGTGTCCGTTATTACGCAAGTAATTTCTGGAGTATTTTGAAATCTTCTGCGTCATCTGTAGGCAATAGGGGTCGCATCCAGTACCCGTCTGCTAAGCGGAGATCTTGCTCATGCCATCCAGATTAGGGCAAACGCTGTAGCCACTCCGTCTAAAGCAGCTAGGGGTAGACCCGAGGCTTCTGGTCTCTGCGATGCCACAAACCGGGGACCCTGGGCCACCTCTCCTAGGCATGCAATAAGACTCATGGGGCTCGGATGAAACGTCATAACGATATCACTCGGTCCGTAGCCGGCCGCCTGCGGCAAAGAGGTTTCGAGGTGGAACGTGAAGTCCGTATGCCGGATGGAGGGACCTTCT
The DNA here is from genome assembly GCF_040958095.1 of Procambarus clarkii. Classification (NCBI taxonomy): domain Eukaryota; kingdom Metazoa; phylum Arthropoda; class Malacostraca; order Decapoda; family Cambaridae; genus Procambarus; species Procambarus clarkii. The sequence goes on from NC_091160.1 coordinate 20,295,898, forward strand.
GCAAGCCTGACATCATAGCTTGCAAAGGTGATGAGGCCTTTATATTACACACCCAGGTCTCAGCTGATAACTTCCCACTCTCCCGTCCACATCAGAGCAAGTGCGACAAATACAGCACCTCAGAGATCCTTCAAAAGGTCAGGGAATATACCGGAAAGCACACAGCATCCACCTCTTCGATAACCCTTAATTGGAGAGGAGGATGGTGCAAGGAGAGTGCACGTGGTCTGCAGGATATGGGACTCACCAAGAGCGACCTTGAGATTTGCTCTGTGAAAGCCCTGACCTGGACATATTCCATCTACAGAATATGTTCCAAGACCACATCAAGGGGCAGACCACCTTAGTCCCATGATCACCGTGCACAGGGTACATAAAGGTCAATATAGTCTTGTTTAGGTGAACCGCAGCCAAGAGAGCTGGCAGCCAACTATCTAAGCAGAGTCGTCATCTGGAGTACCACTTCTCCGAATGGTTTCTCACGAGAGGGTGGATGACCTGGCCAGAGCCCACGAGTGGGTACGGCGGCGGCCGGAGGGTCCCCCATGCGCGTACATGACAACCCTCCCGCTCCGGGCCTTGCTAGGAGCTTCCGCTTTGAATAGTTTTTTCCATGTAGTAGTAGGCATCTTTCAGTCTCGAGAGACTATGGAGTTGCGCTCTAGTTGTCAATCCTGGTGCAGCGTCTGGTGTGACTGATGAGGCCAATCCGAGAGTGGCAGTCCATCCCACACCGAGCACAAACGAAGTCCGATTCTGGTCTGTCTTCCTGGCTACCGGCTTTCCTTCTCTGTCTCTTTGCCTCCGATTCCTTGGCAAGTGACTCCTCGAACTTGGAGAGACCTCTTTGAACAGACTGCCCCCAGGCTGAACGGTCTGCAGCCAGTGTCTCCCATATAGCAAGATCGACGTCCATGGCTTTCAGGTCCCTCTTGCATATGTCTTTGTACCGTAGCTGGGGCTTGCCTGTTGGACGCTTTCCCTGCATCAGCTCTCCGTACAGGAGATCCTTGGGGATCCTGCCGTCGCCCATTCACACAATGTGCCCGAGCCAGAGCATTCATCTCTGTTTCAGCATTGTGTACATGCTAGTGATTCTTGCTCTCCCCAAGACGTTATTGTTTGTCACCTTGTCCTGCCAGGTGATGTCCAAGATGTGTCGAAGGCAGCGCATGTGGTAGGCATTCAGCTGTCTTTCCTGACGGGCGCAGAGTGTCCAAGACTCACTGCCATAAAGGAGAGTGCTCAGGACACAGGCTCTGTAAACCTGAATCTTAGTATACTCAGTCAGCCTATTGGTGGCCCATACACTCTTTGTCAGTCTGGACATGGTAGTAGATGCCTTACCGATGCATTTGTTTAGCTCCGTATCAAGAGAGAGGGAGTCAGAGATTGTGGAGCCCAGGTACACGAAGTCGTGAACGACTTCCAGTTTGGAATTGGAGATGCCGATGTCAGGTGGGGAGTCCACTCCTTGTCCCATGACTTGTGTTTTCTTCAGGTTGATGGTGAGTCCGAAAGCCTGAGAGGCCTCGCTGAAGCGGGTTATGAGCCGTTGGAGGTCTTTGGCTGAGTGGGCAGTGACTGCTGCGTCGTCGGCAAAAAGGAAGTCGCGCAGACACCTCAGCCGAACCTTTGTCTTGACTCTCAACCTGGAGAGGTTAAAGAGCTTTCCATCCGACCTGGTCTGGAGGTAAATGCCTTCCGTGACAGATCCGAAGGCGTGCCGCAGCATAACTGTGAAGAAAATCCCGAATAGGGTTGGAGCCAGTACGCAGCCCTGCTTTACTCCACTTCGGATGTCAAAGACGTCTGATGTTAGGCCATCAAAGACCACGGTGCCCCTCATGTTCTCATGGAAATCTCTGATGATGCTGAGGAGCCTGGGTGGGCATCCGATCTTGGAGAGGATCTTGAACAGGCCATTCCTGCTGACGAGGTCGAAGGCCTTCGTCAGATCTATGAAGGGTATGAAGAGTGGCTGCTTCTGTTCCCTGCATTTCTCCTGCAGTTGTCTGAGGGAAAAGACCATGTCGATGGTGGACCTGTCAGCTCTGAATCCGCATTGTGATTCTGGATAGACTCTCTCTGCAAGTACTTGGAGCCTCTTCAATGCGACTCGAGCAAACAGCTTTCCGACAATACTGAGGAGGGAGATTCCACGGTAGTTGTTGCAGTCGCCCCTGTCACCTTTAATCTTATACAGCGTGACGATGTTGGCATCCCTCATGTCCTGTGGCACCTCTCCTTCTTCCCAGCAGAGGCAGAGAATTTCATGCAGCTCCATGAGCAGGCTACCTCTGCAGCACTTCAAGGTCTCAGCAGGAATGCCATCTTTGCCAGGAGCTTTACCAGAAGCAAGGGAGTCTAGGGCATCGCTGAGTTCTTCCAGGGTAGGTTCGCTGTCGAGCTCCATTAACACAGGCAGACACTCAATGGCGCTCAGGGCGTCTTCGGTGACCACATTGTCCCTGGCGTATAGCTCAGAGTAGTGCTCGACCCAGCGCTTCAGCTGCAGTGTCTGGTCCTGAATCACCTCGCCAGTGGTAGATTTCAGAGGAGCGGTCTTCCTCTGGATTGGGCCGAGGGCCTGCTTGATGCCGTCATACATTCCCCTTACATTGCCTGTATCCACTGCAGTCTGTATCTGGGAGCAGAGCTGGAGCCAATAGTTGTTGGCACATCGCCTGGCGCTCAGCTGCACTTTGCAGCGGACGGCCCGAAGGATCTGTAAGTTGCGCTGACTTGGGCAGGCTTTGTAGGCTGCCAAGGCGTTTCTCTTCTCTTCGATGACAGCTGTCATTTCTTCCGAGTGAGCTTCGAACCAGTCTGCCGATCTGCTAGTCTTCTTGCCAAAGGTGTAAATGGCAGCGTTGAACACAGCGTCTCTGAAGTGCTCCCATCTTTTACAGGCAGTGACCCAGGCTGGGCCAGGGAGAGCTTCCTCGAGCACGCGTGCAAAATCTTCCACCTTGTCCTAGTTGTGGGTCTTGGTGGTGTCGATGCGAGGTCTGCCCGCCTTTTTCGAGTGATGAATCTTCGTTGGTTGCATCTTGACCCGGCTACATACCAGGGAGTGGTCGGTGTCACAGACAGCACTCTGGTAGCTACGCGTAATCTTGATGCTGGGTAGACTTGCACGCCTGGTAAGAATCAGGTCAAGCTGGTGCCAGTGCTTGGATCTGGGGTGTCTCCAAAATACTCGGTGTTGAGGCTTTGTGCCGAAGAACGTGTTGGTGACACAAAGACCATGAAGGCAGCAGAGTTCTAGCAGACGTTGCCCGTTCTCATTCATTCTCCCTATGCCGAATTGACCCAGACAAGTGGGCCAAATGTTGTGCTCGGCACCCACTCTGTCGTTGAAGTCGCCGAGGATGAACAGTGGCTCCTTTACAGGGATTCTCGCTATGACTCTGTTGAGGTCATCGTAGAATTTTTCCTTTGCCTCTGCTGGAGAAGTCAGGGTTGGTGCATATGCACTAATTACATTGACTGATCCTGTTTGGGAGCGCAGTTGCAGAGACAGAATTCGTTCGGTTTCCCCCATCGGGGGCATAATGTGTCCCAACAGTGCATTCCTGACGGCAAATCCCACACCATATTCTCTGGTCTCATCAGGTGGTTTTCCTTGCCAGAAGAAAGAGAAGGTCCTCACTCTCACAGATCCTGATCCTGGGAGCCTGGTCTCATGGAGAGCAACAATATCCATCTGCAGTTTGCTCAGCTCCCTATCGATGATTGCTGTTTTTCGGGCGTCATTGATTTCTTGCAGGTCGTCAGAGAAACCTGGTGTCAGTGTCCTGACGTTCCATGTGCCCAGCTTTAGGGCAGTTGATATTTTCTTCTTAGGTTTTGTATTGCTTGGTGCAAAGTTGTCGGGCCGCTTGTCGGTTTTCACCCTAAACCCCACGCACCCAGTGAGGTTAACGGACCGTGGCGAGGCAACCCCTTATTGGCTGGGGTTTGCCCAGCTTGAGGCGGGCGGTAGCTGCCCAGTGGGGCGCGATGACCCATCCCACCATCGGAAGCAACCCCTGGCATCACACTCTTCGCCAATCGAGCAAAAGACTTAAAACCGGTAGACTGTCGCTTCCCGTGTTGGTTCGACGCTGTGAGGCGAAGCTGGAGTGCCCTCTCCAGGGCGCAAAGCCTGGGTAGGTAGATATGGAGGAGAAGCTGTTACCCATGCAGCAGATCCCCCCTCTCCACGTTGCTGAAATTATCCAATAGAAAGGCAAATGCCAATAGACATGGTTCCAGCAAAGTCGCAGGAGCTGCCAAAACGAGGTCGACGTCAACAACGAAGTGCCTTAAGGGCTCCAACTCCGGATTTTTCCTCGAGGTTGACTCCTGAAGCCTTTCCCAAAAAAGGGTATGGCCGCAAGGCAGCGGAGCTTTAAAATCAGGGTTTTCCTTCCCCTAGATGGGCTGCCTTCCCAGGCTATCGAGTCCCATCTACCCGGAGCAGCTGGTTTTAAGGCACCAGAGGCACGCCCTCGCCTCTTCTCCTGTCGGTAAAAGCAGTTCCGCCGGACTTAGACTAAGCCACCCGTGCAGGCCAGAAGTTGGACTTGGTTGTCAGAGGCTATTTGAGACGCATGCCGTATAGGAGCATTTTATAGGTCATGGGAGCTCGTCCCCCCATTACCACCCCCTGGCTATGACAACCCCCTTGGAACTAATTACATTGACTGGTCTTGTTTGGGAGTTTTTTCCATGTATGCTGCTGTCAACTTACCAATCCTGCCGCTTAGCCAGCTTGTTGTTGTGCCTTCAGCTTTAGTTCTTTTTAATGATATACTGTGCACCTCTCACTTTGTATGCTGTGTCCCATATAAGAAAAACGAAATACAAAAGAATTTTCCATTTTTGCATGTTATTATTATCATCTTATCTCTTGTGGGTTGTAATGAGATCTTCCATTTATGTGTATTTTAGGTTGTGTTTGAGAGGGAATTAGATATGCTTAGG
>NC_091160.1:20305868-20356640 GCF_040958095.1 Procambarus clarkii
AGGAGGCAAATGTCGTACCGATTTTCAAAAAAGGTGATAGGGAGGAGGCACTTAACTACAGACCCGTATCACTGACAAGCATCCCCTGCAAAATACTTGAAAGAATAATTAGGCTAAGACTTGTTGAGCACCTGGAGAGCATTGGGTTTGTAAACAAGCACCAACATGGGTTCTGGACAGGGAAATCATGCCTAACAAACCTTTTAGAATTCTATGATAAAGTAACAAGGATAAGGCAGGACAGAGAAGGCTGGGCAGACTGCATATTTCTTGACTGCCAAAAGGCCTTTGATACGGTACCGCACATGAGACTGCTATACAAACTTCAGAGGCAGGCAGGAGTAAGCGGAAAGGCCCTAGTATGGGTGAAGAACTACCTAACAGGAAGGAGCCAGAGGGTAATGGTAAGGGGCGAAAAGTTGGACTGGCGAACAGTAACAAGTGGAGTACCTCAAGGATCGGTGCTGGGACCAATCCTCTTTCTAATTTACGTAAATGATATGTTTACAGGAGTGGAATCATACATGTCAATGTTTGCGGATGACGCAAAATTAATGAGAAGAGTTGTGACAGACGAGGATTGTAGGATCCTCCAAGAGGACTTAAACAGGCTGCAGAGATGGTCAGGGAAATGGCTACTGGAGTTTAACACCAGTAAATGTAAAGTTATGGAAATGGGATCAGGTGACAGGAGACCAAAGGGACAGTACACAATGAAGGGGAACAGCCTACCTGTAACGATTCGAGAAAGAGACCTGGGAGTGGATGTGACACCTAATCTAACTCCTGAGGCACATATAAATAGGATAATGACAGCAGCGTACTCTACACTGGCGAAAATTAGAACTTCATTCAGAAACCTAAATGAGGAGGCTTTTAGGGCACTTTACACTGCCTACGTGAGACCCGTCTTAGAGTATGCCGCGCCATCATGGAGCCCCCACCTGAAGAAACACATAAAGAAACTGGAGAAGGTTCAGAGGTTTGCGACGAGGCTTGTCCCAGAGTTACGAGGGATGGGATATGAAGAGCGGCTGAAGGAACTGAACCTTACGACACTAGAGAAAAGAAGGGAGAGAGGAGATATGATAGGGACATATAAAATACTCAGGGGAATTGACAAAGTGGAAATAGATGAAATGTTCACACGTAATAATAACAGAACGAGGGGACATGGGTGGAAACTGGAAACTCAGATGAGTCACAGAGATGTTAGGAAGTTTTCTTTTAGCGTGAGAGTAGTAGAAAAATGGAATGCACTTGGGGAACAGGTTGTGGAAGCAAATACTATTCATACTTTTAAAACTAGGTATGATAGGGAAATGGGACAGGAGTCATTGCTGTAAACAACCGATAGCTAGAAAGGCGGGATCCAAGAGTCAATGCTCGATCCTGCAAGCACAAATAGGTGAGTACAGATAGGTGAGTACACACACACACACACACATACACACACACACACACACACACACATACACACACACACACACACACACACACACACACACACACACACACACACACACACACACACACACACACACACACACACACACACACACACACACACACACACATACACACACACATACACACACACACACACACACACACACACACACACACACACACACACACACACACACACACACACACACACACACACACACACACACATACACACACACACACACACACACACACACACACACACACACACACACACACACACACACACACACACACACACACACACACACATACACACACACACACACACACACACACACACACACACACACACACACACACACACACACACACACACACACACACACACACACACACACACACACACACACACACACACACATACACACACACACACACACACACACACACACACACACACACACACACACACACACACACACACACACACACACACACACACACATACACACACACACACACACACACACACACACACACACACACACACACACACACACACACACACACACACACACACACACACACACACACACACACACACACACACACACACACACACACATACACACACACACACACACACACACACACACACACACACACACACACACACACACACACACACACACACACACACACACACACACACACATGCCTCAGCCTCACGAGTGAGACTGAGGCTGTTGTTGCTGTTGTTGTTAAAGATTCGCTACCTGGAACAAGACGTTCCAATTAGCACGGGTCATGGTGAGCCCGTTTTGTTAGGCTGAGGGGTGAGAGACACGCGTGTGTCAGTAGGTATCCGTGAACAACATCAACTGTCTTGACACATTGAAGTGTTACGGAGACAAGAGACATAGTTTTTTGTCACAGAAGTGTATACAAACGCAGTGATCAAGTGTATAGTGAACTCTACAGTGGTAGACCAATTAAGAAAAAAATAATAAGGTTGAGTAGGAAGATCAGGGCATACCATATCGTGGGACAGTTTAGCCAGGGCTTACGAATTGTCTTGTGTTGTGAAGCGGTTTTATAGCATACATAGTGATCGATGCCCTGAAGTGTGTGCACCATTTAGGAACGTATACTATGTTGTGCATATTGACTGACGATCAGTGAGGAAGATAGGAAGGAATAGTGTACCAGGAACACGTGGATGACATGGCAGCAGGAGAGGAAAGGTGATCCAACCCCGTCATATGGACATCTCCTCAAACTCACCTAGTATGTGCATGCTCGGGGTGAGCTGATGGTAGGTACCCTCTCTACGTCATCAAATAAGGTGTACAGAGTGACTTAAAATAACTAATTTAAAATATATCTGAGATATTTAGACTTACAATTCCAGGTGGCTCATTCTGGGAACAGGTTCTTGACATCAATATGCGACACAGTGTGAGAGTTTGAGAGAAATGGAATACGGTATGGTAAGGAATTGAGCTCGGAAAATTTCTAAAAAATTTCTTTAATTCCTTTAACCTTTATTCCTGTCGTGATATTCAATTAGGTCGCCTGAGGAAGGACTTGCTTAGCTAACACACCAGTGTAGTAAGCAGCTCATTCTTCACTCTGGGACCATTTATGAACAATTGACTAGGCGCGAGCAAACGCCGAGACCCCAAAAAGTTGAAACCCCCTCCACAGGGCCGTTGACCTTCAGTATTCGCTGAGGCGAATCTAACGAGTAGGTCCTGGGCTCTCACAACAATAATTTATTGTTGTGTTGTGCCATATATTTAGTCCAAAACTCAAGAATCAGTCTCAATTTAATAGTGGAGTGTGACAGTATACTTGCAGGGCAATATAAATGTGTGAGGTGTAACGAAAAGATAGTGTTCATCATAACAACTTAATTTATTCAATAAAGTACTAACTACTATAACAAAAACAAAAGAAATATCAATGACCTTACTTGAAATCCTTCGAGTGACACTATCAATGACAGCTAGACACCAGCCCCTCGGACTGCATAAATGAACTAACTGGAACATAAGGCGTGAACATAGAGGAACCAATCAAGCAAGACAATCTAATCTCTAATCACAAATACAACAATTGACACGGTAGGCTATGAGAAACGTCTGCAATAACCTCCTATCCGTTTCCTACGCTCCTTGCAGCCTACACCTGCAATAGCAGTTGCAATGCAATCAAATCAGTAGCCTGTCAATGACACATCAATAACTAATGGGCTCACTGGCAACTCCAGCAACTCTTCCTCAAATTAATCTTTACGTTAACACTTCGTCTCACGGACGATCAACAATCAATAACAATTGATTTACGTTAATAACAAGGAAACATTTACGTTAACTTAATAACTCTTACTACTGTCACTAGTAACGCGGAAATTACACTAACACTCTACCCGTCGAATATTCAGTGAGTAAATCCCATTAATCCCTGTACTACCAGACAGCTGATTAATCTCTTTACTAGTTACGTTTATTTCTGTTAATTTACGTTATCGGTTACAATCGATAACGTAAATTAACGTTACGTTAATTTACGAATTTACCAAATTTACCAAACGATGGTAAACTTTGATTTTACAAATGTCCAAAGTGCTAAGAGAACGGTAATCACTCGTGATTACCTTTAGAGTAATTAATTACTATCCTCAAGATCAATAATTAAACAATTAAATACGCAACCTTTCACACTGGCTCAGCAATTTACATTAAGGTATGAATTCCGTCTGAGCCTTCCATATTCAGACCAATTCAAGTGATTAAGGACGCTAATCACCACGTTTACGTTATTCTAAAATGACGTTACTCCTCCCACGAGTCAATCAAGTGCCGGTACTTCCGAACAGATAAATAACGACGTTACGTTAATGGAACAATGGAGCCTTCGTGTGAGTCGATCAAACACGGATCGAAGTTAATTACTTTGACTTCCTCAAATACGTCAATTACCCGGCCCACTGACCGTTAATTACGACAGACAATACTCTAATTCTTGCCTGGCTGATGACTAGACCCCTGAGACTACCGTAGCTGCTTGCAGGAGAATAATTAACCCAAACGTATTCTACGTTACTCAAACTGTTAAAGAACAAATTCTCTTAAAGCAATGGGCGTTCCCTTGGTAACGTTACATTAATTGCCTCACAATCACCTCACTGAATACTGGACATCGATGTCCTACCAGACAAACAGGAGAATATAAAACCCAAGTACTCATCTTCAGCCGAGTTCACCCACGACAATGACAAATCACACTAACAAATGACAGTGATTTACGTTACAATCCGGTTGCAATGACAATACTGCAGAACACTAGTAAATAACCCTCAGAGCATGAACCCTCAAGAACACGGCCCCACAATGATTTACTGAACTGCAAAACACACGCGGTGATTGATCAACACCAGCAACAATCACCATCAACGACAACTCCTTTGCAATTACACACACGGCAATGTGCACTAAATCAAACTATATTAGTACACTCCCCAACACTTACTGTTGCAAATGACCCAAGTGCTCTAATTACCACTTACAACACTGGTCCACACGTTGAAATCACCACAATAAATAACACACAATAACACTGGGCACCGTGAAACTACGATCAATTTACTATCTTCTGATTTAGGGCTTCTATCCCTCTATTTTCTTAGCATCTGGGCTTAGCTGAAAGAGGAGTTCTCCAAAACTCATTTTCGTAATTTCAAGGTGAAGAAAAAAGTGAATTACTATAGAATGTATTACACTTATTTATACAATTTGCACAACGTTTCGAACCTTCATGGTTCATTCTCAAGTGAAAAGAATTTTCAGAACTGGTTGATTTATACCCGCACTGGGTCAGGTGATAAGACAATAAAGGTAAAAACATGGGGGATACATAAGGGATAAATGGGGGATGAAGCACATAAGAACATAAGAATAAAGGTAACTGCGGAAGGCCTATTGGCCCATACGAGGCAGCTCCTATCTACATACAAAGATTAATCAGGTGTAATTGGCCTGTTATGTTGAACAGTGTCTTCTGTGTTGGCATCGTTATGTTCTGGTCTTGTCCTTACTCTCATGGTGGGTAGAGTAAATAGTTCCGTGATTTGGGTGTTCATGGTAGGTTTTTCTATTCTTATGTGAATTGCTTCAAGAATTTGTAATCTTCTTGCATCTTGGGTTTTGTCTATTATGCAGGTATTTTTGTTTAACATTTCTCTTGTTAGGGTGATGTCATGGGCTTGTCTCATGTGATTCCTGGGGGCACCGGATTGTAGATGACATGTCAAACGCCTCGTCAGCTTGGTCGACGTCATACCTATGTACTTAGATTGAAGGTTACATCCTTCGTGGGGGCAAGTGTACATGTATACAAAGCTTGACTGCTGTAAAGGGTTCTCCGTCGGCTTCGGAAGTTCGGAAGTCTTCTTGGTTTTGTAGAATATGATCAGGTCTATGTTTTGGTTAGGAATTATGCTTTTTACTCCTTTACGGATTATTTCTTTCATTATTCTTTCCTCTTTTATATGTTCACTGTACATGGTTGATTTGTAATATAATTTTATTGGGGGTGTTGTGGTTTCTGTTCTAGGTTCAGGATTATACCATCGGTCCAAGTGTCTTCTTATAGCAGCGTTTATTTCCGCGTTGCTATATCCGTTGTTCACCAATACCTGAGTTACTCTTTCAAACTCTCTACTCACATTGCTCCATTCGGAGCAGTGGGTAAGCGCTCGACGAATATAAGCATTGAGAACACTGGCTTTGTATCTTTGGGGGCACTCACTTCTACCGTTCAGGCATAATCCTATGTTGGTGGGCTTAGTATATACGTTGGTGCTTAAAGAGGCTCCTGTTTTTGTTATTAGTATATCCAAGAATGGCAGACTGTTATTTTCACTATTTTCATGTGTAAATCGGAGTACTGACTCTCTCTCTAGATGGCTTTTTAGATCAATTAGTTCATCTGAGTCTTTTACTATAACGAATATGTCATCTACATAACAGCAATATACAATACAAATCAACCATGCACAGTGAACATATAAAACGGTTTTTGTCTGCTACTGAAGACTCAGTCTTCGATGGTTCAATGTAAAAATTAGCAAATAAAACTTCTAAAGGGGAGCCCATTGCTACTCCGTCAATTTGTAGATACTTGTCCCCTTGTGGGCTGATGAAAGGGGCTTCCTTTGTACATGCTTCGAGAAGACTCTACAAGTGTGGCTCAGGTATGTCTAATTTGGGGGTGCTCTCGTCTCTATACACTCTGTCCAGTATCATTCCTATGGTTGTGTCGACTGGGACGTTGGTAAATAGGGATTCGAAGTCAGGGAAGCAATGATTCCATCGGGCTGAGTAGATGTGATTAATTCTAGGAAATCTGCTGATGATTGTATACACTCCAATCAAGTATAGTCTACAATCATTTTGGATGAAGATGGGTTGTTATGTTGTCGTTTTTCGGATTTTTACGGCTGGGATGTGATTACATCTGTCTTTGACGTGCCAATAGTACACAGTGTTGAATATCCGGAAGTGGTTGGAGGATGTGCCGTGGGAGAGTGTGGTTTATGTGGTTTATCAGTCCAAGTGCCAGGTCGTTGGGAAGTTAGTACAGCTGAGGATTTCTTACTTTGGTGCCGGTGGTTGGGATTTGTGGCAAGTCAGCCTGGGGAGTGACTTTTGTAAGGCGTACTAAGGAGTTATTTAGGAGTTTTTCCATCATCAGCTCAAACTATGTGTATCCAGCAATGGTAGCTGTGGTAGGGCCGATGTCATTGCCTATTGATGTCGATGGGGTGTCTGTTGGATCGGCTTCGGGGATGGATTGGGTTACTTGTGTGAAGAATTTAGTTAAGAGTCGGTTCAGTGTCTTTACTTGCGGATTTTTAATGCGAGTGACATGAGTTTCAACAAGATCGGGACTCAGTTGCATGTACGTTTTGTGGGAGAGGATTGTACTCTGAGGGTGCAGGAGTGTCACTGACAGGCATAGCAGGTACAGGCAAAGGCTGTGGTTGATTATGAGGTAGCGGTTAATGATGGACTGTGCTAGGTTGTTTCAATGCACTACTGCATTGCAGGTTGTTGGTAGGGAGAACCTTAGTTTTTGCCGCTATATATGAAGAACATTATTTGAAAGTAATGTTATGATCGTCACCACAGTTTGAGCAGGTGAGTACATCTGACACACTGTTCAGTGTGTGATGGGACCATTTCCCACATGTAATGTCTTTGGTGCAGCCTTCCGAGGTATAGTTGAAACCTTTACATCTGAAGCACTGAGTGGGACGTGGGACCTACACCTCTAGTTTATAAAGGAAGCCGTTAAACCAACCCCGATCAGGGGAAAAGAAGTCTGGAAAAGTCAGCTGGGCAGTGCCTGTATCACACAGTCATCCGTTTTTTCTACGCATAACTTTTGTGACTCTGAAGATTGGATTTAATCTGCCTAAAGTTGTGCCTTGATGTCGTCTGCACTAATGTCTACGACATGTCGGATTACATATTTCGCTAATCGGTAACCTAGTGGTTTATATGTCATCTGAATTTGTATACAGATTATCTGAAAGCTCTGGTTCCTCGCTGTGTTTGTGCTCCACTGCGATTAAATTCCTTTGTATATTAGGTTTGATATTCCTTTGAATTCCCTTGTTTATTAGGTTTGTTCAGTCTGAGAACAGACTGAACAAAAACCATATAATAATTTCTGGGGATTTTAATATTGAACTCTGTGAGCCTGATACCCCTCCTGCTGCTAATTTCCTCAACTGTATGAATTCCTGTTTCCTCATACCCGTAATCACTAGACCTACTAGAATCACTGATAGTACTACCAGCTCTTGACCACATCTGGACTAACATAACCTCTCCACTTACTTCAGGGATAATCATTGATAGAACCACTGACCATTACCGCACGTTTCTCCTAACCAACATAAACAAACCATCTCTAGATACAAGGAAGATAAGCTTTAGACTGCACAATGAAACTTCTATAGGCAATTTGATTGCTGCTGCTGCTAATATCAACTGGGAGACTGAATTAGGTAACATAGGGAACATCAACCTAGCAGTACAAACATTTCTTCAGAAAACTCTCAGCCTTTATAACACCCACTGTCCTATGCTAACTAAACAAGTCACAACCAAAAGGCTAAACAATCCTTGGCTTACAAAGGGGATACTTAAATCTATTAATAAAAAACATGACCTCGAGAAGAAATATAGGTTAAGAGTCGGCTCCAAAGAATTTTCAAAGATTTACACATTAATGCTGTCATGAATAATTAGAAGAGCCAAAACAAAATACTATAAAAATAAATTCACCTAAATTAAGGGCAACATTATTTTATTTTATTTTATTTTATTTATATATATACAAGAAGGTACATTGGGTTTGTGAGAATACATTGGATAGTACAGTATTTACATTCTTGTAAAGCCACTAGTACGCACAGCGTTTCGGGCAGGTCCTTAATCTAGCAGATAATTTTAATTAGGTAATTTCAATCAGAATTGATAAATGATAAAGATACATTACAAGAGGAGAATGAGATGAGAGAGATAAGTAGGTATATTAAAGCACATTGTTATATTAAAGCTCTGATTGATTACACTGACAGCTTGATTAGTAATTTAAACAAGGTTAATAGACACCATACAGCAGATTGACAGCACATATAAGACAGCAATGATCACAATGGTAAACATGTTCAGATTGGGTACATAAAGATTGGGAGACTGGGTAGCAAAGGATACAGATAAACAAGATTTATAAACACCATACAACAGATTGGCAGCACATATAAGAAAACAGCAATGATCACAATGGTAAAGATGTTCAAATTGGGAACATAAAGGTTGGAAGATTGGGTAGCAATTGATACAGTGCAATTTTAAGGCAAAAAGTGTAAAACTATGAAGATGAAATTAGGTACTTTTTAGTATTGATTTTGAATGATGTAAAAGTTGGACAGCTTTTCAATTCAGTAGGGAGTGAATTCCATAAACTGGGTCCCTTTATTTGCATAGAGTGTTTACACAGATTAAGTTTAACTCTGGGGATATCAAAGAGATATTTATTTCTGGTGTGGTGATAATGGGTCCTATTACATCTGTCCAAGAAGAGTTTCAGACAAGGATTTGCATTTAAGAACAGGGTTTTGTAAATGTAGTTGACACAAGAGAATTTGTGGAGTGAGATTATGTTTAGCATGTTTAGGGAGTTAAACAAGGGGGCTGTGTGTTGTCTGAAAGCAGAATTTGATATTATTCTGATTGCAGATTTTTGCTGGGTGATGATGGACTTGAGGTGGTTTGCAGTGGTTGAACCCCATGCACAGATACCATAGTTGAGATAGGGATAGATTATTGCATAATATAGAGAGATGAGAGCAGAGTTAGGAACATAATATCTGATTTTGGAGAGTATACCAACTGTTTTAGAGACTTTCTTAGTTATGTGTTGTATGTGGGTACTGAAGTTGAGTCTCTTGTCTAGGAATATGCCAAGAAACTTTCCATCATTTTTATTGCTAATGTTTACATTGTCAATCTGAAGCTGAATTGCATTTGTAGATTTGCTTCCAAATAGGATGTAGTAGGTCTTTTCTATGTTAAGTGTTAGTTTGTTGGTTGACATCCATAAGTGGACTTTTTTTAGTTCATTATTAACAACACCATTTAGTGTATGTGGGTTGAGGTTGGAGTAGATGAGGGTAGTATCATCAGCAAACAAAATAGGTTTCAGAATGTTAGAGACATTAGGCAGATCATTAATGTATATAAGAAAAAGAAGAGGTCCCAAGATGCTGCCCTGTGGCACTCCAACAGTTATTGGTAGAATGGGAGAGATTATATTATTGATGGCTACACATTGGTGTCTATCACTAAGATAGGATTGGATATAGTCCAGTGCATGGCCTCGGATTCCATAATGATGGAGTTTACTTAAGAGGTAATCGTGATTAACAGTATCAAAGGCCTTTCTCAGGTCAATGAAGAGTCCAATTGGAAACTCATTTTTGTCAAGAGCTGAGTAAATTATATCAAGGAGACTAATAATTGCATCGTTGGTACTCTTTTGAGAGCGGAATCCAAACTGACAGGGGCTAAGAATGTCGAATTTTACGAGATAGGAGTAGAGATGTTTGTAGATAATTTTTTCAAATATTTTTGATAGTATGGGTAGGTTCGATATTGGTCTATAGTTGTTTATGTCTGACGGATTACCTCCTTTATGAACTGGCGTTACTCTTGCGTTTTTAAGGATATCAGAGAAGGTATGACACTCAAGGGATTTGTTGAACAGCAGAGCTATAGGTGGCGCAAGGGCATGGGAGGCGCTCTTGTATACAATGGATGGGATTTCACTGATGTTCCCAGCTTTGGTTTTTAGTGAGTGTATGATGGACACAACATCTGACGGGCTGAGTGGTGAGAGGAGAAGAGAGTTTGGATAGCTGCCTGAGAGATATGTGTTGATATGTGTCTGAGTCTGTGGGATTTTACTTGCAAGGTTAGCACCAATCGATGAAAAGAAGCTATTAAATTCATTCGCCATTTCTAAGTCAGATGACAGTGTAAGGCCATCCTTAGAGAGTGTTAACTGGTTGTGGGAGTGTTGTTTAGTTCCCAGGATGTTAGAGATGGTATTCCATGTGTTTTTCATGTTGCCTTTTGCTTCTTTGAATCTAGTCTCATAATATGAATGTTTTGCTTTTCTTATGATACTGGTAAGCACTGACGAGTACCTTTTAACTACTTCCTTTGAAACTAGGCCACTCCTAAGTTTCTTTTCATATTCATGTTTTTTGTTGATTGATTTAATTATGCCACTTGTGAGCCACGGGTTATTTTTTCTTTTATCAGTTACTTGTTTGGTAAGGAGGGGACAGTGAGTTTTGGAGAGAAAGAGGTTAGTTGATCCTGTGAATTATTAAATTCAGATTCCCAGTTAATATTGTGGAGTGCATTAGAGAGATTGCCTAAAGCTGATACACTATGTAGCCTGAATGAAAGTTTTTTGGTTTCTGGTGGTGATGTGTCAATGTTTGCTATGAGGAAAGTAGGATAGTGGTCAGTTGTTCTGTCATAAATTACCCCAGATGTAAGGGGAGCTGTTATATTTGTCCATAGGTGATCCAGGGTAGTGGCAGATGTTTGAGTGACTCGGGTGGGCTTGGTGATTGTGGGGATTAGCATACAGGAGTGATCAGGTCAATATTGAAATCACCTCCCAGAATGATGTTATTTTTGTTAAGATTGTTATTTATGATAAGATTCCTTACATTGTCAGAGAATAAAGCTATGTTGGTATTAGGAAATCTATAGATGGCACCGATAGTCAGGGAGGATTTATGGGATTTACTGGAGAACTTGGCAAAGGTATATTCACAATAGTCGTCTCTATCACTAATGACACTATTGCAAGTGAAGGTATCTTTGTAATATATTGCTGTACCGCCACCTTTTTTATTAGGCCTGCAGTTATGAATGGCTTTATAACCAGCTAAATTGTAGAGTTGGGTATAGTCATTACTTAGCCAAGTTTTTGTTAAAATGATAAAAGATAATTTAGTACCTAGTGCTGTAAGAAGTGCATTTATATCATCAAAATGTTTACCAAGTGACCTAACATTTTGGTTGTAAACTGATAAGCAGGTGCTATTTAGGAGTTTGTTTTTTGCAAGATTTGCTGTGTAATACCTGCAATAATGATGATCAATGTGCTGATTTGTGTGGATATGGGACAGAAGATTTCGATCAGGATCAATATCAGTAAGCATATAGATAAGATAATGTCACGATACAATAAGATAAGCAATTTCAGGAACAGATGAAAACTAAATCTGCTGTTAAATAGAAAGTAATTATAGCACAACACAACAATATAATAATATAACAATACAATAAGAGCTTACAAAGTATTGAGTCTGCTAAAATTAGAGAATAATTATGGCAAAACACAACAATAAATGCAAGTAAACAAAAGAATTGAAACAATTAGAGGTAGAATAAAGGTCACTAGATAGCCATGGAGGATATACAAGTATGGCGGAGAGAACAAAAAATCAGTAGAGACTGTCAAGATGAATATATAAAAAAAATTGATAAATGATAAATGATAAATGAAATAAGATGTTAAATAAATGATGAAAATAAATGATTAAGAAAACATGGAGCACTATTTCTCTAATATTGGGACCAAAAAGGATTTTGAATAAAAAACCAATACTCCTATCCGATAGCAATTGTGTGCTTTCAGCCTCTGACACTGCTATTGAATTCAATAGGTTCTTCTCATCTATTGAGACATCCCTTGCTCATGATATTCCATCGTCCCTCACTAGTATTAAAGACTACCTTACAGGTAACTATTCAGAATCTCTATACCTAACTCCTGCTAACTCCTCTGATGTTATTGAGGTAATCCTTTCCCTTAAAATTAAGTCAAGTGCCCTTGATGAGATACCATCTCTAATTTACAAAAAAGTCTCCAGATTTCTAGCTCCTACAATTGTATTGCTCTTCAACAAATCACTTGAACTCCAAACCTTTCCAGATATTCTAAAAAAACGAAAGTAACCCCAGTCCACAAATGTGGTGATCAACAATTACAGATCTAAATCACTTCTGCCAAACTTATCCAAAATATTTGAAAAGCTAATCTACAAGCAGCTTTACTCTTATCTAGCCAAACACAATATACTAAGCTCTTGTCAATATGGTTTCAGACCCAATAAAAGCACTAACAATGAACTTATTAGTATGATTAACTTGATACATACAGCTCTTGATAAAAATGAGTTCCCTGTTGGGTTATTTGTGGACCTGCGTAAGGCTTTTGACACTGTCAACCACCAAAACCTTCTCCTTAAATTACATCATTATGGAGTCAGAGGTCACTCCCTGCAATACCTTCAGTCTTACCTTACTGACAGGCTCCAGTATGTTTCTGTGAGTAATTCCATTTCTCCCACCCTACCCATAAACATTGGTGTTCCACAGGGCAGCATACATGGCCCACTCCTCTTCTCATCTACATTAATGACCTTCCAAATGCCTCTCAACACCACAAACCAATCTTATTTGCTGATGACACAACCTTCATTTTCTCCAGTCCTGACCCCTCTTGCTCTAAATGTCACAGTGAAAACTAAATAAAGTACATCTTTGGCTAACTGCTAACAAACTCACCCTTAACATTGACAAAACTTTCTATATTTTGTTTGGTAATAAATCCTCATGAAATTAATCTAAGAATAAAAAATATCCAAGTTAGTAACAAAGTTGATGGCAATTTCCTTGGTGTCCTCATCGATAACAAGCTGAATTTCCAGGGACACATTCTAAATATAGCAAAAAAAGTTTCTAAAACTGTTGGCATTCTTTCTAAGATAAGATATTTTGTACCTCGCCTTGCCCTGGTGACGCTCTATTACTCACTTATCTATCCTTATCTCAACTATGGTATTTGTGCTTGGGGTTCTACTACCCAAAATCATTTACGTCCTCTAATTACTCAACACAACGCTTCTATTAGAACAATATCTAACTCTGGCCCCAGACAGCACTCGGTACCCTTACTCAAATCTCTGAATGTGTTAGATAATAAGTCACTGCGCATCCTCTCATGTGTACTCTATATATTTAAAACTCTGAACTGTAATGTCAATCACGACCTTGAAAGCTTCTTAGAAGGTTGTAACAGAACCCATGGGCACCACACCAGAAACAAATACCTATCTGATATCCCAAGAGTACGACTTAATCAAATTATAAATGCTCCACAAATCATGGGACAAAGAATGTGGAATGACCTTCCCAATCATGTCAAAGACTGTACCTCTCTCAACCAGTTTAAGATAAAAACTAAATACTACCTAATAAACTCCATGTAACCTACCTTACCTCTAAATGTCAACCCATGTCTTACTATTTTAAACAATGCTGTTTGTTAACCAACTTGTATAATTGCTATTTTCTGCCATTCCCCCTCCCCCCTACTTTTTTATATTTTATTTTGTCAACACAATTTATACTTTAAACTCAATTACTATTAGGTTTTAGTCTAAGTGTTTCCCCCCCCCCCCCTCACATTGCCCGAAACCCTATGCGTACTAGTGGCTTTAGGTATTGTATGTACTACCTCTATCTTTAAAGCCAACATTATGTTTGTAACTCATCTTCAATGTATGTACCTTTACCCGAATACAAACTCTAAATCTAAAAATCTAATCTATGTCCCTCCACAACATTGTCGCTTAGATCGTCGACTTCCCATGGCCTCTCATGCCACTTAGTTTCGTCTAATTTCGTTATAAATTTATATTATTTCTGAGTAAAAGTATGTTCTTTTCATGTTCTACATTCAACAATAAGAATATAGTGAGTAAATATATCATATTTCTTTATTACTTACGTAATGTTAGGAAGATTTGGGTAGCTTTGAGTAAATTTGGGTAACTTTGGATTACCCAAATGTTACTTTTGGGTTACCTACCCAGAGTTGGGTAGTCTTTACATAGCCAGGTTTCTGTTAAAATAATGAACGATAGTTTAGTACTCAGTGCTGTGAGTAGTGCATTTATTTCAACAAAATGTTTACCAAGTGATCTGACATTTTGGTTGAAAACTGAGTAGCAAGTGATATTTTGGAGTTTTTTTTTTTTTTGCAAGGTTTGCATTGTAATACCTGCAGTAGTAGTGGTCAATATGCTGGTTATTATAGATTTGTAATAGCAGATTTAGTTCAGAATCAATATCAGCTTGCATGTAGATGCAATGGGGTCTAAATACAATAAGAAAAGCAATGACAGAACAGTTAAATACCAAATCTGCTGTAAATATAAAGTAACTATAGCAAAAACGCAACAATAAATGCAAATACACATATAATTGAAATAATTAAAACTACAATAAAGATCGCTGTAGATAGAAAAGAAGTGTACAGAAGTTAGGTAAAAAAAATGAAAGCAAAAGAATCAATGAAGAGTGACAAGAATAATGTATATTGCGAATAATAATAAGTTGAATAATAATCTTAATGTAATATAATCTTAATGATAATTAACTATAAATAGCTTAGTTATGATCCTATAATTAGTATGAACTTAAGAAAGTAAAAATGAACTCGTTAATTAATTCAATAAATGAATAATATAAATCAAATTACAATTAAATTGAAAGATAACTGGGTAAGATTATATATGTGAGTAAGATAATACTATGATACTAAGGTAGATGCTTGCATGAGTACATGGAGACTTTACTGATTAGTTAGGAACCTTTATGGATGAGAGAGCATTATTTCACCAGCAGAGTAAAAGACAGCACCTTGGACAAGGTTGGGTTAGGCTAGGTTCAGTCGCTCATGAGTTAATTTCAGTATTGGCATTGGAAGGATTCTGGTGTTCAGATATGCCACAGTCACTAAAGAAGGCCAGTAGTTGTTGGTCACACTTTATTTCAAATCTTTTTCCTGCTCTTTCCTTCTTTACAATGATCGTTCCATTCCTAGTGTAGCACTGATTGATATCACCAGGGTTATGTTTGCTGATTTTATGCTGTCTGTAGAGGAGGGATCCGCGCTGATTGGTAAAGCACTCATTTATATAAAGGTTAGTTTTTTGCTTAGAAGCTGATTGCGTGAGGTCATACTTAGCAGTCGGATTTGCGAGTTTGATGAGCATTCGCCTAGTGCTGTGATGTGATGTTTAAAACTGTGAAGTTTACTCTTCTTGGAAACTTCCTCTGGATCCTCCTTTAAGACCGGATAGCTATCGTAATCTAAATGTAACAGTTGTTTCTTAAAACTCTCAAAGGTATCGTGAATGTTTGTAGGAGAAACGCTGTGCGCCCCTCCAGCCGACGACATGTTGGGGGTCCCTCCGTGCAGCTGTCACCCAGGTTGTTGGTGGTGTTTATCCGTCATCATCTCTGGATGGCACCTGAAAAACAGTTCTCTGACTTGTTTTAAATGCTTATGCTTATTCAGACAATATGAAATAACTTTTCTGTTAGATCTGAGCATAATGCAAACCATGCTCTGAAACTCTCCCTGGACAGATGTAATAGGACTCATTATCACCACACCATAAATAAATATCTCTTTGATATCCCCAGAGTCAAACTTAATCTGTGTAAACACTCTATGCAAATAAAGGGACCCAGTCTGTGGAACTCACTCTCTAGTGAATTGAAAAGCTGTCATTCTTTTGCCTCATTCAAAAATAAAACCAAAAAGTACCTAATTTCATCTTTGTAGTTTCCTACACTGAACTTTAAATTTGCTCTGTATCTAGTGTTACCCAATCTCCCAATCTTTATGTACTTAATCCAAACAACTTTATCATTGTGTTCATTGCTGTCTTCTTTTATGTGCTAGCCATATGCTGTATTGTGCCTACCAATTTTTGTTAAACTACCATTCAAGCTGTCATGCAATCAGTCTGAGCTTCTTATGTGCTTTAATGTGCCTACAATTTTCACTCATCTTTTATTTTTTCTTGCTATGTAACTCTTATCATTTTTATAAATTTTGCAAGTATTTACCTGCTTAAAATTTTCTTAGATTAAGGACCTGCCCGAAACGCTGCGCGTACTAGTGGCTTTACAAGAATATAATTACTATGCTATGTATCCTCACAATCCCAATGTACCTTCCTGTATATATATAAATAAATAAGTAAATAAATTTATTCCATTGTTTTATCCGTAGCATAATTTTATTATATGGCTCATTAATATATCAACTGTACTATTTCTTTGTGCAACAGTTTTGTGAAAGCTACTTATATCACATAGCAATACCCAGTGAGTGCACTGCCTCCCGAGTACTAAACATTCCAGCCCATCTTCCTGTTTAGATAGCACTTATAGCAACGATGTGGACCTTCGTACATATATTGACGTAATGCACAATTAGAATGGAAATTGACATTACTGAATTTGGACAAACTGGAAACAGTTTTGAATTTATGTTAACAATAAAACCTAACCTAGGTTAACCTAACTACCCTAGGCCTAATACACGCTTTTTGAGGCCTAAAATTGTACATATATATGCTACACTAGATCTAGGAATAGTTATGTTGGTTTTTAGCTTAATTTTCCAGACTCTATAAAGTGAACAGTATAAAATTCAACGATCTAATTGTTCATTACATCAATATAAGTAGGAAGGTCCTCATAGTTACTAAAAGTACTATCTGAAAAGGCGGATTGCTTGAAATATTTAAGGTGTGACACATTGAACTTAAACTTTAATCTCATTATTTTACTATAGGTTTCCAGTGGGTCATATCTGTATTATCTTATATCTATGTCAACCATTGTAATATATTTATATATGTGTAATACTTATTCCAAATTATCTAAATTATTTGTATCTTTCAGCGGATTCTGTTTCATCACTAATGCATCTGTCATGTCTGTACTAAATGTTTCATCTGGTATTACAGCTGTGAATGCGGCGACGTTCCTGAACTGGGCGATTCTAGATCTGAACACAGCGGTGACCGACTGTGTGTTACTGCAGGCAAGTCCCGTCCCATCCCTAGTGTTCATATTGTGCGATGGTTTATTATCCAACTGCGTGATCTGCCAAGCTGCTCCGTGAGTCGCATTGCTCCTCTCCACTATAATGCTCGCCAAGACTTCCCTGCGAGTCTCCGGCACAGTTTCTCTCCCATGAGGTGCTCTGCGAGGCTCCCTAGAGAGCCGTGGGCTCAGCTCATCTACATAAAGGTGTTCTGTAAGGATTCCTTGCCAGCTTTTTTCACAAATTTTCCTACACGGTGCTACGAAAGTCTCCCATGCAAGCCATCATTAAAACTTAAGTCTGACACGATTGTGTTTCTAGGCTTCCGTGTTAGAATCTCAAAAATCACCTCTGAAACACTATTCTCGAGCACCTGTCTTCTAAGTTTTGAGCAACCTATACATAGCACCTCCGATTTTTTTTATAAACCCCTTCCATAACTTAACACTTATAAAAGGTGTTCTTTCAGAATTTCTTTTAAGCCTCGCATTTTTTCTTATTCGCTACTCTACAAAACACCCTTGTGGGGCCCCCATGACACTACTCTCTTACCATACACCCTTGTGGGGCCCCCATGACACTACTCTCCTACCATACACCCTTGTGGGGCCCCCGTGACACTACTCTCCTACCATACACCCTTGTGGGGCCCCCGTGACACTACTCTCCTACCATACACCCTTGTGGGGCCCCCGTGACACTACTCTCCTACCATACACCCTTGTGGGGCCCCCGTGACACTACTCTCCTACCATACACCCTTGTGGGGCCCCCGTGACACTACTCTCCTGCCATACACCCTTGTGGGGCCCCCGTGACACTACTCTCCTGCCATACACCCTTGTGGGACCCCCGTGACACTACTCTCCTACCATACATCCTTGTGGGGCGCCCGTGACACTACTCTCCTACCATACACCCTTGTGGGGCCCCCGTGACACTACTCTCCTACCATACACCCTTGTGGGACCCCCGTGACACAACTCTCCTACCATACATCCTTGTGGGACCCCCGTGACACTACTCTCCTACCATACACCCTTGTGGGACCCCCGTGACACTACTCTCCTACCATACACCCTTGTGGGACCCCCGTGACACTACTCTCCTACCATACACCCTTGTGGGACCCCCGTGACACTACTCTCCTACCATACACCCATGTGGGGCGCCCGTGACACTACTCTCCTGCCATACACCCTTGTGGGGCCCCCGTGACACTACTCTCCTGCCATACACCCATGTGGGGCGCCCGTGACACTACTCTCCTACCATACACCCTTGTGGGCCCCGAGACACTACTCTCCTGCCATACACCCTTGTGGGGCCCCCGTGACACTACTCTCCTACCATACACCCTTGTGGGGCCCCCGTGACACTACTCTCCTGCCATACACCCATGTGGGGCGCCCGTGACACTACTCTCCTACCATACACCCTTGTGGGCCCCGAGACACTACTCTCCTGCCATACACCCTTGTGGGGCCCCCGTGACACTACTCTCCTACCATACACCCATGTGGGGCCCCCGTGACACTACTCTCCTACCATACACCCATGTGGGGCCCCCGTGACACTACTCTCCTACCATACACCCTTGTGGGGCCCCCGTGACACTACTCTCCTACCATACACCCTTGTGGGGCCCCCGTG
Source organism: Procambarus clarkii (assembly GCF_040958095.1). Lineage (NCBI taxonomy): Eukaryota > Metazoa > Arthropoda > Malacostraca > Decapoda > Cambaridae > Procambarus > Procambarus clarkii. The sequence continues at coordinate 20,325,549 of NC_091160.1, forward strand.
ACACTACTCTCCTACCATACACCCTTGTGGGGCCCCCGTGACACTACTCTCCTACCATACACCCTTGTGGGACCCCCGTGACACTACTCTCCTACCATACACCCTTGTGGGGCCCCCGTGACACTACTCTCCTACCATACACCCTTGTGGGGCCCCCGTGACACTACTCTCCTACCATACACCCTTGTGGGACCCCCGTGACACTACTCTCCTACCATACAAGTGTAATGCCGGGAGAGTACACCCATGACTCACCATGGGAACGTCCTGGTAAGATCAGCCTGTAACCTCAGATTCAGCTAGAGTTAATTGAAATATCATCTGGCTCCTCGTTAGTCAGCTTGTTTCCTGTTTATGACAAATCCTGATAGTCTTAGCAAACAACTTAATGATACATCTTGATTGCTTTTTTGTACATCATGGGAAGCTGATGCCCTGATGTGCTGACCAAGTTGGCTGAATCAGCTGGGAGCAGGTCCACACCAGACGTTCCCACAACAGTGTAAACCCCCCCCCCCTTCTGATTCAGTTGTATATATACCTCTGTATATATACAGAGCAGAGAGAGACAGTGCTGGAGTGTCGGAGAGTGTGAGGGTGCAGGTCAGTGAGCCTGCAGGTCATCAGGCGAGCCTCAGGAGACAGAGTGAATCCACCCGACTGAGAGGCAGAGAGTGGTCTTAATTAAGGTAAAGTGTGTGATCTTTGATACGTTTTCCATGTCTGGATCCCGTAACAATTGCTAATATTGCCAGTGTTAAAGTAGGATTTTATAAGTGGTGAATTACATAATTTGTTCTCAATAAACTCATGTTAAACTTCCCAGCTGTATCAATTGTTGAATCCCCGTAGTTTCTAATATAATTGGCTAACAACCGTCCCATAAATATTGACAGTTTTAGAAAGAGTACTCTCCAAGTCAAGCAATGTTTCTTGCCTCGTTGCTTGATATAGTAAATGGAGAAGGCAGATGGTGGCAGCGTAATTAAGCCTGGGTAGCATTTTCTTGTTGGATACCTATGGTTCCGGTGTAAACCGTTAGTGGTGCTTTAATATATGGTGTACAAATTTAGCAGGGTTACATTATTAATGTTTGACGTCACCAGAGCGTCACTCTGCTCTGGTGACGCTCTGTTACTCTCTCATGGATCCTTATCTCAACTATGGTATTTGTGCTTGGGGTTCTACTACCCAAAATCATTTACGTCCTCTAATTACTCAACACAACGCTGCTATTAGAACAATATCTAACTCTGGCCCCAGACAGCACTCAGTACCCTTACTCAAATCTCTGAATATGTTAGATATTAAGTCACTGCACATCCTCTCATGTGTACTCTATATATTTAAAACTCTGAACTGTAATGTCCATCACGACCTTAAAAGCTTCTTAGAAGGTTGTAACAGAACCCTTGGGCACCACACCAGAAAGAAATACCTATCTGATATTCCAAGAGCACGACTTAATCAAACTAGAAATGCTCTATAAATCAAATCAACCATCATCACCCAGCAAAAATCTGCTATCAGAATAATAACAAATTCTGCTTTCAGACGACACTCAGCCCCCTTGTTTAACTCCCTAAACATGCTAAACATAATCTCACTACATAAATTCTCTTGTGTCAATTACATTTACAAAACCCTGTTCTTAAATGCAAATCCTGTTTTGAAACTCTTCCTGGACAGATGTAATAGGACCCATTATCACCACACCAGAAACAAATATCTCTTTGATATCCCCAGAGTCAAACTTAATCTGTGTAAACACTCTATGCAAATAAAGCGACCCAGTCTGTGGAACTCTCTCCCTAATGAACTGAAAAGCTGTCCAACTTTTGCGTCATTCAAAAAAAAACTAAAAAGTACCTAATTTCATCTTCATAGTTTTTTACCTTGTTGCTTTAAATTGCACTGTATCTATTGTTACCCAATCTCCCAATCTTTATGTACCCAATCCGAACATCTTTACCATTGTGATCATTGCTGACTTCTTATATGTGCTGTCAATCTTCTGTATGGTGTCTATTAATCTTGTTTAAATAACCAATCAAGCTGTCAATGTAATTAATCAGAGCTTTAATATACCAATGTGCTGTAATATACTTACTAATCTCTCTCATCTCATTTTTTTTCTTGCAATGTATCTGTTATCATTTTATTAATTCTGCTTGGAACATACCTACTTAAAATTATCTGTTAGATTAAGGACCTGCCCGAAACGCTGCGCATACTAGTGGCTTTACAAGATTGTAAATACCATGCTCTGTATTCTCACAAACCCAATGTACCTTCTTGTATATAAATAAAAAAATAAATAAATAAATAAATAAATAAATAAATAAATAAATAAATAAATAAATAAATAAATTAATAAATAAATAAATAAATAAAGGACCCAGGATGTGGAATGACCTTCCCAATCATGTCAAAGACTGTACCTCTCTCAACCAGTTTAAGATAAATACTAAATACTACCTAATAAACTCCATGTAACCTACCTTACCTCTAAATGTCAACTCATGTCTTACTATTTTAAACAATGCTGTTTGTTGACCAACTTGTATAATTGGTATTTTCTGCCAAGTTCCTCCCCCCTTTTTTTATTTTTTTTTCAACACAATTTATACTTTAAACTCTTGACTCGACTTAAGGATGGTCCAGGACGGACCGAGACGTCGTCGTCCCTTCACCTTCTAGTGTGTGGTGTGGTCAACATAATTTAGCCACGTTATTGTGACTCATCGCCTGCATACTTTAAACTCAATACTATTAAGTTTTAGTCTAAGTGCCCCCCCCCTCCCCACCTTGCCCGAAACGCTGTGCGTACTAGTGGCTTTAGGTACTGCATGTACTAGCTCTATCTTTAAATTCCAACATTATGTTTGTAACTCATCTTCAATGTATGTACCTTTACCTGAATAAAAAATGTAAAATCTAAATCTAAATTTAAATCTAAATCTAACCTTCAACTTGACCATCTGGGTAATACTTCCTACATGTGAGACCAATAACACAGATATTCTACAGTGATTCACCCAGGTTCCCGTATAACCTTGATTGCTCTTCAATTATCTTGTTGAGGGGCTCATCTGTGATCACCTTATAATCTTTCAAACATAGTTTTCTGAATAGCTGTAATGTGTGAAAATCTTCCACGGAAAATGATGTGCATTTTCATTCACTGTTATCCAAGTCCTCAGAACCCCAACAGAGCACCTTTGCAACATACCTTACTACTTCACTTTAGAGTGAACCTCCCATACAACCAACATTGACACTCATTTCTCTGTGTTCGGCTCTGACCAAAACACACACACACACACACACACACACACACACACACACACACACACACACACACACACACACACACACACACTCACACACACACACACACACACACACACACACACACACACACACACACACACACACACACACACACACACACACACACACCTCGTAGCCTGGTGGATAGCGCGCAGGATTCGTAATTCTGTGGCGCGGGTTCGATTCCCGCACGAGGCAGAAACAAATGGGCAAAGTTTCTTTCACCCTGAATGCCCCTGTTACCTAGCAGTAAATAGGTACCTGGGAGTTAGTCAGCTGTAACGGGCTGCTTCCTGGGGTGTGTGTGTGTGTGTGGTGTGGAAAAAAAAAAAAAAAAAAAAAAAAAAAAAAAATAGTAGTTAGTAAACAGTTGATTGACAGTTGAGAGGCGGGCCGAAAGAGCAAAAGCTCAACCCCCGTAAATACACAACTAGTAAACACACACACACACACACACACACACACACACACACACACACACACACACACACACACACACACACACACACACACAAAAGGAATCAAATCAAGGAACTAGTGAAAGAAAATGAGGCATGGAAAGTGAAGTGTGGTGACTTTGAAGAAATAAACAAGAAGATAGACTCATATGGTGAACAACTCCAAGCAAGCCTAAGGGATAACATAAAGTTAGGTAAGGATCTCCAACTGGAAACTTCACTGACAACTCACATAGAGGAGGTGAATAAAGAACTAGAAAAGTATAAAGAAGAAATAAAAGCGACATATGCTGAAGTTGTAAAAGAGAAAGAGACTATCAAAGAAGTGTGTTCGGAAGTCAAAACCAGAAATGACCAACAAGAAGCAGAAATTAGGCAAGCAATTAGGAAAGAACTGGTTACCAACAGTAAACTGGTACAAAACACTGCAGATAGAACTAAGTCCATAATCATTTTTGGATGTTTAGAGAAGGAAATTTCATCTAGGGTGGACCGAGCGGCAGAAGAGATGAAAATCATAGAGAAAATAGTAGGTTTAGGAGAAGGCTCAAAGGAAAATGTCAGTGATTTTAGAAGAATAGGAAAATATGAGAAAGAAAAGAACCGCCCCTTAAGGGTGACGTTTAATGGAGTGAAAAACATGATGGAAGTGCTAAGAAATGCCAGGAAACTGCAGAGTGATGAGGTTGGCAAATTTTGGTCAATAAGACAAGACCTCTCCAAGGAAGACAGAGAAAAGCTGAAAATGAACCTAATTGAGGCAAAACGTCTAAATGGGGATAGAAATGAAGAAGACAGAAATTCTTTTTTTTTACAAAGTGACAGGGACTGGAAAGCTTGTGAAATGGTACATAAAAACAAAGCAACAAGATCAGTAGTGGAAGGGGGAGTAAAGAGCAAAGGAAAAGGGAACATGTTCCTGAAAATTGTATATACCAACATAGATGGAGTGAGGTCAAAAACTTTGGAGTTGCAAGATATAATCCAGCTTAGGGTCCCAGATATTGTTGCATTATCAGAGACGAAACTTGAAGGAAATATAATAAATGAAGTCATATTCCCAAGAGGCTACTCAGTTTGGAGACGTGACAGGAAAACTAGGAAGGGAGGAGGAGTGGCTGTACTGGTGAAAAAACACCTGAAGGTAAAAGAGTTAATATTTGAAAACACTCGAGATATTGACATAATGGCATTGCAGGTCTGGAATCAGGATGATAAGCTGATAATTGTAAATACCTACAGCCCACCAGCAAGCAACACGTGGACAAGGGAAGAACTGGATGACAAACGAGAGGGCCTCATAATGGTCATGAGAGATATTATTGTACAAGCAGATAAAGATAAATCACGACTGTTGATACTGAGGGACTTCAACTTTAGAGCAATAGACTGGGAGGCCTGCGAAGCAAGAACGGAGGACTTTTGGACATGCAGATTTGTGAACCTCATTCTGGAGACATTCTTGTATCAACACATAAAGCAAGCCACAAGAATGAGGGAAGGAGATGTACCGTCAGTACTGGATCTAGTATTCACCAGGAAAGAAGAAGAGATTTTTGACATTAAGTACCTTCCTCCCTTGGGAAAGAGTGATCACGTCCTGTTAGACATTAAATATGCTTTAAGATATCATCTAGAAGAAAATGGGGACATTGAAACAGTTGATAAACTCGATTTAAGGAGAGGCAACTATGGGGAACTTCGAAAAAATTTTAATGAGTGTAATTGGACAGAATTGTTGCTAGGCAGGGAAGTAAATGAAATGTATGCCAAATTTTTAAAACTATACGAGGAAGGCACACAAACATTCATACCAAAACAGAGATGCAGGGCCAGAAAACAGGATTGGTTCGACAGAAATTGTGAGAGGGCAAGAGACCAAAAGACACAAAAATGGAATCAGTATAGGAAGAGGCCAAACCCCCAAACATACCAGCGATACAAAGATGCGAGAAACAACTATACAGCAGTAAGGAGAGAGGCAGAAAGAAATTTTGAAAAAGGGATAGCAGATAAATGTAAAACAGAACCGGGCCTATTCTACAAATTCATAAACAACAAATTGCAGGTAAAGTATAATATCCAGAGGTTGAAAATGGGAAACAGATTCACGGAAAATGAAAAGGAAATGTGCGAAACATTAAATGAAAAGTTCCAAAGTGTGTTTGTACAAAATGAAATCTTCAGAGAACCAGACACAATAAGAATTCCAGAGAACAACATAGAACGGATAGAGGTGTCTAGAGATGAAGTGGAAAATATGCTAAAGGAGCTCGGGAAGAACAAAGCAGCTGGCCCAGATGGCGTTTCACCATGGGTTCTGAGAGAATGTGCATCTGAGCTCAGCATTCCACTTCACCTGATCTTTCAGGCATCCCTGTGTACAGGAATCGTAGCAGACGTGTGGAAAAAGGCTAACATAGTTCCAATCTACAAAAGTGGCAGCAGGGAAGACCCCCTCAATTATAGACCTGTATCATTGACAAGTGTAATAGTGAAAGTATTGGAAAAGCTAATCAAAACTAAATGGGTAGAACACCTGGAGAGAAATGATACAATATCAAACAGACAGTATGGTTTTCGATCTGGAAGATCCTGTGTATCGAATTTACTCAGTTTCTATGATCGAGCCACAGAGATATTACAGGAAAGAGATGGTTGGGTTGACTGCATCTATCTGGACCTAAAAAAGGCTTTCGACAGAGTTCCACATAAGAGGTTGTTCTGGAAACTGGAAAATATTGGAGGGGTGACAGGTAAGCTTCTATCATGGATGAAAAATTTTCTGACTGATAGAAAAATGAGGGCAGTAATCAGAGGCAATGTATCGGAATGGAGAAATATCACAAGTGGAGTACCACAGGGTTCAGTTCTTGCACCAGTGATGTTTATTGTGTACATAAATGATCTACCAGTTGGTATACAGAATTATATGAACATGTTTGCTGATGATGCTAAGATAATAGGAAGGATAAGAAATTTAGATGATTGTCATGCCCTTCAAGAAGACCTGGACAAAATAAGTATATGGAGCACCACCTGGCAAATGGAATTTAATGTTAATAAATGTCATGTTATGGAATGTGGAATAGGAGAACATAGACCCCATACAACCTATATATTATGTGAGAAATCTTTAAAGAATTCTGATAAAGAAAGAGATCTAGGGGTGGTTCTAGATAGAAAACTATCACCTGAGGACCACATAAAGAATATTGTGCAAGGAGCCTATGCGATGCTTTCTAACTTCAGAATTGCATTTAAATACATGGATGGCGATATACTAAAGAAATTGTTCATGACTTTTGTTAGGCCAAAGCTAGAATATGCAGTTGTTGTGTGGTGCCCATATCTTAAGAAGCACATCAACAAACTGGAAAAGGTGCAAAGACATGCTACGAAGTGGCTCCCAGAACTGAAGGGCAAGAGCTACGAGGAGAGGTTGGAAGCATTGAACATGCCAAAACTAGAAGACAGAAGAAAAAGAGGTGATATGATCACTACATACAAAATAGTAACAGGGATTGATAAAATCGACAAGGAGGATTTCCTGAGACCTGGCACTTCAAGAACAAGAGGTCATAGATTTAAACTAGCTAAACACAGATGCCGAAGAAATATAAGAAAATTCACCTTCGCAAATAGAGTGGTAGACGGTTGGAACAAGTTAAGTGAGAAGGTGGTGGAGGCCAAGACCGTCAGTAGTTTCAAAGCGTTATATGACAAAGAGTGCTGGGAAGACGGGACACCACGAGCGTAGCTCTCATCCTGTAACTACACTTAGGTAATTACACACACACACACACACACACACACACACACACACACACACACACACACACACACACACACACACACACACACACACACACACACACACACACACACACACACACACACACACACACACACACACACACACACACACACACACACACACACACACACACACACACACACACACACACACACATACACACGCACACACACACACACACACAAACACACACACACACACACACACACACACACACACGCACACACACACACACACACACACACACACACACACACACACACACACACACACACACACACACACACACACACACACACACATACACACGCACACACACACACACACACAAACACACACACACACACACACACACACACACACACACACACACACACACACACACACACACACACACACACACACACACACACACACACACACACACACACACACACACACACACACACACACACACACACACACACACACACACACACACAAGGATAAGGCAGGACAGAGAAGGCTGGGCAGACTGCATATTTCTTGACTGCCGAAAGGCCTTTGATACGGTACCGCACATGAGACTGCTATACAAACTTGAGAGGCAGGCAGGAGTAAGCGGAAAGGCCCTAGTATGGGTGAAGAACTACCTAAAAGGAAGGAGCCAGAGGGTAATGGTAAGGGGCGAAAAGTCGGACTGGCGAACAGTAACAAGTGGAGTACCTCAAGGATCGGTGCTGGGACCAATCCTCTTTCTAATTTACGTAAATGATATGTTTACAGGAGTGGAATCATACATGTCAATGTTTGCGGATGACGCAAAATTAATGAGAAGAGTTGTGACAGACGAGGATTGTAGGATCCTCCAAGAGGACTTAAACAGGCTGCAGAGATGGTCAGGGAAATGGCTACTGGAGTTTAACACCAGTAAATGTAAAGTTATGGAAATGGGATCAGGTGACAGGAGACCAAAGGGACAGTACACAATGAAGGGGAACAGCCTACCTGTAACGATTCGAGAAAGAGACCTGGGAGTGGATGTGACACCTAATCTAACTCCTGAGGCACATATAAATAGGATAACGACAGCAGCGTACTCTACACTGGCGAAAATTAGAACTTCATTCAGAAACCTAAATGAGGAGGCTTTTAGGGCGCTTTACACTGCCTACGTGAGACCCGTCTTAGAGTATGCCGCGCCATCATGGAGCCCCCACCTGAAGAAACACATAAAGAAACTGGAGATGGTTCAGAGGTTTGCGACGAGGCTTGTCCCAGAGTTACGAGGGATGGGATATGAAGAGCGGCTGAAGGAACTGAACCTTACGACACTAGAGAAAAGAAGGGAGAGAGGAGATATGATAGGGACATATAAAATACTCAGGGGAATTGACAAAGTGGAAATAGATGAAATGTTCACACGTAATAATAACAGAACGAGGGGACATGGGTGGAAACTGGAAACTCAGATGAGTCACAGAGATGTTAGGAAGTTTTCTTTTAGCGTGAGAGTAGTAGAAAAATGGAATGCACTTGGGGAACAGGTTGTGGAAGCAAATACTATTCATAATTTTAAAACTAGGTATGATAGGGAAATGGGACAGGAGTCATTGCTGTAAACAACCGATAGCTAGAAAGGCGGGATCCAAGAGTCAATGCTCGATCCTGCAAGCACAAATAGGTGAGTACAAATAGGTGAGTACACACACAGACACACACACAAACACACACACACACACACACACACACACACCCTAGGGGCCTCGTAGCCTGGTGGATAGCGCGCAGGATTCGTAATTCTGTGGCGCGGGTTCGATTCCCGCACGAGGAAGAAACAAATGGGCAAAGTTTCTTTCACCCTGAATGCCCCTGTTACCTAGCAGTAAATAGGTACCTGGGAGTTAGTCAGCTGTCACGGGCTGCTTCCTGGGGTGTGTGTGTGTGTGTGTGGTGTGGGAAAAAAAAAAAAAGTAGTAGTTAGTAAACAGTTGATTGACAGTTGAGAGGCGGGCCGAAAGAGCAAAGCTCAACCCCCGTAAAAACACAACTAGTAAACACACACACACACACACACACACACACACACACACACACACACACACACACACACACACACAGAGGCAAGGGCGACAGGCAAGAGGCACTGAACTATAGGCCAGTGTCCTTGACTTGTATACCATGCAAGGTGATGGAGAAGATCGTGAGAAAAAACCTGGTAACACATTTGGAGAGAAGCGACTTCGTGACAAATCGCCAACATGGGTTCAGGGAGGGTAAATCTTGCCTTACAGGCTTGATAGAATTCTACGATCAGGTGACAAAGATTAAGCAAGAAAGAGAGGGCTGGGCGGACTGCATTTTCTTGGATTGTCGGAAAGCCTTTGACACAGTACCGCATAAGAGGCTGGTACATAAGCTGGAGAGACAGGCAGGTGTAGCTGGTAAGGTGCTCCAGTGGATAAGGGAGTATCTAAGCAATAGGAAGCAGAGAGGTACGGTGAGGGGTGAGACCTCCGATTGGCGTGAAGTCACCAGTGGAGTCCCACAGGGCTCTGTACTCGGTCCTATCTTGTTTCTGATATATGTAAATGATCTCCCGGAGGGTATCGATTCATTTCTCTCAATGTTTGCGGACGATGCTAAAATTATGAGAAGGATTAAAACAGAAGAGGACTTCAAGAAGACCTAGACAAGCTGAAGGAATGGTCGAACAAATGGTTGTTAGAGTTTAACCCAACCAAATGTAATGTAATGAAGATAGGTGTAGGGAGCAGGAGGCCAGATACAAGGTATCATCTGGGAGAGAAAATTCTTCAGGAGTCAGAGAAGGAAAAAGACTTGGGGGTTGATATCACGCCAGACCTGTCTCCTGCAGCACATATCAAGCGGATAACATCAGCGGCATATGCCAGGCTGGCCAACATACGAACGGCATTCAGAAACTTGTGTAAAGAATCATTCAGAACTTTGTATACCACATATGTCAGGCCAATGCTGGAGTATGCAGCCCCAGCATGGAGTCCATATCTAGTCAAGGATAAGACTAAACTGGAAAAGGTTCAAAGGTTTGCCACCCGAGCTGAGAGGTATGAGCTACGAGGAGAGACTACGGGAATTAAACCTCACTTCGCTGGAAGACAGAAGAGTTAGAGGGGACATGATCACCACATTCAAGATTCTGAAGGGAATTGATGTTACGTACTCCTAGCAGAATACGTATATAAATTTGAAATAGCATTTTTGTTTCCATTATATCATTGCCTGTATATGTACACACATGGTGTTTTGTAAATTGTCGTATGGTGTGGCAGCGTTAGTGGAGACAGGAGCGGTGTTGCGTTGCACACGTCTAGTACCTGTTCAATACGGGAAAGCTGGACCTGTTCAGTTTGGAAGTTCCAGATGTCACTTTTATTTAGTTAGGTAATTGTTTATATACTGTAATTAAACAGGTGGCATTATACTTATATATTTTGTAAGTAACTATTATCTGTAATTTGCATTCTTGTGTGTTTTGAGAACAAGTGGTTGTTCAATTAGTTTTAAATATTAAAAAGTCCTTAGTTTCCATCCCTCATCCTGGGATGAGGCAGACGGGAGGTGAGAATGTGGGTAGCGCCAGAGCGAGAGTTCAGTAGCTGAACAGGACTCGAAGGAGTAACATGTGGGAGATAAGTCTGTTATTTCTTGTTGTGCCATATTTTACTATTATATATTACGTGAAATGACAATACTTTCATTTGTTGTATAAGTTAACTTAACCATCTGTGTTTTTATATTATACTGTCTTGAATATATATCTATATAATATTTTGTATCTATTCTTCAGTCCTAAAGGAAGAGTTTTATTTATGTGCTCATTACTTATCAAGGGGTTATACTGGTGACGCGCTTTAGAGAGCAGCAGTGGTATCCCTAGACGTAATTAAAGTTTGGCTGCTGTAGGGTCACGAGCCGTAACGAACGATAGGTAACAATTGATAGGGTAGATAAAGACAGTCTATTTAACACAAGGGGAACACGCACAAGGGGACACAGGTGGAAACTGAGTGCCCAAATGAGCCACAGAGATATTAGAAAGAACTTTTTTAGTGTCAGAGTGGTTCACAAATGGAATGCATTAGGAAGTGATGAGGTGGAGGCTGACTCCATACACAGTTTCAAATGTAGATATGATAGAGCCCGATAGGCTCAGGAATCTGTACACCTGTTGATTGACGGTTGAGAAGCGGGACCAAAGAGCCAGAGCTCAACCCTCGCAAACACAACTAGGTGAGTACACACACACACACACACACACACACACACACACACACACACACACACACACACACACACACACACACACACACACACACACACACACACACACACACACACACACACACACACACACACACACACACACTATCTATCCCAAGTTCTTTCCCAAGAGGCAGACAAGAGGAGCTCCAGCATATTTCAACAATCCTAAGTATTGTAGTACAGGATGATGATAGTGAGTGCTGTCCCAGAGAACATGAAGGTATAGTGCTTTTGAAAAATAGGTGAGATAACAGGAATGTGCCAAGGAGAGTGAAAAATTGGATGAGAAGAAGTTGCCCAAGTGTTTCCAGTGCAGAGAAGAACATTCAAGATGGCCGCCGGCAAGAGGAAATACAAAACACAGTTTGATTTTGCTGGATTCAGTGAAGAAAGCATTGATATAACCAGTTTATACAACAAGTTGGTAAAATTAGATACTATAGTGACCTCTCATGTAGAAATAATTAGTAAATTGAAAGAAAGTAATGACCATTTAAATAGCAAAGTTGTATGTCTTGAGGGTTTAGTGAAAGACTTGCGCAAGGATAAGAATCAATTGGAAATAAATTGCAAAGCCATGGAAGAAGAAAATAAACTCCTAAAAATAGCTTTGGATGAAGTTAAAGTAAATTTAAACATAAATGACTACAATAGGTTACATAAGGAAATTCAACAGGAGAAACAGCTTTTGTCAGCACAGATGGAGGAAGTTACACAGGGAATAGAACAGTGCAAGAAAGATATGCAACTCACCTATGCACAAGTGGCCAAGGAGAAGGAAAAAATTGAAGAAGCAGTAAAGGAAGTCAAACACTGCAGCAACCAAGATAAAACAAACATTAGGCTGGAAGTGAGACAAGAATTGGCATCTAACCCGAAGTTGGTGCAAAACACAGTTGATCGGAGTAAGTCCCTGATAATTTTTGACTGCAAAGAAAAGGAGATAACATCTAGGTCAGAAAGAGCTGTAGAAGAAGCAAAAGTAGTAGATAAAATTGTTGGCCTCGTGGAAGGTCTTACAACCATAGAGAACGTGTGCGACTACAGGAGAATAGGCAGATATGTAAAAGGGAAAGATCGACCTTTGACGATCACCCTAAATGGTGCCAAACAGATGGAAGAAGTACTAAGGAATGCTAGAAAATTACAAAGTGATGAGGATGGGAAAGTGTGGTCGTTAAGACGAGATCTTTCAAAAGAAGATAGAGAGAAGCTGAAACTGAACCTCGCCGAGGCAAAACGTTTAAATGAGAGCAGGAATGAAGAAGAAATCAATTCTTTTTTCTACAAAGTGATAGGGGTAGGCAGACCAGTAAAGTGGTACATAAAGGCAAACCAACAAAATCATTAAAAAGAGGGGGGAGTGAAAAATAAGAATAGAGGGAACAAGTTCCTGAAGATTGCATACACCAACATAGATGGAGTAAGATCGAAGATATTGGAGTTAAGTGATGTAATACAGCTGCAGACACCGGACTTTGTTGCACTCATGGAGACAAAACTTGAAGATGTTATTTTAAATGAGGTCATATTCCCAAGGGGCTACTCAATTTGGAGACGGGACAGAAAAATTAGGCAAGGTGGTGGCGTTGCTGTGCTGGTGAAAGAACACCTAGAGGTGAGCGAAATAGTGACTGCCAATCCACAAGAAGTTGACATAATAGCACTAGAGATCTGCCATGAGGATGATAAACTAATGATCATAAATGCATACAGTCCACCGCCAAGCAGCACATGGTCAAAGGAGGAGCTAGATAGTAAACGAGAAGGTCTTATAACAATAATGAGAGAGATCATAGTGAGAGCAGATAACGATAGTTCACGACTGTTGATAGTCGGTGACTACAACTTGAAATCCATAGACTGGGAAGCATATGAAGCTAAAACAGAAGATTTTTGGACCTGTAAATTTGTAGACCTCATCCTGGAAACATTCTTGTATCGACATGTTAAACAAGCTACGAGGATGAAGGAAGGGGACGTTCCCTCCATGCTAGATTTGATATTTACCTGGAAGGAGGAAGAAATATTTGACATTCAGTACCTTCCTCCCTTGGATAAAAGTGGCCATGTCTTTTTGGGAATAAAGTATGCAATGCGTTATAATCTGGAAGAAAATATGTTAGTTGATGAAATTGAAAAACCTGACTTAGGAGAGGACATTATGGCAACTTTAGAAAAAATTTTAGTGAATATAATTGGACAGACTTGTTGCTAGGCAAGGAGGTGAATGAGATGTATGTCAAGTTTTGTGAAATATATGATCAAGGCACAAAAAAATTTATACCAAAACAGAGATGCAGAACTAGGAAACAGGATTGGTTGAACAGAAATTGCGAGAGGGCCAGAGACCAAAAGACACAAAAATGGAATCAATACAGGAAGAGGCCAAACCCCCAGGCATACCAGCGATACAAAGATGCGAGAAACAACTACATGGCAGTTAGGAGAGAGGCAGAAAGAAATTTTGAAAAAGGGATTGCAGACAAATGTAAAACAGAACCAGGTCTATTCTATAAATGCATAAACAACAAATTGCAGGTAAAGGATAATATTCAGAGGTTGAAAACGGGAAATAGATTCACGGAAAATGAAAAGGAAATGTGTGAAACATTAAACGAAAAGTTCCAAAGTGTGTTTGTACACAATGAAATCTTCAGGGAACCAGATACAATAAGAATTCCAGAGAACAACATTGAGGTGTCTAGAGACGAAGTGGAAAAAATGCTCAAGGAGCTAAATAAGAACAAAGCAGTTGGTCCAGATGGAGTTTCACCATGAGTTCTGAGAGAATGTGCACCTGAGCTCAGCATTCCACTTCAACTGATTTTTCAGGAATCCCTGTGTACAGGAGTTGTAGCTGATGTGTGGAAAAAGGCTAACATAGTTCCAATCTACAAAAGTGGAAGCAGGGAAGACCCCCTTAATTATAGACCTGTATCATTGACAAGTGTAATAGTCAAAATATTGGAAAAAATAATTAAAACTAAATGGGTAGAACACCTGGAGAGAAATGATATAATATCAGACTGACACTATGGTTTTCGATCTGGAAGATCCTGTGTATCGAATTTACTCAGTTTCTATGAACGAGCAACAGAGATATTACAGGAAAGAGATGGTTGGGTTGACTGTATCTATCTGGACCTAAAAAAGGCTTTCGATGGAGTTCCACATAAGAGGTTGTTCTGGAAACTGGAAAATATTGGAGGGGTGACAGGTAAGCTTCTAACATGGATGAAAAATTTTCTGACTGATAGAAAAATGAGGGCAGTGATCAGAGGCAATGTATCGGACTGGAGAAATGTCACAAGTGGGGTACCACAGAGTTCAGTTCTTGCACCAGTGATGTTTATTGTCTACATATATGATCTACCAGTTGGTATGCAGAATTATATGAACATGTTTGCTGATGATGCTAAGATAATAGGAAGGATAAGAAACTTTGATGATTGTCATGCCCTTCAAGATGACCTGGACAAAATAAGTATATGGAGCACCACTTGGCAAATAGAATTTTAATGTTAATAAATCAGTCTCTTTAGCAGTCTCCGTGGTGTAGTGGTAAGACACTCGCCTGGCGTTCCGCGAGCGCTATGTCATGGGTTCGTATCCTGGCCGGGGAGGATTTACTGGGCGCAATTCCTTAACTGTAGCCTCTGTTTAACGCAACAGTAAAATGTGTACTTGGATGAAAAAACGATTCTTCGCGGCAGGGGATCGTATTCCAGGGACCATAGGATTAAGGACTAGCCCGAAACGCTAGACGTACTAGTGGCTGTACAAGAATGTAACAACTCTTGTATATATTTCAAATGCCATGTTATGGAATGTGGAATAGGAGAACATAGACCCCACACAACCTATATATTATGTGAGAAATCTTTAAAGAATTCTGATAAAGAAAGAGATCTAGGGGTGGTTCTAGATAGAAAACTATCACCTGAGGACCAGAGTCAAACCGGCTGCCGTGGCGGGCGGACGCGTGGGGGAGGCTCTGTTGTTTACTGAGCCATACCTAGTGACATCCTGGCGTCACCGAGCCTAGCCTGCACAAGGTGCTCTGAGAGTATCCTGGGAAGGTGCAAGAGTGGGCGGGAAGTGCCTGGAGTGGAACATCTCAACAGCGTCGTGGTTTGTGTGGGCGTGTTTACATGAGGTGGGTAACTGTGGCGGAGCCCTGGGCAGCTTCCCGGCGCCGCGCCTCGTGGCCCGTTGTCATGGCAACTAGGCTCACCAACCTACCTTCTGTTGTACGTGATGATTCAAGTGATATCCAAGCAATGGTACCTGAGCCCGTCGGCGAGGAATTAGTTGATGCTCGAAGTGGGTTGCAGTCAGACCATAAAATGGAATTCGATGTTAATTTGGATAGCAACAATGAGTGGCAGGTGCAACAATCACGGAGAGCGAGAAGAAATTCTAAACGTGCAGACTCTGCTGATGGGGAGATCATTGGCAATGATGACAGGAACACAGGAACCCGTGTGAAAAATGTGGAGGTGGGCGGTTGGATGCATTAATCTGTAAACTAATTAAAAATCACAGGAGTGATAGTATACATTACCAAAAATTCAAATTACAAACTGCAAATAGCCATTTCCTACTGTATAACATATATGGACGATGTAGTGTACCTAAAGCAGACCTGCTACCGACACCTACAGGAAACACAGTTATGTTATGTATGGGTGACTTTAATGCTCGTCACACTGCTCTTGGTGATGTTCAGTGTAACAATAATGGAAGGGTCTTCTTGAAATACCTTACTGATCATAATATTACTGTGTATGATACTGATAAACAGATCCATTTATTGGGGGGTAGACTGGATTATGTGATTGGGTACAGCCTAGCAGATAATAACGTCAACGTTAAGCTCCTCCCAGAATTAGTAAGTGATCATTTTGCAATATATTGTGAATACTCTGTGGCGGATATTAGGTCCAATCCTCATCCTAGAGTTAAAATTAACATTTCAGACAATCTTAAACAGCACTTTAAGGCTTATGTACACAAGTGGTACACTGGGTATACACCTGTATCAGTGGACCACTTTTACAATGATCTTGTCAGTATCATTAC
This sequence comes from Procambarus clarkii, assembly GCF_040958095.1. Taxonomy (NCBI): domain Eukaryota; kingdom Metazoa; phylum Arthropoda; class Malacostraca; order Decapoda; family Cambaridae; genus Procambarus; species Procambarus clarkii. The sequence goes on from NC_091160.1 coordinate 20,342,529, forward strand.
CAGTTATTATGATACCTGGGTTAAATCAAGGAAAAAAAAGAACACTCGTTCTTCCTCATGGACAGAGGATCCTATTATTATTGCAGAGCGAGCTAAAGTGCTTCAGCTGCTGACTCTTATAAACGAGACAAAATAGCTGGCAATCTACTTGCATTCCTTAATGCCAACAGAGATTTTCGCGAGCTTAAGGGTCAAGTTAAGAACACATATTGGTAACAATTCCTACAAGGTATCAATAGAACCACAACATTATCGGAAATGTGGAACAAAATTAAAAACATTACCAAACCTTTAGCCCCAGTTCAGCTTCATCATACTCCTGCAGAATATGCTGACATGCTCCTAGCTCAATGGTCTAGTGTCTCACAAATTTCTTCCTTACCCCCAGATATACAGCAGCATTTAAATAATACCAACATTAACAGAAACTTTAATATTGAAATAGCACGCTCCTCACCAGATTTAACAGATCATTTTGCTATAACCCCCTTTGAATTGACATCAGCATTAGGAAAACCTAAACAAACTGCCCCTGGTGAGGACGGTATAACTTATAACATCTTGAGCTTACTGAGTGATGTCCCTAGCCACCCTCTGCTTGACCTCTATCAAATGAGTCTCTCGCAAGGTATCTTGCCAAAGAAATGGACACAAAGTCTCATAGTACCAATTCCTAAACCTAACTCTCAAAGATTCAGACCCATTTCCCTTACATCTTGTATGTGTAAAGTCTTGGAAAGAATTGTTCTCAATCGTGTCATGTTTCAGGTCAAAGAAAAACTGGCCCCAAACCTATATGGGTTCATGCCCAAGTGTAGCACACAAACATGCTTTGCTGAATATTTTGTAAACTCCCAGGATGGGACACAGGCAGCCTTTATTGACCTAAAGTCAGCTTTCGATGTAGCGAATGGCGAAATAATATTAGAGCAACTTGCTGAATTTGGAATCAAAGGTAATCTTCTGAGTTGGATAAAGAGTTACCTATCCAACAGGCGTGCTATTGTCCTATTTAAAGGAGTTAAAAGTACAAGAACAGATGCATTCGAACTAGTCTTATAAATATCTTGGAGTCGAGGTTAATGATACAAATCTCATCAGCAACCTGCGCAAAAAACTAGTTGAGCGTCTTAAACCTCTCAAAACTCTTGTTGGCAAAGGATTTGGCATTAACATAAAATATGCTCGTAGTTTTTATATTGCCTTTATAGGATCTGTTGTTGATTATTATGCCTTGCATCTTCTTAATTTTTCTCCTAAACAATTACAAGGCCTAGATGTAGTACAGAATGATGCCATGCGCATCATCCTGGGTTGTCCTAGAACTGTCAGAATTGTTAACATGAGAAAGGAACTAAACTTAACTTCCATTTACGAAAGAATAGTTCTACTTAGTACTATGTTTTGCGCCAAAACTTTGAAAAATAATGGTCCCCCAGCTCTATTCAAATTAAATTGAGATCCATTCTAAACAATTCTGACTGTTCCCTCAATCCGCCGCAAAAAGCTCCCTACAGTGTGTGGCTCAGTTGTTGTGCCTATAATCTTCAGAAACTGAATGTGTCTCTTAACCCTGATAAAACTGTTCACTATATTCCCCCTTGGAAAGATGTGGAGGTCTCTCTGCATTATACCCCCATCAGTGTAAAACAAATGTATAACACACATTTTGAGATGTATAACATTAGAAGCTATTGACAGTCATCTTCAAATTCTCAAACCGACTGAATCCTATGCCTTTACTGATGGCTCTGTGCAGTTAGACACTGGTAGAACAGGTTGTGCATGTGCAGTGTATAAAGGGAATGAAATGATCACGACTAGTACACAGAGATTGAACAACTGGGCAAGCACGACACAGACCGAGCTATTGGGCATTTATCTAGCCACTGAATACCTTAAGCTCAATGGTGGTGGAGTTATTTTCTGTGACTCTAAAAGTGCTCTGCAGTCCTTAAATAACCCATCACAATGTATGTCGGAAGTAGCTTGTAATATTAAATGGAATGTAATTTTTGCCAATGATAATAACTCTTGTATAAAATTTGTGTACTCACCTAGTTGTGTTTGCGGGGGTTGAGCTCTGGCTCTTTGGTCCCACCTCTCAACCGACAATCAACAGGTGTACAGATTCCTGAGCCTATCGGGCTCTATCATATCTACTCTTGAAACTGTGTATGGAGTCAACCTCCACCACATCACTTCCTAATGCATTCCATTTGTCAACCACTCTGACACTAAAAACGTTCTTTCTAATATCTCTGTGGTTCATTTGGGCACTCAGTTTCCACCTGGGTCCCCTTGTGCGTGTTCCCCTTGTGTTAAATAGACTGTCTTTATCGACCCTATCAATTCCCTTCAGAATCTTGAATGTGGTGATCATGTCCCCCCTAACTCTTCTGTCTTCCAGCGAAGTGAGGTTTAATTCCCGTAGTCTCTCCTCGTTGCTCATACCTCTCAGCTCGGGTGGCAAACCTTTGAACCTTTTCCAGTTTAGTCTTATCCTTGACTAGATATGGACTCCATGCTGGGGCTGCATACTCCAGCATTGGCCTGACATATGTGGTATACAAAGTTCTGAATGATTCTTTACACAAGTTTCTGAATGCCGTTCGTATGTTGGCCAGCCTGGCATATGCCGCTGATGTTATCCGCTTGATATGTGCTGCAGGAGACAGGTCTGGCGTGATATCAACCCCCAAGTCTTTTTCCTTCTCTGACTCCTGAAGAATTTCCTCTCCCAGATGATACCTTGTATCTGGCCTCCTGCTCCCTACACCTATCTTCATTACATTACATTTGGTTGGGTTAAACTCTAACAACCATTTGTTCGACCATTCCTTCAGCTTGTCTAGGTCTTCTTAAAGCCTCAAACAGTCCTCTTCTGTTTTAATCCTTCTCATAATTTTAGCATCGTCCGCAAACATTGAGAGATATGAATCGATACCCTCTGGGAGATCATTTACATATATCAGAAACAAGATAGGACCGAGTACAGATCCCTGTGGGACTCCACTGGTGACTTCACGCCAATCGGAGGTCTCACCCCTCACCGTAACTCTCTGCTTCCTATTGCTTAGATACTCCCTTATCCACTGGAGCACCTTACCAGCTACACCTGCCTGTCTCTCCAGCTTATGTACCAGCCTCTTATGCGTTACTGTGTCAAAGGCTTTCCGACAATCCAAGTAAATGCAGTCCGCCCAGCCCTTTCTTTCTTGCTTAATCTTTGTCACCTGATCGTAGAATTCTATCAAGCCTGTAAGGCAAGATTTACCCTCCCCTGAACCCATGTTGGTGATTTGTCACGAAGTCCCTTCTTTCCAGATGTGTTACCAGGTTTTTTCTCACGATCTTCTCCATCACCTTGCATGGTATACAAGTCAAGGACACTGGCCTGTAGTTCAGTGCCTCTTGCATGTCGCCCTTTTTGTATATTGAGACCACATTCGCCGTCTTCCATATTTCTGGTAGGTCTCCCGTCTCCAGTGACTTACTATACACTATGGAGAGTGGCAAGCAAAGTGCCTCTGCACACTCTTTCAGTATCCATGGTGAGATCCCATCTGGACCAACAGCCTTTCTAACATCCAGATCCAGCAGGTGTCTCTTGACCTCCTCTCTCGTAATTTCGAACTCTTCCAAGGCCGCCTGGTTTACCTCCCTTTCTCCTAGCACAGTGACCTCACCTTGTTCTATTGTGAAGACCTCCTGGAATCTCTTGTTGAGTTCTTCACACACCTCTCTGTCATTCTCTGTATACCTGTCATCGCCTGTTCGAAGTTTCAATACCTGTTCTTTCACTGTTGTTTTCCTTCTGATGTGACTGTGGAGTAGCTTTGGTTCGGTCTTGGCTTTGTTTGCTATATCATTTTCAAAACTTTTCTCTGCTTCTCTTCTTACCCTGACGTACTCATTCCTGGTTCTCTGGTATCTCTCTCTGCTTTCTGGTGTTCTGTTATTCCGGAAGTTCCTCCACGCCCTTTTGTTCAGTTTCTTCGCTTCCATACATGCCCTATTATACCATGGATTCTTCTGTTGCTTCTCGGATTTTTCCCTTTGGGCCGGGATGAACCTGTTTAATGCCTCTTGACACTTTTGGGTAACATAGTCCATCATACCCTGTACAGACTTATCTCTGAGGTCTGTGTCCCAAGGTATTTCACTTAGGAAACTTCTCATCTGTTCATAATTTCCCTTTCGGTATGGCAGCCTTTTGATTCCTAGTTCTTTTTTGGGAGAGATAAGTCCTAGCTCTACCAGGTACTCAAAGTTCAATACACTGTGGTCACTCATTCCCAAGGGCGCTTCCATCTTAACTTCTCTTATATCCCACTCATTTAGGGTAAATATCAAATCAAGCATTGCTGGTTCATCTTCTCCTCTCATTCTTGTTGGTTCTTTGATGTGCTGGCTTAGAAAGTTTCTTGTTGCCTCGTCCAGCAGCTTAGCTCTCCCTGTTTCTGGTCCTCCATGCGGGTCTCTGTTCTTCCAATCTATCTTCCCATGGTTGAAGTCTCCCATAATTAGTAGTCCAGATCCATTCCTGCTAGCAACAGAAGCTGCTCTTTCTATTATGTTAATGGTGGCCATGTTGTTTCTATCATATTCCTGTCTAGGTCTTCTGTCATTTGGTGGTGGATTATATATGACTACGACTATAATTTTTTCCCCTCCATTTGTTACAGTACCTGCTATGAAGTCACTAAAACCTTCACAGCCCTGAATATCCATCTCCTCAAAATCCCAGCCTTTTCTTACCAGCAGAGCTACACCACCCCCACCTCTTCCTTCCCTCTCTTTCCTCACAACATAATAGTCCTGTGGGAACACTGCGTTTGTTATCGTTTTCGTGATCTTTGTTTCTGTGAGAGCTATTATGTCTGGGTTTTCCTCTAGTACCCGTTCTCCAAGCTCATTTGCTTTATTTGTAATTCCATCTATGTTAGTGTACATCGCTTTGAGGCTCACTTTCTTCTGTCCCTTCTCAAATCGCCTCCTTGGTGAGTGTTCTGCTGGTGGGGGAGGCTGTTCCATGGTGTGAGGACCTGTGAGGTAGATAACAGGGTCTCAGAGGATACTGGGATGAGGGGCGGGGCATCCAGTGAAGGGGGAGTGTATGGGGTGAAAGGGGAGGGAGGACGGGAAGGAAAGGGGGGGAGGGAGGACTCGGGAGGAGGGGAGGGGTAGAAGGGTGGGGATTGGGTGTGGGGGGAGGGAGATTTGGCTGAACATTTGAGTGGGGGTAGGGGGGTTTTCTATGCAGAGGAGGGAGGTGGGGTTGTCCTCCCTTCTGGTGTTACTGGGTAGCTGGTTGTGGGTTCCCCCCTCGCTTCTGGGGGTGTTGTGTTGGGAGCTGTGACTTCCTGGTTTTCCCCTCTCGCCCTGCGCCTCTTCCTTGCTTCTGCCGCCACGGCTCTCTCCTCCCTTGTCATGTCTCTCTGGAGGAATACATTTTTGAATTTTCCCGCGTTTTTCAGGGAGCTCTTCCTTGATAGGATCTTCTCCTTTGTGCTCTCGTTGGCAAACACTATCTTTATCATTCGGTCTCGATCTTTGTTGTACCAACCTAGCCTAAAAAACCTTCTCAATGCTATGCTCAGCCCCTTCCATGTCTAGTGCCTTTAGTACTTCATTCACTGCTGCTTTGTCCTTGTCATTCCACTCTGTCCTATTAGAGCCTTCCTGCTCTTTAATACCCACAGCAACCACTGATCTGTTCCTTTCCAGCAGTTGGCTAGTGGAGCGTGCCGCCTCCTGTGAGGTGGCTGCTTTCATGGCCACCTCCATCACTGCAGTCATTACTTCAGAGTTATTTTTTTTAGTATTTCTGCAAATGTTGCTTTTATTGTGGCATTCTCATCCAAAAAACTATTACCACCTTCTCCCTGGATGGTTTTCTGATTCTCAGACTCGATACCATTCTCTTTGAGGGCTCTAATCTCCTCCTTTGCTGCTGTCAGCTCTCTTTTCAGGTTGCTTATTTCGTTCTTCATTTCCTGCATCATTTCTTGCATCTCACTCTTGATGTCCTCCAGAAACTGGGCGAACATTTCCTTCATTTCGTCACCTTGGCTCTTCCCTGTTCCCCTGGTACCTCTGGCTGCCATGCTCGACCCTGTTCCTATAGTTGTGTCGTGATAGGATTTGTCAGGAGGGCAGAGCGGGATGGGGGAGGGAGAGAGAGAGAGAGAAGGGAGTGATAAAGGGAGAGATAAATGGGTGGGTGGGGGGGATCCAACCCTTCCACTGACGTGAGAAGAAAGTAGAAGGGGAGGGGGGGAGGAGATGGAGAGAGAGGCGGGAGGGAGAGAGGGAGAGAGAGGAGAGGGAGAGAGATGGAGAGGGAGATCCCATCCCATGTGGATCTCATCCCATGTTGGAGTTGGAAAACATGACTTTGTAGATCGATTGGCCAATGAGGCTTGCAGGAGAGAAAACATTGATTATGACTTTGGACTATCTAATGCAGTTATTAGAAACATACAAATTAAAGAAATTAATTCAGATTTAGAAGAACTAAGAAATGCCCAGAGACCTGAAAGCTGCAGTATTAAAAGTTATGACAAGTTTTGTAATAATAGGCATTTGTATGGTCAGCACAGTAACCGAATCAGGCAATGTGATGTAGTCATTGCGCGAATTCGCCTTGGCTATAGACACATCTGGCAGGTTAGTGAGGCTGAGCCACTACCAGAATACTCAGATTGTAAACTCTGTGATAAACCTTTAATACATTCACTAGAACACTATATTGATGAATGTGAAACCGTAAAGGACTTTAGACCTCCTGGCCTCTTGTACCACCAACTGTGTAACTATTTTATTGACTCAGGTGTTCTGGACGACATCCTAACAATTTACCCAAAATTTGCTTGTCCATTTTAAAGAATGAAGAACAATTTTTATTTATATTTCTTCTAAGCTGCATCACTTATAAACCCATCCCTGCCCTTGAGTGGCAGTGCACAGTAGAAAGTTGTTTTCACATATCCATACATTAAAACATTGATTGTAACCATGATATATATGTGCTTCAGCCTACAGTTTAGACCTATTGTCTTATGTATGACCCTTTGTTCTGCGTGACGGTGAATACCAGCATTATCCTCACTTTAATAAGACTATCAAAATCCTCAGATTAGGCAAAATTGTAATTAATTTTGTCAATAAAAATGTTAATAATAATAATACCTGAGGACCACATAAAGAATATTGTGCGAGGAGCCTATGCCACGCTTTCTAACTTCAGAATTGTTTTTAAATACGTGGATGGCGATATACTAAAGAAATTGTTCACGACTTTTGTTAGGCCAAAGCTAGAATATGCAGCGGTTGTGTGGTGCCCATATCTTAAGAAGCACATCAACAAACTGGAAACGGTGCAAAGACATACTACTAAGTGGCTCCCAAAACTGATGGGCAAGAGCTACGAGGAGAGGTTAGAGACATTAAATATGCCAAAAGTAGAAGACAGAAGAAAAAGAGGTGATATAATCACTACATACAAAATAGTAACAGGAATTGATAAAATCGATAGGGAAGATTTCCTGAGACCTGGAACTTTAAGAACAAGAGGTCATATATATAAACTAGCTAAACACATTTGCCGAAGAACTATAAGAAAATTCACTTTCGCAAACAGAGTGGTAAACGGTTGGAACAAGTTAGGTGAGGAGGTGGTGGAGGCCAAGACTGTCAGTAGTTTCAAAGCGTTATATGACAAAGAGTGCTGGGAAGACGGGACACCACGAGCGTAGCTCTCATCCTGTAACTACACTTAGGTAATTACACTCACACAGACCCCCGGCAAAAGGGGGAACTCTGGCACCAGAGTTTCCAAGAAGAGTCTCAAGGTATGGTACACCAATGCTGATGGGGTATCCAATAAAGCAGAAGAGATAAAAGAAAGAGTAAGTGAGACAGACCCAGACATAGTTGCAATAGTGGAAACTAACATAAATGGCATGATCTCGGATGCAATCTTTCCAGAGGGGTACCAGGTGATAAGAAAAGAAAGGACACAGAGACAGGGAGGAGGAGTTGCACTCCTAATAAAGTGGAAATGGAAGTTTGACGAGCTGGAAAATCCGGGTACCAATGAAAGCACGAACTCCATACATGGAACTCTGACAGTGGATGGGAAGAAGATTGTAATCTTGTTACTCTACAATCCCCCACCAAACAGTAAAAGGCCCAAGCAGGAGTATGAAGACAGCAACAAGGCGTGTATAGATGAAATGCAGAGGGCAGCAACTATAGCGCATAGAATGAGAGCGAAGCTGCTGGTCATGGGGGACCTAAATCATGGAGAGATAGATTGGGAAACGAAGAATCCCCATGGCGGGGAGGAGATCTGGGGAGCGAAGCTGGTAGACGTTATTGACAGAGATTTCCTAACACAGCATGTGAAGGAAGACACTAGGGAAAGAGGAGGGGATACGCCCAGCCTATTAGACCTCGTTTTCACCTAGAATATAGAAGACATGGAGCATTTAGAGCATGAAATACCACTAGGAGCCAGTGACCATTGTGTCCTAGTCTTTGACTACATGATGGAGCTTAAAATTGTGACCAAAGGACAAGAGGTCCGAGTAAGGAGACTTGATTACAGAAGAGGGGACTACAGAAGGATAAGGGACTACTTGGGAGAAGTACAGTGGGAGGAAGAAATTAGAGGACAAACAGTGCAAGAAATGATGAACCAAGTCATATGGAAATGCAAGGAGGCTGAAGAGAGATTTATTCCAACAGTAAAGGAAAAAAGCAGGAGGGACTATAATAACCCATGGTTTAATAAAAAGTGTCAGGAAGCAAAAGTGAGAAGCAGGAGGGAGTGGAGGAAGTACAGAAGACAAAGGACAGAGGACAACAGAATTAGATGTAACAGAGCTAGGAACGATTACATTAACATAAGACGAGTGTCGGAAAGAAATTATGAGAATGATATTGCAATCAAAGCGAAAAAGCAACCTAAATTACTACATAGCCATATAAGAAGGAAGGATGTCGGTAAACGACCAAGTGACAAGACTGAGGAAAACAGAAGGGGCATATACAGAAAGCGACAAGGAAATCAGTGAGGTACTGAATGCAAGTTTCCATGGAGTGTTCACAACCGAGCCTGAGCAGCTCCCATTGTTAGAAGAGATTACCCTAGATGAAAGGACTATCAGATATAGAGGTGACAGCAGAGGAGGTAATGAAACAGTTGACAACACTGGATGCAACTAAAGCGGTTGGACCAGACAAAGTATCACCGTGGATATTAAAAGAGGCAGCGCAGGCTCTCAGCGTGCCTCTGGCAATGATCTTTAATGAGTCACTTAGGTCGGGAGAATTGCCCAGTTGCTGGAAGGAGGCAAATGTCGTACCGATTTTCAAGAAAGGTGATAGGGAGGAGGCACTTATCTACAGACCCGTATCACTGACAAGCATCCTCTGCAAAATACTTGAAAGAATAATTAGGCTAAGACTTGTTGAGCACCTGGAGAGCATTGGCTTTGTAAACAAGCACCAACATGGGTCCTGGACAGGGAAATCATGCCTAACAAACCTTTTAGAATTCTATGACAAAGTAACAAGGATAAGGCAGGACAGAGAAGGCGGGGCAGACTGCATATTTCTTGACTGCCAAAAGGCCTTAGATACAGTACCGCACATGAGACTGCTTTACAAACTTGAGAGGCACGCAGGAGTAAGCGGAAAGGCCCTAGCATGGGTGAGGAACTACCTAACAGGAAGGAGCCAGAGGGTAATGGTAAGGGGCGAGAAGTCGGACTGGCGAACAGTAATGAGTGGAGTACCTCAAGGATCGGTGCTGGGCCCAATCCTCTTTCTAATTTACGTAAATGATAAGTTTACAGGAGTGGAATCATACATGTCAATGTTTGCGGATGACGCAAAATTAATGAGAAGAGTTGTGACAGATGAGGATTGTAGGATCCTCCAAGAGGACTTAAACAGGTTGCAGAGATGGTCAGGGGAAATGGCTACTGGAGTTCCACACCAGTAAATGTAAAGTTATGGAAATGGGATCAGGTGATAGGCGACCAATAGGACAGTACACAATGAAGGGGAACTGCCTACCTGTAACGATTCGAGAAAGAGATCTGGGAGTGGATGTGACACCTAATCTAACTCCTGAGGCACATTTAAATAGGATAACGACAGCTGCGTACTCTACACTGGCGAAAATTAGAACTTCATTCAGAAACCTAAGTGAGGAGGCTTTTAGGGCAATTTACACTGCCTACGTGAGACCCGTCTTAGAGTATGCCGCGCCATCATGGAGCCCCCACCTGAAGAAACACATAAGGAAACTAGAGAAGGTTCAGAGGTTTGCGACGAGGCTTGTCCCAGAGTTACGAGGGATGGGATATGAAGAGCGGCTGAAGGAACTGAACCTTACGACACTAGAGAAAAGAAGGGAGAGAGGAGATATGATAAGAACATATAAAATACTCAGGGGAATTGACAAAGTGGAAATAGATGAAATGTTCACACGTAACGAGGGGACATGGGTGGAAACTGGAAACTCAGATGAGTCACAGAGATGTTAGGAAGTTTTCTTTTAGCGTGAGAGTAGTGGAAAAATGGAATGCACTTGGGGAACAGGTTGTGGAAGCAAACTCTATTCATAATTTTAAAATTAGTCATTGCTGTAAACAACCGATGGCTGGAAAGGCGGGATCCAAGAGCCAATGCTCAATCCTGCAAGCACAAATAGGTGAGTACACACACACACGTACACACACACACACACATGCACACTTTTTTGTCTTTTGGGAATAAAGTATGCAATGCGTTATAATCTGGAAGAAAATAAGAAGGTTGATGCAATTGAAAAACCTGACTTTAGGAGAGGACATTATGGCAACCTTAGAAAAAATTTTAGTGAGTATAATTGGACAGACTTGTTGCTAGGCAAGGAAGTGAAATACAAAAAAAATTTATACCAAAACAAAGAAGCAGAACTAGGAAACAGGATTGGTTGAACAGAAATTGCGAGAGGGCCAGAGACCAAAAGACACAAAAATGGAATCAATACAGGAAGAGGCCAAACCCCCAAGGCATATCAGCGATACAAAGATGCGAGAAACAACTACACAGCAGTGAGGAGAAGAGGCAGAAAGAAATTTTGAAAAAGGGATTGCAGGCAAATGTAAAACAGAACCAGGTCTATTCATAAAATTCATAAACAACAAATTGCAGGTAAAGATTAATATTCAGAGGTTGAAAATGGGAAATAGATTCACGGAAATGAAAATGAAATGTGTGAAACATTAAACGAAAAGTTTCCAAAGTGTGTTGTACAAAATGAAATCTTCAGGGAACCAGACACAATAAGAATTCTAGAGAAACAACATTGAGGTGTCTAGAGACGAAGTGGAAAAAATGCTCAAGGAGCTAAATAAGAACAAAGCAGTTGGTCCAGATGGAGTTTCACCATGAGTTCTGAGAGAATGTGCACCTGAGCTCAGCATTTCCTCTTCAACTGATTTTTCAGGCACCTCTGTTTACAGGAGTTGTAGCTGATGTGTGGAAAAAAGGCTAACATAGTTTCAATCTACAAAAGTGGAAGCAGGAAGACCCCTTAATTATAGACCTGTATCATTGACAGTGTAATAGTCAAAATATTTGAAAAAATAATTAAAACTAAATGGGTAGAACACCTGGAGAGAAATGATATAATATCAGACAGACAGTATGGTTTTTGATCTGGAAGATCCTGTGTATCGAATTTACTCAGTTTCTATGATCGAGCAACAGAGATATTACAGGAAAGAGATGGTTGGGTTGACTGCATCTATCTGGACCTAAAAAAGGCTTTCGACGGAGTTCCACATAAGAGGTTGTTCTGGAAACTGGAAAATATTGGAGGGGTGACAGGTAAGCTTCTAACATGGAGGAAAAATTTTCTGACTGATAGAAAAATGAGGGCAGTGATCAGAGGCAATGTATCGAACTGGAGAAATGTCACAAGTGGGGTACCACTGAGTTCAGTTCTTGCACCAGTGATGTTTATTGTCTACATATATGATCTACCAGTTGGTATACAGAATTATATGAACATGCTTGCTGATGATGCTAAGATAATAGGAAGGATAAGAAACTTTGATGATTGTCATGCCCTTCAAGATGACCTGGACAAAATAAGTATATGGAGCACCACTTGGCAAATGGAATTTAATGCTAATAAATGCCATGTTATGGAATGTGGAATAGGAGAACATAGACCCCACACAACCTATATATTATGTGAGAAATCTTTAAAGAATTCTGGTAAAGAAAGAGATCTAGGGGTGGTTCTAGATAGAAAACTATCACCTGAAGACCACATAAAGAATATTGTGCGAGGAGCCTATGCCACGCTTTCTAACTTCAGAATTGCTATTAAATACAAGGATGGCGATATACTAAAGAAATTGTTCACAACTTTTGTTAGGCAAAAGCTAGAATATGCAGCGGATGTGTGGTGCCCATTTCTTATGAAGCACATCAATAAACTGGAAAAGGTGCAAAGACATGCTACTAAGTGGCTCCCAGAACTGAAGGGCAAGAGCTACGAGAAGAGGTTAGAGGCATTAAATATGCCAAAACCAGAAGACAGAAGAAAAAGAGGTGATGTGATCACTACATACAAAATAGTAACAGGAATTGATAAAATCGATAGGGAAGATTTCCTTAGATCTTGAACTTTAAGAAAAAGAGATCATAGATATAAACTAGCTAAACACAAATGCCGAAGAAATATAAGAAATTCACTTTCACAAACAGAGTTGTAGACGGTTGGAACAAGTTAGATGAGAAGGTAGTGGAGGCCAAGACCGTCAATAGTTTCAAAGCGTTATATGCAAAGAGTGCTAGGAAGACGGGACACCACGAGCATAGCTCTCATCCTGTAACTACACTTAGGTAATTACACACACACACACACACACTCACACACACACACACACACACACACACACACACACACACAACACACACACACACCACACACATACACACACACACACACACACACACACACACACACACACACACACACACACACACACACACACACACACACACACACACACACACACACACACCACACTCACTCACACACATACACACCAGGAACGAGTATGTTAGTGTGAGAAGAGCAGCTGAGAAAAGGTATGAAAATGATATAGCTAATAAAGCCAAGACCGAACCAAAGCTACTACACAGTCACATCAGGAGGAAGACAACAGTGAAGGAACAGGTGATGAAACTTTGGGTGGGCGGGGACAGGTACACAGAGAATGACAAAGAGGTGTGTGAAGAACTCAACAAAAGGTTCCAGGAGGTCTTTACAATAGAACAGGGAGATGTCACGGCGCTAGAAGAGGTGGCAGCAAACCAGGTGACCTTGGATAGGTACGAAATTACAAGAGATGAGGTCAAGAAGCACCTATTGGAGCTGGATGTGAGAAAAGCTGTTGGGCCGGACGGAATCTCGCCATGGGTTTTGAAAGAGTGTGCAGGAGCACTTTGCTTACCACTCTCCATAGTGTATAGTAGGTCACTGGAAACGGGGGACCTACCAGAAATATGGAAGACTGCTAATGTAGTACCAATATACAAAAAGAGTGACAGACAAGAGGCACTGAACTTACAGGCCAGTGTCCTTAACTTTTATACCATGCAAGGTGATGGAGAAGATTGTGAGAAAAAAACTAGTAAACATCTGGAGAGAAGAGACTTTGTGACAACCCATCAACATGTGGTTCAGGAAGGGTAAATATTGCCTTACAGGCTTGATAGAATTCTACGATCAGGTGACAAAGATTAAGCAAGAAAGAGAAGGGTGGGCAGACTGCATTTTTTTGGAAGGTCGGAAAGCCTTTGACACAGTACCCCATAAAAGGTTGATGCATAAGCTGGAGAAACAGGCAGGAGTAACTGGTAGGGCGCTCCAGTGGATAAGGGAGTACCTAAGCAATAGGAAGCAGTGAGGGTGAGACCTCAGACTCGTGAAGTCACCAGTGGAGTCCCACAGGGCTCTGTACTTGGACCTATCCTGTTTCTGATATACGTAAATGATCTCCCAGAGGGTATAGGCTCATTCATCTCAATGTT
>NC_091160.1:20357140-20379640 GCF_040958095.1 Procambarus clarkii
TTCATTCAGAAACCTAAATGAGGAGGCTTTTAGGGCGCTTTACACTGCCTACGTGAGACCCGTCTTAGAGTATGCCGCGCCATCATGGAGCCCCCACCTGAAGAAACACATAAAGAAACTGGAGATGGTTCAGAGGTTTGCGACGAGGCTTGTCCCAGAGTTACGAGGGATGGGATATGAAGAGCGGCTGAAGGAACTGAACCTTACGACACTAGAGAAAAGAAGGGAGAGAGGAGATATGATAGGGACATATAAAATACTCAGGGGAATTGACAAAGTGGAAATAGATGAAATGTTCACACGTAATAATAACAGAACGAGGGGACATGGGTGGAAACTGAAACTCAGATGAGTCACAGAGATGTTAGGAAGTTTTCTTTTAGCGTGAGAGTAGTAGAAAATGGAATGCACTTGGGGAACAGGTTGTGGAAGCAAATACTATTCATAATTTTAAAACTAGGTATGATAGGGAAATGGGACAGGAGTCATGCTGTAAAAACCGATAGCTAGAAAGGCGGGATCCAAGAGTCAATGCTCGATCCTGCAAGCACAAATAGGTGAGTACAAATAGGTGAGTACACACACAGACACACACACAAACACACACACACACACACACACACACACCCTAGGGCCTCGTAGCCTGGTGGATAGCGCGCAGGATTCGTAATTCTGTGGCGCGGGTTCGATTCCCGCACGAGGAAGAAAACAAATGGGCAAAGTTTCTTTCACCCTGAATGCCCCTGTTACCTAGTCAGTAAATAGGTACCTGGGAGTTAGTCAGCTGTCACGGGCTGCTTCCTGGGTGTGTGTGTGTGTGGTGTGGTGTGGAAAAAAAAAAAAAGTAGTAGTTATGTAAACAGTTGATTGACAGTTGAGAGGCGGGCCGAAAGAGCAAAGCTCAACCCCCGTAAAAACACAACTAGTAAACACACACACACACACACACACACACACACACACACACACACACACACACACACACACACAGAGGCAAGGGCGACAGGCAAGAGGCACTGAACTATAGGCCAGTGTCCTTGACTTGTATACCATGCAAGGTGATGGAGAAGATCGTGAGAAAAAACCTGGTAACACATTTGGAGAGAAGCGACTTCGTGACAAATCGCCAACATGGGTTCAGGGAGGGTAATCTTGCCTTACAGGCTTGATAGAATTCTACGATCAGGTGACAAAGATTAAGCAAGAAAGAGAGGGCTGGGCGGACTGCATTTTCTTGGATTGTCGGAAAGCCTTTGACACAGTACCGCATAAGAGGCTGGTACATAAGCTGGAGAGACAGGCAGGTGTAGCTGGTAAGGTGCTCCAGTGGATAAGGGAGTATCTAAGCAATAGGAAGCAGAGAGGTACGGTGAGGGGTGAGACCTCCGATTGGCGTGAAGTCACCGTGGAGTCCCACAGGGCTCTGTACTCGGTCCTATCTTGTTTCTGATATATGTAAATGATCTCCCGGGGGTATCGATTCATTTCTCTCAATGTTTGCGGACGATGCTAAAATTATGAGAAGGATTAAACAGAAGAGGACTTCAAGAAGACCTAGACAAGCTGAAGGAATGGTCGAACAAATGGTTGTTAGAGTTTACCCAACCAAATGTAATGTAATGAAGATAGGTGTAGGGAGCAGGAGGCCAGATACAAGGTATCATCTGGGAGAGAAAATTCTTCAGGAGTCAGAGAAGGAAAAGACTTGGGGTTGATATCACGCCAGACCTGTCTCCTGCAGCACATATCAAGCGGATAACATCAGCGGCATATGCCAGGCTGGCCAACATACGAACGGCATTCAGAAACTTGTGTAAAGAATCATTCAGAACTTTGTATACCACATATGTCAGGCCACATGCTGGAGTATGCAGCCCAGCATGGAGTCCATATCTAGTCAAGGATAAGACTAAACTGGAAAAGGTTCAAAGGTTTGCCACCCGAGCTGAGAGGTATGAGCTACGAGGAGAGATAGGGAATTAAACCTCACTTCGCTGGAAGACAGAAGGTTAGAGGGGACATGATCACCACATTCAAGATTCTGAAGGGAATTGATGTTACGTACTCCTAGCAGAATACGTATATAAATTTGAAATAGCATTTTTGTTTCCATTATATCATTGCCTGTATATGTACACACATGGTGTTTTGTAAATTGTCGTATGGTGTGGCAGCGTTAGTGGAGACAGGAGCGGTGTTGCGTTGCACACGTCTAGTACCTGTTCAATACGGGAAAGCTGGACCTGTTCAGTTTGGAAGTTCCAGATGTCACTTTTATTTAGTTAGGTAATTGTTTATATACTGTAATTAAACAGGTGGCATTATACTTATATATTTTGTAAGTAACTATTATCTGTAATTTGCATTCTTGTGTGTTTTGAGAACAAGTGGTTGTTCAATTAGTTTTAAATATTAAAAAGTCCTTAGTTTCCATCCCTCATCCTGGGATGAGGCAGACGGGAGGTGAGAATGTGGGTAGCGCCAGAGCGAGAGTTCAGTAGCTGAACAGGACTCGAAGGAGTAACATGTGGGAGATAAGTCTGTTATTTCTTGTTGTGCCATATTTTACTATTATATATTACGTGAAATGACAATACTTTCATTTGTTGTATAAGTTAACTTAACCATCTGTGTTTTTATATTATACTGTCTTGAATATATATCTATATAATATTTTGTATCTATTCTTCAGTCCTAAAGGAAGAGTTTTATTTATGTGCTCATTACTTATCAAGGGGTTATACTGGTGACGCGCTTTAGAGAGCAGCAGTGGTATCCCTAGACGTAATTAAAGTTTGGCTGCTGTAGGGTCACGAGCCGTAACGAACGATAGGTAACAATTGATAGGGTAGATAAAGACAGTCTATTTAACACAAGGGGAACACGCACAAGGGGACACAGGTGGAAACTGAGTGCCCAAATGAGCCACAGAGATATTAGAAAGAACTTTTTTAGTGTCAGAGTGGTTCACAAATGGAATGCATTAGGAAGTGATGAGGTGGAGGCTGACTCCATACACAGTTTCAAATGTAGATATGATAGAGCCCGATAGGCTCAGGAATCTGTACACCTGTTGATTGACGGTTGAGAAGCGGGACCAAAGAGCCAGAGCTCAACCCTCGCAAACACAACTAGGTGAGTACACACACACACACACACACACACACACACACACACACCCACACACACACACACACACACACACACACACACACACACACACACACACACACACACACACACACACA
This sequence comes from Procambarus clarkii, assembly GCF_040958095.1. NCBI lineage: Eukaryota > Metazoa > Arthropoda > Malacostraca > Decapoda > Cambaridae > Procambarus > Procambarus clarkii. The sequence continues at coordinate 20,360,389 of NC_091160.1, forward strand.
CACACACACACTATCTATCCCAAGTTCTTTCCCAAGAGGCAGACAAGAGGAGCTCCAGCATATTTCAACAATCCTAAGTATTGTAGTACAGGATGATGATAGTGAGTGCTGTCCCAGAGAACATGAAGGTATAGTGCTTTTGAAAAATAGGTGAGATAACAGGAATGTGCCAAGGAGAGTGAAAAATTGGATGAGAAGAAGTTGCCCAAGTGTTTCCAGTGCAGAGAAGAACATTCAAGATGGCCGCCGGCAAGAGGAAATACAAAACACAGTTTGATTTTGCTGGATTCAGTGAAGAAAGCATTGATATAACCAGTTTATACAACAAGTTGGTAAAATTAGATACTATAGTGACCTCTCATGTAGAAATAATTAGTAAATTGAAAGAAAGTAATGACCATTTAAATAGCAAAGTTGTATGTCTTGAGGGTTTAGTGAAAGACTTGCGCAAGGATAAGAATCAATTGGAAATAAATTGCAAAGCCATGGAAGAAGAAAATAAACTCCTAAAAATAGCTTTGGATGAAGTTAAAGTAAATTTAAACATAAATGACTACAATAGGTTACATAAGGAAATTCAACAGGAGAAACAGCTTTTGTCAGCACAGATGGAGGAAGTTACACAGGGAATAGAACAGTGCAAGAAAGATATGCAACTCACCTATGCACAAGTGGCCAAGGAGAAGGAAAAAATTGAAGAAGCAGTAAAGGAAGTCAAACACTGCAGCAACCAAGATAAAAAAACATTAGGCTGGAAGTGAGACAAGAATTGGCATCTAACCCGAAGTTGGTGCAAAACACAGTTGATCGGAGTAAGTCCCTGATAATTTTTGACTGCAAAGAAAAGGAGATAACATCTAGGTCAGAAAGAGCTGTAGAAGAAGCAAAAGTAGTAGATAAAATTGTTGGCCTCGTGGAAGGTCTTACAACCATAGAGAACGTGTGCGACTACAGGAGAATAGGCAGATATGTAAAAGGGAAAGATCGACCTTTGACGATCACCCTAAATGGTGCCAAACAGATGGAAGAAGTACTAAGGAATGCTAGAAAATTACAAAGTGATGAGGATGGGAAAGTGTGGTCGTTAAGACGAGATCTTTCAAAAGAAGATAGAGAGAAGCTGAAACTGAACCTCGCCGAGGCAAAACGTTTAAATGAGAGCAGGAATGAAGAAGAAATCAATTCTTTTTTCTACAAAGTGATAGGGGTAGGCAGACCAGTAAAGTGGTACATAAAGGCAAACCAACAAAATCATTAAAAAGAGGGGGGAGTGAAAAATAAGAATAGAGGGAACAAGTTCCTGAAGATTGCATACACCAACATAGATGGAGTAAGATCGAAGATATTGGAGTTAAGTGATGTAATACAGCTGCAGACACCGGACTTTGTTGCACTCATGGAGACAAAACTTGAAGATGTTATTTTAAATGAGGTCATATTCCCAAGGGGCTACTCAATTTGGAGACGGGACAGAAAAATTAGGCAAGGTGGTGGCGTTGCTGTGCTGGTGAAAGAACACCTAGAGGTGAGCGAAATAGTGACTGCCAATCCACAAGAAGTTGACATAATAGCACTAGAGATCTGCCATGAGGATGATAAACTAATGATCATAAATGCATACAGTCCACCGCCAAGCAGCACATGGTCAAAGGAGGAGCTAGATAGTAAACGAGAAGGTCTTATAACAATAATGAGAGAGATCATAGTGAGAGCAGATAACGATAGTTCACGACTGTTGATAGTCGGTGACTACAACTTGAAATCCATAGACTGGGAAGCATATGAAGCTAAAACAGAAGATTTTTGGACCTGTAAATTTGTAGACCTCATCCTGGAAACATTCTTGTATCGACATGTTAAACAAGCTACGAGGATGAAGGAAGGGGACGTTCCCTCCATGCTAGATTTGATATTTACCTGGAAGGAGGAAGAAATATTTGACATTCAGTACCTTCCTCCCTTGGATAAAAGTGGCCATGTCTTTTTGGGAATAAAGTATGCAATGCGTTATAATCTGGAAGAAAATATGTTAGTTGATGAAATTGAAAAACCTGACTTAGGAGAGGACATTATGGCAACTTTAGAAAAAATTTTAGTGAATATAATTGGACAGACTTGTTGCTAGGCAAGGAGGTGAATGAGATGTATGTCAAGTTTTGTGAAATATATGATCAAGGCACAAAAAAATTTATACCAAAACAGAGATGCAGAACTAGGAAACAGGATTGGTTGAACAGAAATTGCGAGAGGGCCAGAGACCAAAAGACACAAAAATGGAATCAATACAGGAAGAGGCCAAACCCCCAGGCATACCAGCGATACAAAGATGCGAGAAACAACTACATGGCAGTTAGGAGAGAGGCAGAAAGAAATTTTGAAAAAGGGATTGCAGACAAATGTAAAACAGAACCAGGTCTATTCTATAAATGCATAAACAACAAATTGCAGGTAAAGGATAATATTCAGAGGTTGAAAACGGGAAATAGATTCACGGAAAATGAAAAGGAAATGTGTGAAACATTAAACGAAAAGTTCCAAAGTGTGTTTGTACACAATGAAATCTTCAGGGAACCAGATACAATAAGAATTCCAGAGAACAACATTGAGGTGTCTAGAGACGAAGTGGAAAAAATGCTCAAGGAGCTAAATAAGAACAAAGCAGTTGGTCCAGATGGAGTTTCACCATGAGTTCTGAGAGAATGTGCACCTGAGCTCAGCATTCCACTTCAACTGATTTTTCAGGAATCCCTGTGTACAGGAGTTGTAGCTGATGTGTGGAAAAAGGCTAACATAGTTCCAATCTACAAAAGTGGAAGCAGGGAAGACCCCCTTAATTATAGACCTGTATCATTGACAAGTGTAATAGTCAAAATATTGGAAAAAATAATTAAAACTAAATGGGTAGAACACCTGGAGAGAAATGATATAATATCAGACTGACACTATGGTTTTCGATCTGGAAGATCCTGTGTATCGAATTTACTCAGTTTCTATGAACGAGCAACAGAGATATTACAGGAAAGAGATGGTTGGGTTGACTGTATCTATCTGGACCTAAAAAAGGCTTTCGATGGAGTTCCACATAAGAGGTTGTTCTGGAAACTGGAAAATATTGGAGGGGTGACAGGTAAGCTTCTAACATGGATGAAAAATTTTCTGACTGATAGAAAATGAGGGCAGTGATCAGAGGCAATGTATCGGACTGGAGAATGTCACAAGTGGGGTACCACAGAGTTCAGTTCTTGCACCAGTGATGTTTATTGTCTACATATATGATCTACCAGTTGGTATGCAGAATTATATGAACATGTTTGCTGATGATGCTAAGATAATAGGAAGGATAAGAAACTTTGATGATTGTCATGCCCTTCAAGATGACCTGGACAAAATAAGTATATGGAGCACCACTTGGCAAATAGAATTTTAATGTTAATAAATCAGTCTCTTTAGCAGTCTCCGTGGTGTAGTGGTAAGACACTCGCCTGGCGTTCCGCGAGCGCTATGTCATGGGTTCGTATCCTGGCCGGGGAGGATTTACTGGGCGCAATTCCTTAACTGTAGCCTCTGTTTAACGCAACAGTAAAATGTGTACTTGGATGAAAAAACGATTCTTCGCGGCAGGGGATCGTATTCCAGGGACCATAGGATTAAGGACTAGCCCGAAACGCTAGACGTACTAGTGGCTGTACAAGAATGTAACAACTCTTGTATATATTTCAAATGCCATGTTATGGAATGTGGAATAGGAGAACATAGACCCCACACAACCTATATATTATGTGAGAAATCTTTAAAGAATTCTGATAAAGAAAGAGATCTAGGGGTGGTTCTAGATAGAAAACTATCACCTGAGGACCAGAGTCAAACCGGCTGCCGTGGCGGGCGGACGCGTGGGGGAGGCTCTGTTGTTTACTGAGCCATACCTAGTAACATCCTGGCGTCACCGAGCCTAGCCTGCACAAGGTGCTCTGAGAGTATCCTGGGAAGGTGCAAGAGTGGGCGGGAAGTGCCTGGAGTGGAACATCTCAACAGCGTCGTGGTTTGTGTGGGCGTGTTTACATGAGGTGGGTAACTGTGGCGGAGCCCTGGGCAGCTTCCCGGCGCCGCGCCTCGTGGCCCGTTGTCATGGCAACTAGGCTCACCAACCTACCTTCTGTTGTACGTGATGATTCAAGTGATATCCAAGCAATGGTACCTGAGCCCGTCGGCGAGGAATTAGTTGATGCTCGAAGTGGGTTGCAGTCAGACCATAAAATGGAATTCGATGTTAATTTGGATAGCAACAATGAGTGGCAGGTGCAACAATCACGGAGAGCGAGAAGAAATTCTAAACGTGCAGACTCTGCTGATGGGGAGATCATTGGCAATGATGACAGGAACACAGGAACCCGTGTGAAAAATGTGGAGGTGGGCGGTTGGATGGATTAATCTGTAAACTAATTAAAAATCACAGGAGTGATAGTATACATTACCAAAAATTCAAATTACAAACTGCAAATAGCCATTTCCTACTGTATAACATATATGGACGATGTAGTGTACCTAAAGCAGACCTGCTACCGACACCTACAGAAACACAGTTATGTTATGTATGGGTGACTTTAATGCTCGTCACACTGCTCTTGGTGATGTTCAGTGTAACAATAATGGAAGGGTCTTCTTGAAATACCTTACTGATCATAATATTACTGTGTATGATACTGATAAACAGATCCATTTATTGGGGGGTAGACTGGATTATGTGATTGGGTACAGCCTAGCAGATAATAACGTCAACGTTAAGCTCCTCCCAGAATTAGTAAGTGATCATTTTGCAATATATTGTGAATACTCTGTGGCGGATATTAGGTCCAATCCTCATCCTAGAGTTAAAATTAACATTTCAGACAATCTTCAACAGCACTTTAAGGCTTATGTACACAAGTGGTACACTGGGTATACACCTGTATCAGTGGACCACTTTTACAATGATCTTGTCAGTATCATTACCAGTTATTATGATACCTGGGTTAAATCAAGGAAAAAAAAGAACACTCGTTCTTCCTCATGGACAGAGGATCCTATTATTATTGCAGAGCGAGCTAAAGTGCTTCAGCTGCTGACTCTTATAAACGAGACAAAATAGCTGGCAATCTACTTGCATTCCTTAATGCCAACAGAGATTTTCGCGAGCTTAAGGGTCAAGTTAAGAACACATATTGGTAACAATTCCTACAAGGTATCAATAGAACCACAACATTATCGGAAATGTGGAACAAAATTAAAAACATTACCAAACCTTTAGCCCCAGTCCAGCTTCATCATACTCCTGCAGAATATGCTGACATGCTCTAGCTCAATGGTCTAGTGTCTCACAAATTTCTTCCTTACCCCCAGATATACAGCAGCATTTAAATAATACCAACATTAACATAAACTTTAATATTGAAATAGCACGCTCCTCACCAGATTTAACAGATCATTTTGCTATAACCCCCTTTGAATTGACATCAGCATTAGGAAAACCTAAACAAACTGCCCCTGGTGAGGACGGTATAACTTATAACATCTTGAGCTTACTGAGTGATGTCCCTAGCCACCCTCTGCTTGACCTCTATCAAATGAGTCTCTCGCAAGGTATCTTGCCAAAGAAATGGACACAAAGTCTCATAGTACCAATTCCTAAACCTAACTCTCAAAGATTCAGACCCATTTCCCTTACATCTTGTATGTGTAAAGTCTTGGAAAGAATTGTTCTCAATCGTGTCATGTTTCAGGTCAAAGAAAAACTGGCCCCAAACCTATATGGGTTCATGCCCAAGTGTAGCACACAAACATGCTTTGCTGAATATTTTGTAAACTCCCAGGATGGACACAGGCAGCCTTTATTGACCTAAAGTCAGCTTTCGATGTAGCGAATGGCGAAATAATATTAGAGCAACTTGCTGAATTTGGAATCAAAGGTAATCTTCTGAGTTGGATAAAGAGTTACCTATCCAACAGGCGTGCTATTGTCCTATTTAAAGGAGTTAAAAGTACAAGAACAGATGCATTCGAACTAGTCTTATAAATATCTTGGAGTCGAGGTTAATGATACAAATCTCATCAGCAACCTGCGCAAAAAACTAGTTGAGCGTCTTAAACCTCTCAAAACTCTTGTTGGCAAAGGATTTGGCATTAACATAAAATATGCTCGTAGTTTTTATATTTGCCTTATAGGATCTGTTGTTTGATTATTATGCCTTGCATCTTCTTAATTTTTCTCCTAAACAATTACAAGGCCTAGATGTAGTACAGAATGATGCCATGCGCATCATCCTGGGTTGTCCTAGAACTGTCAGAATTGTTAACATGAGAAAGGAACTAAACTTAACTTCCATTTACGAAAGAATAGTTCTACTTAGTACTATGTTTTGCGCCAAAAACTTTGAAAAATAATGGTCCCCCAGCTCTATTCAAATTAAATTGAGATCCATTCTAAACAATTCTGACTGTTCCCTCAATCCGCCGCAAAAAGCTCCCTACAGTGTGTGGCTCAGTTGTTGTGCCTATAATCTTCAGAAACTGAATGTGTCTCTTAACCCTGATAAAACTGTTCACTATATTCCCCCTTGGAAAGATGTGGAGGTCTCTCTGCATTATACCCCCATCAGTGTAAAACAAATGTATAACACACATTTTGAGATGTATAACATTAGAAGCTATGACAGTCATCTTCAAATTCTCAAACCGACTGAATCCTATGCCTTTACTGATGGCTCTGTGCAGTTAGACACTGGTAGAACAGGTTGTGCATGTGCAGTGTATAAAGGGAATGAAATGATCACGACTAGTACACAGAGATTGAACAACTGGGCAAGCACGACACAGACCGAGCTATTGGGCATTTATCTAGCCACTGAATACCTTAAGCTCAATGGTGGTGGAGTTATTTTCTGTGACTCTAAAAGTGCTCTGCAGTCCTTAATAACCCATCACAATGTATGTCGGAAGTAGCTTGTAATATTAAATGGAATGTAATTTTTGCCAATGATAATAACTCTTGTATAAAATTTGTGTACTCACCTAGTTGTGTTTGCGGGGGTTGAGCTCTGGCTCTTTGGTCCCACCTCTCAACCGACAATCAACAGGTGTACAGATTCCTGAGCCTATCGGGCTCTATCATATCTACTCTTGAAACTGTGTATGGAGTCAACCTCCACCACATCACTTCCTAATGCATTCCATTTGTCAACCACTCTGACACTAAAAACGTTCTTTCTAATATCTCTGTGGTTCATTTGGGCACTCAGTTTCCACCTGGGTCCCCTTGTGCGTGTTCCCCTTGTGTTAAATAGACTGTCTTTATCGACCCTATCAATTCCCTTCAGAATCTTGAATGTGGTGATCATGTCCCCCCTAACTCTTCTGTCTTCCAGCGAAGTGAGGTTTAATTCCCGTAGTCTCTCCGCGTTGCTCATACCTCTCAGCTCGGGTGGCAAACCTTTGAACCTTTTCCAGTTTAGTCTTATCCTTGACTAGATATGGACTCCATGCTGGGGCTGCATACTCAGCATTGGCCTGACATATGTGGTATACAAAGTTCTGAATGATTCTTTACACAAGTTTCTGAATGCCGTTCGTATGTTGGCCAGCCTGGCATATGCCGCTGATGTTATCCGCTTGATATGTGCTGCAGGAGACAGGTCTGGCGTGATATCAACCCCCAAGTCTTTTTCCTTCTCTGACTCCTGAAGAATTTCCTCTCCCAGATGATACCTTGTATCTGGCCTCCTGCTCCCTACACCTATCTTCATTACATTACATTTGGTGGGTTAAACTCTAACAACCATTTGTTCGACCATTCCTTCAGCTTGTCTAGGTCTTCTTAAAGCCTCAAACAGTCCTCTTCTGTTTTAATCCTTCTCATAATTTTAGCATCGTCCGCAAACATTGAGAGATATGAATCGATACCCTCTGGGAGATCATTTACATATATCAGAAACAAGATAGGACCGAGTACAGATCCCTGTGGGACTCCACTGGTGACTTCACGCCAATCGGAGGTCTCACCCCTCACCGTAACTCTCTGCTTCCTATTGCTTAGATACTCCCTTATCCACTGGAGCACCTTACCAGCTACACCTGCCTGTCTCTCCAGCTTATGTACCAGCCTCTTATGCGTTACTGTGTCAAAGGCTTTCCGACAATCCAAGTAAATGCAGTCCGCCCAGCCCTTTCTTTCTTGCTTAATCTTTGTCACCTGATCGTAGAATTCTATCAAGCCTGTAAGGCAAGATTTACCCTCCCCTGAACCCCATGTTGGTGATTTGTCACGAAGTCCCTTCTTTCCAGATGTGTTACCAGGTTTTTTCTCACGATCTTCTCCATCACCTTGCATGGTATACAAGTCAAGGACACTGGCCTGTAGTTCAGTGCCTCTTGCATGTCGCCCTTTTTGTATATTGAGACCACATTCGCCGTCTTTCCATATTTCTGGTAGGTCTCCCGTCTCCAGTGACTTACTATACACTATGGAGAGTGGCAAGCAAAGTGCCTCTGCACACTCTTTCAGTATCCATGGTGAGATCCCATCTGGGACCAACAGCCTTTCTAACATCCAGATCCAGCAGGTGTCTCTTGACCTCCTCTCTCGTAATTTCGAACTCTTCCAAGGCCGCCTGGTTTACCTCCCTTTCTCCTAGCACAGTGACCTCACCTTGTTCTATTGTGAAGACCTCCTGGAATCTCTTGTTGAGTTCTTCACACACCTCTCTGTCATTCTCTGTATACCTGTCATCGCCTGTTCGAAGTTTCAATACCTGTTCTTTCACTGTTGTTTTCCTTCTGATGTGACTGTGGAGTAGCTTTGGTTCGGTCTTGGCTTTGTTTGCTATATCATTTTCAAAACTTTTCTCTGCTTCTCTTCTTACCCTGACGTACTCATTCCTGGTTCTCTGGTATCTCTCTCTGCTTTCTGGTGTTCTGTTATTCCGGAAGTTCCTCCACGCCCTTTTGTTCAGTTTCTTCGCTTCCATACATGCCCTATTATACCATGGATTCTTCTGTTGCTTCTCGGATTTTTCCCTTTGGGCCGGGATGAACCTGTTTAATGCCTCTTGACACTTTTGGGTAACATAGTCCATCATACCCTGTACAGACTTATCTCTGAGGTCTGTGTCCCAAGGTATTTCACTTAGGAAACTTCTCATCTGTTCATAATTTCCCTTTCGGTATGGCAGCCTTTTGATTCCTAGTTCTTTTTTGGGAGAGATAAGTCCTAGCTCTACCAGGTACTCAAAGTTCAATACACTGTGGTCACTCATTCCCAAGGGCGCTTCCATCTTAACTTCTCTTATATCCCACTCATTTAGGGTAAATATCAAATCAAGCATTGCTGGTTCATCTTCTCCTCTCATTCTTGTTGGTTCTTTGATGTGCTGGCTTAGAAAGTTTCTTGTTGCCTCGTCCAGCAGCTTAGCTCTCCCTGTTTCTGGTCCTCCATGCGGGTCTCTGTTCTTCCAATCTATCTTCCCATGGTTGAAGTCTCCCATAATTAGTAGTCCAGATCCATTCCTGCTAGCAACAGAAGCTGCTCTTTCTATTATGTTAATGGTGGCCATGTTGTTTCTATCATATTCCTGTCTAGGTCTTCTGTCATTTGGTGGTGGATTATATATGACTACGACTATAATTTTTTCCCCTCCATTTGTTACAGTACCTGCTATGAAGTCACTAAAACCTTCACAGCCCTGAATATCCATCTCCTCAAAATCCAGCCTTTTCTTACCAGCAGAGCTACACCACCCCCACCTCTTCCTTCCCTCTCTTTCCTCACAACATAATAGTCCTGTGGGAACACTGCGTTTGTTATCGTTTCGTGATCTTTGTTTCTGTGAGAGCTATTATGTCTGGGTTTTCCTCTAGTACCCGTTCTCCAAGCTCATTTGCTTTATTGTAATTCCATCTATGTTAGTGTACATCGCTTTGAGGCTCACTTTCTTCTGTCCCTTCTCAAATCGCCTCCTTGGTGAGTGTTCTGCTGGTGGGGAGGCTGTTCCATGGTGTGAGGACCTGTGAGGTAGATAACAGGGTCTCAGAGGATACTGGGATGAGGGGCGGGGCATCCAGTGAAGGGGGAGTGTATGGGGTGAAAGGGGAGGGAGGACGGGAAGGAAAGGGGGGGAGGGAGGACTCGGGAGGAGGGGAGGGGTAGAAGGGTGGGGATTGGGTGTGGGGGGAGGGAGATTTGGCTGAACATTTGAGTGGGGGTAGGGGGGTTTTCTATGCAGAGGAGGGAGGTGGGGTTGTCCTCCCTTCTGGTGTTACTGGGTAGCTGGTTGTGGGTTCCCCCCTCGCTTCTGGGGGTGTTGTGTTGGGAGCTGTGACTTCCTGGTTTTCCCCTCTCGCCCTGCGCCTCTTCCTTGCTTCTGCCGCCACGGCTCTCTCCTCCCTTGTCATGTCTCTCTGGAGGAATACATTTTTGAATTTTCCCGCGTTTTTCAGGGAGCTCTTCCTTGATAGGATCTTCTCCTTTGTGCTCTCGTTGGCAAACACTATCTTTATCATTCGGTCTCGATCTTTGTTGTACCAACCTAGCCTAAAAACCTTCTCAATGCTATGCTCAGCCCCTTCCATGTCTAGTGCCTTTAGTACTTCATTCACTGCTGCTTTGTCCCTTGTCATTCCACTCTGTCCTATTAGAGCCTTCCTGCTCTTAATACCCACAGCAACCACTGATCTGTTCCTTTCCAGCAGTTGGCTAGTGGAGCGTGCCGCCTCCTGTGAGGTGGCTGCTTTCATGGCCACCTCCATCACTGCAGTCATTACTTCAGAGTTATTTTTTTAGTATTTCTGCAATGTTGCTTTTATTGTGGCATTCTCATCCAAAAAACTATTACCACCTTCTCCCTGGATGGTTTTCTGATTCTCAGACTCGATACCATTCTCTTTGAGGGCTCTAATCTCCTCCTTTGCTGCTGTCAGCTCTCTTTTCAGGTTGCTTATTTCGTTCTTCATTTCCTGCATCATTTCTTGCATCTCACTCTTGATGTCCTCCAGAAACTGGGCGAACATTTCCTTCATTTCGTCACCTTGGCTCTTCCCTGTTCCCCTGGTACCTCTGGCTGCCATGCTCGACCCTGTTCCTATAGTTGTGTCGTGATAGGATTTGTCAGGAGGGCAGAGCGGGATGGGGGAGGGAGAGAGAGAGAGAGAAGGGAGTGATAAAGGGAGAGATAAATGGGTGGGTGGGGGGGATCCAACCCTTCCACTGACGTGAGAAGAAAGTAGAAGGGGAGGGGGGGAGGAGATGGAGAGAGAGGCGGGAGGGAGAGAGGGAGAGAGAGGAGAGGGAGAGAGATGGAGAGGGAGATCCCATCCCATGTGGATCTCATCCCATGTTGGAGTTGGAAAACATGACTTTGTAGATCGATTGGCCAATGAGGCTTGCAGGAGAGAAAACATTGATTATGACTTGGACTATCTAATGCAGTTATTAGAACATACAAATTAAAGAAATTAATTCAGATTTAGAAGAACTAAGAAATGCCCAGAGACCTGAAAGCTGCAGTATTAAAGTTATGACAAGTTTTGTAATAATAGGCATTTGTATGGTCAGCACAGTAACCGAATCAGGCAATGTGATGTAGTCATTGCGCGAATTCGCCTTGGCTATAGACACATCTGGCAGGTTAGTGAGGCTGAGCACTACCAGAATACTCAGATTGTAAACTCTGTGATAAACCTTTAATACATTCACTAGAACACTATATTGATGAATGTGAAACCGTAAAGGACTTTAGACCTCCTGGCCTCTTGTACCACCAACTGTGTAACTATTTTATTGACTCAGGTGTTCTGGACGACATCCTAACAATTTACCCAAAATTTGCTTGTCCATTTTAAAGAATGAAGAACAATTTTTATTTATATTTCTTCTAAGCTGCATCACTTATAAACCCATCCCTGCCCTTGAGTGGCAGTGCACAGTAGAAAGTTGTTTTCACATATCCATACATTAAAACATTGATTGTAACCATGATATATATGTGCTTCAGCCTACAGTTTAGACCTATTGTCTTATGTATGACCCTTTGTTCTGCGTGACGGTGAATACCAGCATTATCCTCACTTTAATAAGACTATCAAAATCCTCAGATTAGGCAAAATTGTAATTAATTTTGTCAATAAAAATGTTAATAATAATAATAACCTGAGGACCACATAAAGAATATTGTGCGAGGAGCCTATGCCACGCTTTCTAACTTCAGAATTGTTTTTTAAATACGTGGATGGCGATATACTAAAGAATTGTTCACGACTTTTGTTAGGCCAAAGCTAGAATATGCAGCGGTTGTGTGGTGCCCATATCTTAAGAAGCACATCAACAAACTGGAAACGGTGCAAAGACATACTACTAAGTGGCTCCCAAAACTGATGGGCAAGAGCTACGAGGAGAGGTTAGAGACATTAAATATGCCAAAAGTAGAAGACAGAAGAAAAAGAGGTGATATAATCACTACATACAAATAGTAACAGGAATTGATAAAATCGATAGGGAAGATTTCCTGAGACCTGGAACTTTAAGAACAAGAGGTCATATATATAAACTAGCTAAACACATTTGCCGAAGAACTATAAGAAAATTCACTTTCGCAAACAGAGTGGTAAACGGTTGGAACAAGTTAGGTGAGGAGGTGGTGGAGGCCAAGACTGTCAGTAGTTTCAAAGCGTTATATGACAAAGAGTGCTGGGAAGACGGGACACCACGAGCGTAGCTCTCATCCTGTAACTACACTTAGGTAATTACACTCACACAGACCCCCGGCAAAAGGGGGAACTCTGGCACCAGAGTTTCCAAGAAGAGTCTCAAGGTATGGTACACCAATGCTGATGGGGTATCCAATAAAGCAGAAGAGATAAAAGAAAGAGTAAGTGAGACAGACCCAGACATAGTTGCAATAGTGGAAACTAACATAAATGGCATGATCTCGGATGCAATCTTTCCAGAGGGGTACCAGGTGATAAGAAAAGAAAGGACACAGAGACAGGGAGGAGGAGTTGCACTCCTAATAAAGTGGAAATGGAAGTTTGACGAGCTGGAAAATCCGGGTACCAATGAAAGCACGAACTCCATACATGGAACTCTGACAGTGGATGGGAAGAAGATTGTAATCTTGTTACTCTACAATCCCCCACCAAACAGTAAAAGGCCCAAGCAGGAGTATGAAGACAGCAACAAGGCGTGTATAGATGAATGCAGAGGGCAGCAACTATAGCGCATAGAATGAGAGCGAAGCTGCTGGTCATGGGGGACCTAAATCATGGAGAGATAGATTGGGAAACGAAGAATCCCCATGGCGGGGAGGAGATCTGGGGAGCGAAGCTGGTAGACGTTATTGACAGAGATTTCCTAACACAGCATGTGAAGGAAGACACTAGGGAAAGAGGAGGGGATACGCCCAGCCTATTAGACCTCGTTTTCACCTAGAATATAGAAGACATGGAGCATTTAGAGCATGAAATACCACTAGGAGCCAGTGACCATTGTGTCCTAGTCTTTGACTACATGATGGAGCTTAAAATTGTGACCAAAGGACAAGAGGTCCGAGTAAGGAGACTTGATTACAGAAGAGGGGACTACAGAAGGATAAGGGACTACTTGGGAGAAGTACAGTGGGAGGAAGAAATTAGAGGACAAACAGTGCAAGAAATGATGAACCAAGTCATATGGAAATGCAAGGAGGCTGAAGAGAGATTTATTCCAACAGTAAAGGAAAAAAGCAGGAGGGACTATAATAACCCATGGTTTAATAAAAAGTGTCAGGAAGCAAAAGTGAGAAGCAGGAGGGAGTGGAGGAAGTACAGAAGACAAAGGACAGAGGACAACAGAATTAGATGTAACAGAGCTAGGAACGATTACATTAACATAAGACGAGTGTCGGAAAGAAATTATGAGAATGATATTGCAATCAAAGCGAAAAAGCAACCTAAATTACTACATAGCCATATAAGAAGGAAGATGTCGGTAAACGACCAAGTGACAAGACTGAGGAAAACAGAAGGGGCATATACAGAAAGCGACAAGGAAATCAGTGAGGTACTGAATGCAAGTTTCCATGGAGTGTTCACAACCGAGCCTGAGCAGCTCCCATTGTTAGAAGAGATTACCCTAGATGAAAGACTATCAGATATAGAGGTGACAGCAGAGGAGGTAATGAAACAGTTGACAACACTGGATGCAACTAAAGCGGTTGGACCAGACAAAGTATCACCGTGGATATTAAAAGAGGCAGCGCAGGCTCTCAGCGTGCCTCTGGCAATGATCTTTAATGAGTCACTTAGGTCGGGAGAATTGCCCAGTTGCTGGAAGGAGGCAAATGTCGTACCGATTTTCAAGAAAGGTGATAGGGAGGAGGCACTTATCTACAGACCCGTATCACTGACAAGCATCCTCTGCAAAATACTTGAAAGAATAATTAGGCTAAGACTTGTTGAGCACCTGGAGAGCATTGGCTTTGTAAACAAGCACCAACATGGGTCCTGGACAGGGAAATCATGCCTAACAAACCTTTTAGAATTCTATGACAAAGTAACAAGGATAAGGCAGGACAGAGAAGGCGGGGCAGACTGCATATTTCTTGACTGCCAAAAGGCCTTAGATACAGTACCGCACATGAGACTGCTTTACAAACTTGAGAGGCACGCAGGAGTAAGCGGAAAGGCCCTAGCATGGGTGAGGAACTACCTAACAGGAAGGAGCCAGAGGGTAATGGTAAGGGGCGAGAAGTCGGACTGGCGAACAGTAATGAGTGGAGTACCTCAAGGATCGGTGCTGGGCCCAATCCTCTTTCTAATTTACGTAAATGATAAGTTTACAGGAGTGGAATCATACATGTCAATGTTTGCGGATGACGCAAAATTAATGAGAAGAGTTGTGACAGATGAGGATTGTAGGATCCTCCAAGAGGACTTAAACAGGTTGCAGAGATGGTCAGGGGAAATGGCTACTGGAGTTCCACACCAGTAATGTAAAGTTATGGAAATGGGATCAGGTGATAGGCGACCAATAGGACAGTACACAATGAAGGGGAACTGCCTACCTGTAACGATTCGAGAAAGAGATCTGGGAGTGGATGTGACACCTAATCTAACTCCTGAGGCACATTTAAATAGGATAACGACAGCTGCGTACTCTACACTGGCGAAAATTAGAACTTCATTCAGAAACCTAAGTGAGGAGGCTTTTAGGGCAATTTACACTGCCTACGTGAGACCCGTCTTAGAGTATGCCGCGCCATCATGGAGCCCCCACCTGAAGAAACACATAAGGAAACTAGAGAAGGTTCAGAGGTTTGCGACGAGGCTTGTCCCAGAGTTACGAGGGATGGGATATGAAGAGCGGCTGAAGGAACTGAACCTTACGACACTAGAGAAAAGAAGGGAGAGAGGAGATATGATAAGAACATATAAAATACTCAGGGGAATTGACAAAGTGGAAATAGATGAAATGTTCACACGTAACGAGGGGACATGGGTGGAAACTGGAAACTCAGATGAGTCACAGAGATGTTAGGAAGTTTTCTTTTAGCGTGAGAGTAGTGGAAAAATGGAATGCACTTGGGGAACAGGTTGTGGAAGCAAACTCTATTCATAATTTTAAAATTAGTCATTGCTGTAAACAACCGATGGCTGGAAAGGCGGGATCCAAGAGCCAATGCTCAATCCTGCAAGCACAAATAGGTGAGTACACACACACACGTACACACACACACACACATGCACACTTTTTTGTCTTTTTGGGAATAAAGTATGCAATGCGTTATAATCTGGAAGAAAATAAGAAGGTTGATGCAATTGAAAAACCTGACTTTAGGAGAGGACATTATGGCAACCTTAGAAAAAATTTTAGTGAGTATAATTGGACAGACTTGTTGCTAGGCAAGGAAGTGAAATACAAAAAAAATTTATACCAAAACAAAGAAGCAGAACTAGGAAACAGGATTGGTTGAACAGAAATTGCGAGAGGGCCAGAGACCAAAAGACACAAAAATGGAATCAATACAGGAAGAGGCCAAACCCCCAGGCATATCAGCGATACAAAGATGCGAGAAACAACTACACAGCAGTGAGGAGAGAGGCAGAAAGAAATTTTGAAAAAGGGATTGCAGGCAAATGTAAAACAGAACCAGGTCTATTCATAAATTCATAAACAACAAATTGCAGGTAAAGATTAATATTCAGAGGTTGAAAATGGGAAATAGATTCACGGAAAATGAAAATGAAATGTGTGAAACATTAAACGAAAAGTTCCAAAGTGTGTTTGTACAAAATGAAATCTTCAGGGAACCAGACACAATAAGAATTCT
This sequence comes from Procambarus clarkii, assembly GCF_040958095.1. NCBI lineage: Eukaryota > Metazoa > Arthropoda > Malacostraca > Decapoda > Cambaridae > Procambarus > Procambarus clarkii. The sequence goes on from NC_091160.1 coordinate 20,376,717, forward strand.
AGAGAACAACATTGAGGTGTCTAGAGACGAAGTGGAAAAAATGCTCAAGGAGCTAAATAAGAACAAAGCAGTTGGTCCAGATGGAGTTTCACCATGAGTTCTGAGAGAATGTGCACCTGAGCTCAGCATTCCTCTTCAACTGATTTTTCAGGCACCTCTGTTTACAGGAGTTGTAGCTGATGTGTGGAAAAAGGCTAACATAGTTTCAATCTACAAAAGTGGAAGCAGGGAAGACCCCTTAATTATAGACCTGTATCATTGACAAGTGTAATAGTCAAAATATTTGAAAAAATAATTAAAACTAAATGGGTAGAACACCTGGAGAGAAATGATATAATATCAGACAGACAGTATGGTTTTTGATCTGGAAGATCCTGTGTATCGAATTTACTCAGTTTCTATGATCGAGCAACAGAGATATTACAGGAAAGAGATGGTTGGGTTGACTGCATCTATCTGGACCTAAAAAAGGCTTTCGACGGAGTTCCACATAAGAGGTTGTTCTGGAAACTGGAAAATATTGGAGGGGTGACAGGTAAGCTTCTAACATGGAGGAAAAATTTTCTGACTGATAGAAAAATGAGGGCAGTGATCAGAGGCAATGTATCGAACTGGAGAAATGTCACAAGTGGGGTACCACTGAGTTCAGTTCTTGCACCAGTGATGTTTATTGTCTACATATATGATCTACCAGTTGGTATACAGAATTATATGAACATGCTTGCTGATGATGCTAAGATAATAGGAAGGATAAGAAACTTTGATGATTGTCATGCCCTTCAAGATGACCTGGACAAAATAAGTATATGGAGCACCACTTGGCAAATGGAATTTAATGCTAATAAATGCCATGTTATGGAATGTGGAATAGGAGAACATAGACCCCACACAACCTATATATTATGTGAGAAATCTTTAAAGAATTCTGGTAAAGAAAGAGATCTAGGGGTGGTTCTAGATAGAAAACTATCACCTGAAGACCACATAAAGAATATTGTGCGAGGAGCCTATGCCACGCTTTCTAACTTCAGAATTGCTATTAAATACAAGGATGGCGATATACTAAAGAAATTGTTCACAACTTTTGTTAGGCAAAAGCTAGAATATGCAGCGGATGTGTGGTGCCCATTTCTTATGAAGCACATCAATAAACTGGAAAAGGTGCAAAGACATGCTACTAAGTGGCTCCCAGAACTGAAGGGCAAGAGCTACGAGAAGAGGTTAGAGGCATTAAATATGCCAAAACCAGAAGACAGAAGAAAAAGAGGTGATGTGATCACTACATACAAAATAGTAACAGGAATTGATAAAATCGATAGGGAAGATTTCCTTAGATCTTGAACTTTAAGAAAAAGAGATCATAGATATAAACTAGCTAAACACAAATGCCGAAGAAATATAAGAAATTCACTTTCACAAACAGAGTTGTAGACGGTTGGAACAAGTTAGATGAGAAGGTAGTGGAGGCCAAGACCGTCAATAGTTTCAAAGCGTTATATGACAAAGAGTGCTAGGAAGACGGGACACCACGAGCATAGCTCTCATCCTGTAACTACACTTAGGTAATTACACACACACACACACACACTCACACACACACACACACACACACACACACACACACACACACACACACACACACACACACACACACACACACACACACACACACACACACACACACACACACACACACACACACACACACACACACACACACACACACACACACACACACACACACACACACACACACACACACACACACACACTCACTCATACACACATACACACCAGGAACGAGTATGTTAGTGTGAGAAGAGCAGCTGAGAAAAGGTATGAAAATGATATAGCTAATAAAGCCAAGACCGAACCAAAGCTACTACACAGTCACATCAGGAGGAAGACAACAGTGAAGGAACAGGTGATGAAACTTTGGGTGGGCGGGGACAGGTACACAGAGAATGACAAAGAGGTGTGTGAAGAACTCAACAAAAGGTTCCAGGAGGTCTTTACAATAGAACAGGGAGATGTCACGGCGCTAGAAGAGGTGGCAGCAAACCAGGTGACCTTGGATAGGTACGAAATTACAAGAGATGAGGTCAAGAAGCACCTATTGGAGCTGGATGTGAGAAAAGCTGTTGGGCCGGACGGAATCTCGCCATGGGTTTTGAAAGAGTGTGCAGGAGCACTTTGCTTACCACTCTCCATAGTGTATAGTAGGTCACTGGAAACGGGGGACCTACCAGAAATATGGAAGACTGCTAATGTAGTACCAATATACAAAAAGAGTGACAGACAAGAGGCACTGAACTTACAGGCCAGTGTCCTTAACTTTTATACCATGCAAGGTGATGGAGAAGATTGTGAGAAAAAAACTAGTAACACATCTGGAGAGAAGAGACTTTGTGACAACCCATCAACATGGGTTCAGGAAGGGTAAATATTGCCTTACAGGCTTGATAGAATTCTACGATCAGGTGACAAAGATTAAGCAAGAAAGAGAAGGGTGGGCAGACTGCATTTTTTTGGAAGGTCGGAAAGCCTTTGACACAGTACCCCATAAAAGGTTGATGCATAAGCTGGAGAAACAGGCAGGAGTAACTGGTAGGGCGCTCCAGTGGATAAGGGAGTACCTAAGCAATAGGAAGCAGTGAGGGGTGAGACCTCAGACTGGCGTGAAGTCACCAGTGGAGTCCCACAGGGCTCTGTACTTGGACCTATCCTGTTTCTGATATACGTAAATGATCTCCCAGAGGGTATAGGCTCATTCCTCTCAATGTTTGCTGACGACGCCAAAATTATGAGAAGGATTAAGACAGAGGAGGACAGCTTGAGGCTTCAAGAAGACCTGGACAAGCTGCAGGAATGGTCGAACAAATGGCTGTTAGAGTTTAACCCAAGCAAATATAATGTAATGAAGA
>NC_091160.1:21132851-21400351 GCF_040958095.1 Procambarus clarkii
TGCGCAGACAGCGGCGCGGCGGTGTGTGACGTCACACTAATTTGCTTGTTTTTGGTTGGGGGAGTTCTATCCACTAGTTCGGCTTTTGGTAGCAATTTTAACCAGAATAGGGGTTTGTTTTGAGGCGCTTACCTTTCTGGGTGCCTGTTCCGGTCGATGGCAGACATAGAATGCTTCCAACCACACGGGGGCTTCTATAGGCCATTGCTTCCTTGCCTGTCTGAGGGGGCCCGGTTCTGGCCGTGGTCCTCGGTAGGCCTAAGAACTCCATACACATGACTGATGCCAAAGTCTGACATTAGCATATCAGCCTGGGATAGCCCTGAACAGCCGACGGGGCTCCCCCCGGAAAGTTATTTTTTCTTTGTAAAATGATAAATTCCCTTCCCTGAACATGTCTATGTAAAAATAAATACCAAATTCCACTTACTTTGGCTGTGGGAACACGGTTAAGATGTGCTGTGACATCATCAGGAGCTGGTCGCTCGTGCGTCGCCCGGGCCATTCAAGCACCGCGAGTTGCCACAAATATATTTTCAATTATTTGTTCTATGTATTTCCAATGCAGTTTTATTTTTTTTATTGTAAATGATGCATATTTGTATCTTTACAATATGTATACAGTAAAACATTCATAATGTTCCATGGAACTGTGATACATGTGTCAGTAATGTGTCCACAATAAATGTTTATTGTCGCAATATTACTTGTTAAAAATTCACTAAAATTACAATATGTACTGTTTCACACACTCAGTACTTTGGAAGTGAATAATAATCAACGAAGTAGTCCATGGTACACAGCGCGACTTCGCTCTCATTGCACCAGGTACAGATAGATTTTTGCTTCCTGTTTCTTTGTTCTGTGTGCTTGCAAATAACACTCGCATAGACCCTTGACTTTAGCACTTGTAGGTGGTATGCAACCAAGCTTGTAAAGCATAAGGTAGTCTTGAAAAGATTACAGGAAAAGATCAATTTGTAAGGTAGTCTTGAAAAGATCACTTTGTAAGGTCCCACAGTGGAAGAGATTCAGCCAACCTCAAAGGATGTCAATCAATATAATATGCAAGAGATTCAGGCATTCTGGAAGAGATTCAGCTATTCTTGAAAATCTATGGAAAATACCACCATGGAAGCTGCTAACACTGTTCATCAATGCTACATGTATCTGATGTATCATCACTGAATGCAGAAAACGATTCATCTACGTATCATCTATATAAATTGGAGATGGCTTAGGTGGGCCAGGGTGACGCTCAGAGCTACAACTGGATAGGCTCACAGTATAGTCCTCATAGGTGCTATATCACTTGTATCAGACCTTTGTATTAGGTCCTTATTGCACCTAGCTTTACCAATATCATGACCCTTATGTTCTTCAAACAATAAGGTCTGAATTTCACCGACAGAGCGCAATCTCTCAACACCTCTTCGGACAGGTGTTTGGGAGCCAGAGGTGCGTGCGCCACATTGTTGCTCACTCTTTATTAACCCAGCCAGCAGCCCTAGGGCATTCTGGGAATTTTTTCCAAGATGGCTGCCTCTCACTGGAGGTCCTAAAGTCCATTTCGTACACAATCTACCTCGCACACATTTTGAATGGGTACGAAAAAATCAAAAAGAGTTTTCTCGGTTGGCGCAGTCCTGTGGTTAACCTTCCCCATACTGGGGGCTTCACTTTTCCATTTTGCTAGCTATATAACAGAGGGTTCAAAGTTGGTGGATGGAGGAAGAAGTTGTACAGGTCTCTGGTGGTGTGCAGGTGGAAATAGTGTGAGAATTGTTTTACTGTCACATTGTTCATGGGTCTTGGGTTATCTTGAGGTTATCTTGAGATGATTTCGGGACTTAGCGCCCCCGCGGCCCGGTCCTCAACCAGGCCTCCTCCTTGTTACACACCCTCCAGGAAGCAGCCCGTAGCAGCTGTCTAACTCCCAGGAGCCTATTTACTGCTAGGGATAAGGGGCATCAGGGTGAAAGAAACATTTTGCCCATTTGCCTCCGCCTCCACCGGGGATCGAACCCGGAACCTTTGGACTACGAATCCGAAGCGCTGTCCACCCAGCTGTCACGCGCCAGCTTCACTCTCTCAATTTCTGTGCTTTGTTTACCTTGCTGATTGTCTGTTTTGGTTTGCCCTCTTTTCTGGTGGCATTTTCCTGCAGTACGTCTAATTACCACAACCTACCACAAGCTACACAAGCTTCACAAAGCTTCCTGGCAATATGTTAGTAATGAATAAATATGATATATTTACTCATTATAATGGTGGTGGTAAATGTACAACACGAAAAAACATAATTTTAATCTGAAAAAAGTATCGTTTTATAAAGAAATTTGACGAAAATAAAGAGCTGATGACTCCAAATCAAGTCGACGATCCAAGCGTCGGTTAGGTTGGGTTAGGTTAGGTTAGGTTAGGTTAGGTCAGGTCAGGTTAGGTCAGGTTAGGTTAGGTTAGGTCAGGTCAGGTCAGGTCAGGTCAGGTTAGGTCAGGTCAGGTCAGCCTAACCTAACATATCATATTTAGTCATTACTAACGTATTGCCAGGAAGCTTTGTGAAGCTTGTGTAGCTTGTAGTAGCTTGTGGGAATTAGACGGACCCTTTTGCTTGTTAGAATGATCTACAATCCCCTGCTCCTTACACCTTAGTGTAATTACCTGTTTAGAGTGGTTGGGGGGGAGGCTGGTTTTTTGCCTCTGGTCTTTGGTAGGGTTATATATATATGACTTATTAGGCCCTGGCATGGATTAAATTAGGTGGCATTTGCCAGGAAGCAAGCACCAAGAAACAGGCATTTCATTACATTCATCACTGGTTTTTAAACTGCATCTTTCACTATAAATATTTTAATTAAATTTAGGTGTTGTATTTCAAACTGAGTACAGTAATTCTTAACATACATTAAATTTTGTTTAAATTAATAAGTTAATGTGCAATTGTTTTTTTCAGGTAATAGAAACATTGTCAAGTGTGCGTGGTCATCTGAGTGAGTGTAGCAGTACTAGTGTCTCTAATGGACAGGTTGAAGGGTTACCCACTTCAACATCAAGTGTATCATCAGCTCCCACATACCAACATCCACTTTCTTTTACAGAGGATATTGATCAACACGTGACTTGAACATTCATTAGAATAAGCATCTAATTTTGAAACCTATAATAATTTTAATTTTTTTAATTTTCCATAAATCAATATGAATTCAATATATACATATAATACATGGTGACTAAAAACTTTTATTACCATTCTGGCATATTTTCTTTATAATGGATATTCATTTGTTAACCCTTAAATGGCGCATGGCTATATACCATTTGACACCCACAGGCGCATACAAAAAAAAAAAAAAATCTTTTTTCTTCCTAACCTGTTAATTTGTGTTCACTGATCATGGGAAAAATAATAAAAAAATCGTAAGTGGCATATATTGCCCGCTATAGTGCGAGGAAGTCTGGCAAAAAACAGGCGCTGACTCAGCGTGCGTCCCAGGCGGTCTGTTGCTCGCCAGCTGTCAGGCCAGAGTTGCCACGAAGAGATAATTACCTAATTATTTCAATGTCTATTGATTGATTTTTCATAGTTTTTTTGCTGTAATATTATTCAATAGTGTGTAGTGTGATATATTTATTATAATAAAATGAATGAATCATCGCTGTACTCAAAAATATGGTGAGCATATTGTTGATTCAATTATGTTCATCAAACAGTGAACAAATACTTTGTCGGTTATTACACTATATACACAGGTTATATATAAGTATCTGCATGTTTTGTTCACCATAACGAACCACTAAGTTGCTATTATGAGTCAAAAAGTAACGAGGAGTGACCGCCGTGTACCAGCCAGCCACTCACTCCCTCAACACCTCACTCGCCCACATTCTCCTGCCACCATACTGTTTTTGCTTTTATTCACTATATACAGACGTTATATATAAGTACAGTATCTACATTCATGTTCACCAAAAGAACCACTAAGTTGGCAGTGCCAGTGGCAGCCCGCCACTGGCTGCTACTTCCTCCCTCCCTCAAGTCACCTGACTCACCCACCTTCTCCTACCACAATACTGTTTTTGCTTTTATTTACTATATACAGACGCTATATATAAGTATCTACATTCGTGTTCACCATAACAAACCACTAAGTTGGTATCCCGAGTGGCAGTGGCAGCCCGCCACTGGCTGCCACTCCCTCCCTCACCTCACCTGACTTGCCACCATTCTCCTCCCACCATACTGGTTTTGCTTTTATATACAGACGTTATATATAAGTATTTACATGTTTTGTTCGCCATAACTGTACATCTAAGCTTGTATGGTGAGTAAAGGCACAAAGACGTAGCTACTCACACAGTCAGCTGATGGCTACCGACCTCAAGGCCAGACGCACTAATATTTCTCCTCCAACAATACTGTTTGTGGTGTTATTACGCTATATACACACATTATATATAAATATCTACCTGTTAAATTTATTCACCATACTTGTACAAGTAAAATGGTATAGTGCCCAAAGACCATCGTGGTCACCAGTAAACAATATAATAAGTCGTGCAGACGACGCCACCGGCCTCACCAAAATGGCAGCTCCCAACCTACTCCTCTTGCTGTTTATACCCTCTATACACATGTTATATATAAGTATCTACATTTGTGTTCACCATAGCGAACCACTAAGCTGGTATCGTGAGTGCAGTCAATAAAAGGTGGCCACACACAGTCAGAAGACAACGCCACAACCCTCCCCTCCCACAGTATTACTCCTCCCTCCATGGAGCACAGCGCTAAATATCACCACAATCCTGCAATTATCAGAACCCTGGTTAGATTTATCACAGTCAGGGGTCTTCTGTAATAATACCATCGCTACATAATAGCATGAACAAGTATATTATGGCATTTTTAGGCGATGCTGTGGTCACAAGCTGAACAGCAGTGCTGTGAGCTCATGCTGCGTGCATCAGGCTTGGTAGCTCACTCAATACTGAGGCCCCTAACACCCGGGAATTTGGTCCACGATTTAAAAAAAAATGGCGTCTGTTTACAAGAGCCCTGATGAAGGTGTGGTGAACCCCGTGTATCCGCGGGCCGTTTAAATCTTGCGTAGTACTCCAAAGCATCACATGATGCGATGTGCAATTTACTGCAAGTTGGTCAATGCATCATATGATGTGATGCGCAATTTAAGGGTTAATTACTGTATATTCTGTAACACAATATTTTTTCTATTTACCCAGATATAAAATGTGTATTTATTGTAACTTATGTAACATGAGTGGAAATAATTGGCCCTTTGATCACTGCATTCCAATTATATAGCATGCAGTGATTCACCAAATAACAGTTCCAACACCTTAATTTGGTTTTATGTGATAAAACTGTTTACCATCCATTAGAACACATTAACTACTTCCTGCTGGACTTGTTGCATATTGTTGAATGCATTGATAACACTTCAATTTGGATAGAAAACCAGCCAAACTCAGCCATTGAAGGCATTATCTCAGTCATTGTATTTAATATAATATATTATAATATATATATATATATACTATATATATATAATATATCTATATATATATATATATATATAATATAATATATATATTATATTATATATAATGACCAGACCACACACTAGAAATTGAAGAGACGACGAAGTTTCGGTCGTCCTGGACCATATCTCAAGTCGATTGTGATGAGGACAGGTAGGGACAGGAATTTAAATAGGCAAGAGAGAGCTGAGGAGGAAAGTCAGTTGTAGGGGATAGTAGTAATGAGAACTGCAGCAGGCCTATTGGCCCATACGAGGCAGCCTCTAATATAACCACCGAAGGAAGATGGTAATAGGAATAAGAAGAGGATAGCAAGGGAGCGTAGGAAGGACAATGAACAGAAAAAGGGAGAAGAGAGAAAGAAAGGGAAGGAGAAAGAAAGAAATGGAAGGGGGAACGCTTATGTTAAGTCACGTTTGTAGAAAGATTAGAGCATTTGAGTATATACTGTGAAAGGGAAGAGTCCACAGCAACAAAGCCAGGACTCAAGTTCTATGTTGGGTACATTGTTAATAAGAGCCGATTCTACAAGACGGCCGTCTGTGTAGAGTAGAGGCAGGAAAGATTAATTTTGGAGGAAGACCAATCAATGGGATGATTAGAATCCCCTCACATGGCAGAAGAGAGCATTGTTAGTGTCTGCAGACATAACACTTCTCTTGTGTTCTTTAAGTCTGTCATTCAGTGTATGGCCAGTTTCGCCAAAGTATTGGAGAGGACAAGATGAACAGGAAATAGAGTAGACACCAGCAGCATTAGAAGCAGGAGGAGCAGTGTGAACTAGATTGCTACGAAGTGTGTTAGTTTGTCGAAAGGCGAGTTTAATGTCAAGAGGACGAAAGGTATTGGTAAAAGTTTTGAGTTCAGATATGAAGGGAAGGCATAGTACAGTGCTACTAGTGTTGGAAGCAGGTTTAGGATGAAAGAAATTTCGTTTAGCTTGAGAGTGGGCACAGTTGATGAAATGCAAAGGATAACCAAGGCGAGAGAATGATTTGTAGATAAAGGGAATTTTCAGAATCAAGAAACTGAGGGTCGCTGATGCGTAGAGCGCGGAGGAAGAGAGAGACGAGGACACTTTTCTTAACAAAAGGAGCATAGTGGCATGTACATTCACTTCTTTTCCTACCATCCTCCTTTTCTTAAGAAAAGTGTCCTCGTCTCTCTCTTCCTCCACGCTCTACGCATCAGCAACCCTCAGTTTCTTGATTCTGAAATTGCCTTTATCTACAAATCATTCTCTCGCCTTGGTTATCCTTTGCATTTCATCAACTGTGCCCACTCTCAAGCTAAACGAAATTTCTTTCATCCTAAACCTGCTTCCAACACTAGTAGCACTGTACTATGCCTTCCCTTCATATCTGAACTCAAAACTTTTACCAATACCTTTCGTCCTCTTGACATTAAACTCGCCTTTCAACAAACTAACACACTTCGTAGCAATCTAGTTCACACTGCTCCTCCTGCTTCTAATGCTGCTGGTGTCTACTCTATTTCCTGTTCATCTTGTCCTCTCCAATACTTTGGCGAAACTGGCCGTACACTGAATGACAGACTTAAAGAACACAAGAGAAGTGTTATGTCTGCAGACACTAACAATGCTCTCTTCTGCCATGTGAGGGATTCTAATCATCCCATTGATTGGTCTTCCTCCAAAATAATCTTTCCTGCCTCTACTCTACACAGATGCCGTCTTGTAGAATCGGCTCTTATTAACAATGTACCCAACATGAACTTGAGTCCTGGCTTTGTTGCTGTGGACTCTTCCCTTTCACAGTATATACTCAAATGCTCTAATCTTTCTAACAAACGTGACTTAACATAAGCTTTCCCCCTTCCATTTCTTTCTTTCTCCTTCCCTTTCTTTCTCTCTTCTCCCTTTTTCTGTTCATTGTCTTCTACGCTCCCTTGCTATCCTCTTCTTATTCCTATTACCATCTCCTTCGGTGGTTATAATAGGAGCTGCCTCGTATAGGCCAATAGGCCTGCTGCAGTTCTCATTACTACTATCCCCTACACCTGACTTTCCTCCTCAGCTCTCTCTTGCCTATTTAATTCCTGTCCCTACCTGTCCTCATCACAATCGACTTGAGAATGGTCCAGGACGGACCGAAACGTCGTCGTCTCTTCAATTTCTAGTGTGTGGTCTGGTCATCATACTTCAGCCACATTATTGTGACTCATCGCCTGTATATATATATATATATATATATATATATATATATATATATATATATATATATATATATATATATATATATATATATATATATACAGTGTACCTTCCAAAATCTGGGTTATTTCATTCCATATCTGACATGATGTCTCCTTTGTGGTTATTTGTCCCAAAATGTTTCAGATTTTTCTTTAAGGAAATGATGTATTACTTTTTTTGCACAATTAAATAAAGTAATGTGTAAACAATGTTTTTGTCATTACTCTTACCATCACTGCATTCACTTTTACTTACCAACTCCATGATCTGCATTTTATTCTTCCTTGAAGGGACCATCTTCTTGAGGTTATCTTGAGATGATTTCGGGGCTTTAGTGTCCCCGCGGCCCGGTCCTCGACCAGGCCTCCACCCCCAGGAAGCAGCCCGTGACAGCTGACTAACACCCAGGTACCTATTTTACTGCTAGGTAACAGGGGCATAGGGTGAAAGAAACTCAGCCCATTGTTTCTCACCGTCGCCCGGGATCGAACCCGGGACCACAGGATCACAAGTCCAGTGTGCTGTCCACTCGGCTGACCTGCTCCCATATACCCATACCCATACCATCTTGTAGCTCCCTGAGCTTTCCCTTTAGTTCTACCAACTCGTAGCCTAATACACCAAATATTGATTAAGTTCTTCACAAAATACTAATATGATAGATGAAGAGGCAAGCAGGAATGATGGGAAAGACACAGAACTGGTTAGGGGACTACCTGACAGACAAGAAACAAAGGTCATTATCTGGCTGTCCAAGATCCATTGCTTTTCTAATTTATGTAAATGATCTATCAGAGGACGTGAGCACATACATGTCAATGTTTGCAGATAATGCAAAGTTAGAGTGAAACTGAAGAGGAGCGTAAACTGCTACAATAAGATCTAGCCAAACTTTTGGCGTGGATCAGTAAATGGTTGCTGCAATTCAATCCAAAAAAGTATAAGGTGAAGAAGATTGAAAAGAAGGATAGGAGACATGTAGGAAGCCTGAACTGACACCCACCCAGATGGGGTGGAGCCGTTCGCAAAATGAAGTTGTATGATGGCTCTCTGCTCAACTATGTAACCAGATACAAATACTTTCGTCTTGAGGTTCCACTGTACTGCAATGTTGTAGCCTAACTAGGTCGCCAATGTAGAGATAGGCTCTGTGCTCTCAAGGCTGTGGCAGGCTAGCATCCAAGTTAGAGATGGCTTGATTAAAGTGAGAAAGACTTCAGTAGGTAAAATGTTTACAATTGCTAATGAGGATAACCTCAACACTTTCCTCACCCAATGTGGTTTGTCTCACCTTATTATCACATCCAATGAGTCAACATAATTAACCCCCTTGTCACCTAGTGCAGGCTAAGTATCCTAAGCTCTTTGTTTCACTTTTTAAATTAATTTTTAATTTACTTTCTGGGGGGAGCCCCGTCGGCTCCCGGAGCTATCCCAGCTGATATGCTAATGTCAGACTTTGGCATCAGTCATGTGTATGTTTTAGCCTACCGGGGACCACGGCCAGAACCGGGCCCCCTCAGAGAGGCAAGGGGAGCAATGGCCTATAGAAGCCCCCGTGTAGTTGGAAGCATTCTATGTCTGCCATCGACCGGAACAGGCACCCAGAAAGGTAAGCGCCAAAACAAACCCCTATTCTGGTTAAAATTGCTACCAAAACCGAACTAGTGGATAGAACTCCCCAACCGAAAACAAGCAAACTAGTGTGACGTCACACGCCGCCGCGCCGCTGTCTGCGCAGCTCCCCCCTCCCCGGGAGGGGGAAGGGGGAGCCCCAGACCCCCGCCGGCTACCCACACCTCAGTTCTTGAGGCTGATGCTATAGGCGATGGTCGTGTGCTCTGCTCCGTGTCGCTACTGCACTGTGCTTTGCGTGTGGTGTTAGTTTTGTGGGTGCGAGAGCCAGGAGTTATCTTCAGTACTCGGGCTGCATGCGCCTAGGGCTGCCTTCCCTAGGTGCCCTGTAAGTACTGCCCTTGGGGCTTGGGGCCACCTTCCACAGGCTCCTCGGGTCTGCCTCTGCTGGTCCGTTTTACCTTTCGGTTTTTCGGCCGCCTGTTGGGCTCTTGGGTGTTCTGTTCTCCCTTGTTACCGGCAGGTAAGAGGCAGTTTGCACTGGTAGGGGCGCAGGGTGCTGCTCAGCTTGTATTCCCGACATCGCGGCCGGCTCTGTTCCTTGGGGTTCGCTGTCCTCTTGCGGGGTTTTGTTTTTTTGTTTTTGCCTGGTGGGGGTTCTGTCATTTTATTCATTTGTTTTTGCCCTTCCACTGTTCTCCTCGGTGGCGCCCCCTGCTAGGTCCCCGTGAGTGTACACGTCCCTGGGGTTCAGCTTTAGAAGTTTGCTTGGTAGTTTTGGGCGCCGGTTTGCAGCACCCTGCCTGGGACTACCTGAGCGCGAGTCCTCTTAAAGTAAACGCTCAGGACCCTGGGAATCCCCTAGGGGGCGCGTGGGTCCGATGGATGTGACCCCGGAGTCCCCACTCGCTGTGTGCGAGTTTGAGGGTTGCTCGGTCCCCTTGTCTCAGGGTGACCCTCATTGTTTTTGCCTCTGCCACGCTGCCTGTTGGGTCGGTGATACTTTCGACCCTGAGTCCTGTGAGTGTTGCTGCTTGCTTGTGACTCAATTTACCCAATCCTCTGATGATTCTATTCGGGTACAGGCGGCGCGTGCGTTGCAGTCTAGGTTTCGTCTGTTGCAACGCGCTCGGTTGGTTGCTTCCCCGGATGCCCCGGGGCTGCCCCGCTTTGCTTTTCGAGACCCGGACTTGGGGGTGGGGGTCGCTTCGATCCTGGTTCAGTCCGCACCTCCTCGTCCTTCCCCTTCTGTTCGTTCTGGTCCCCCCCCCTTTCCCCTGCTTCCGCCCGAAGCGTCTGAGGGTTTCGGGGTCGGAGCAGGGGTTACTTGATCTCGAGACTCGGGCAGCTTCGGGGGTTGCCCCTTCCGGGGGGGCGCAGAGGCATTCGAGTCTTGTCTCCCGGCCGAAGCTTCAGGGTCTGACCAGTGGGCCCCCCTTCCTCCAGCTTTTCCGGCTGCTCCGTCCTTGTCTTGTGGGGTCGGGGCTTGGGGAGAGACTCGGCCTCGGGTCCTGTGGTGACGGACCTCGAGGCTGGGGAGGGGCTGACTTGGGGGCCTTGGGCCCCGCTGGACCCCGCCTGGGTTTTTCTTCCCTGAGCGGGGCTTATTGTTACAAGGAGTGGGGTTTTCTTTCCCCCCTCTGCGTACGAGTTGGATTTGGTGTCGGCCCCTCCCCGGGTTCGGTTCCGTGTTCCCCCGGGTACGTCGGTTCCGTCTTCCGGAGGTTTTCGGCTTATCGCATCCAACCTGGTGTGGTGCGGCGGCCTTTGCAGCTTACCTCCTGCGTGACCCGGATTATGTCGGAAATGGATCCGTCCAGTTCAGGTTTGGGACTTCGTTCCCTTTCTGGCTCCGTTACGAGGTTCCGGAGTCTCCTGGCTAGCAGACTGCCCCTTGTTTGTCTGGATTCCTGGCATTCCTTCTGTCGTTCCCGCACGCTGGAGTGGCGGGAAGCTTCCGGTGCTTCAGGTTTTCCTGGGGGGTGAACTTGAGTACTGAATGAGTGCTTGTTTGCCCCTGCCCTTCCCGCGATGTGGGCGTTATTCAGCTCCATGTGCAGGTTCCCTCCCTTTCGGCGGCTCTGGCGAGGACTTGCGTGCCCGGGGCCTTTTGGTTCGGCCTTGCGGTTCTTTTCCCTCCTGGAGCTGTCTCGGATTGGCTCGTGGAGGATGTGACGCTTGGGTCCGTCCCGGGTCCGGCACCTTGTCCTCGGCTGCGCGTTCGTCGGTGCCTTGTTGAAGCTGTTCACGCCGATTTTGCGGGATGCGGTTTCCCTGTTTATGCTTCCCGTCTCGCGTGTCGGCAGGCGGTGCTGGTTCCTCCGTGGAATCTGCTTGGGCTCTGGCTCTTAGGTGTTCTTCACCTTTTTGTCCTCTCTGTTTGGGAGTCGCCGTGGCACAGTTTATTCAGGCTGCGTCGGCGGCTTGTCGTCCGATGTCGACTTGTTGGTTTTCCGGGGTCCCGGGTGGGTCTTCCCGGAAGGTCGTGCAGGGCTCGGGGTTCCTCTCGTTGTAGTAGGCCTCTGGTGTCAGGTTCGGGTTGGCTCCTCTCTGGACCCTCCCTCGTCTGGTCGGCGCGGTGTTCGCTCTGTGCGGGGTTCTGGGTCTCGTAAGGGTCGCCGGCCCTTTCGCGGTTTGCCCCATTGACGGGCGAGGGGGGGGGGCTTGCGCTGTTCGCCCGCGCCTGGTCCCACGATTCGTGGGCCTTTCGGTCGTGTCTGGCGGCCTGCGGTGGCGTTGGGTGGCCCCTCCCCCCTTTGGGGGGTCGGGGCTGGCAGGGCAGGTTTCTTCCCTGCGCTCTGTCGAGTCGTCTTGGAGTGGGTACGCTTGGGCGTCCTCGAAACGACGTCGTCCCTCAGATGGGTTTCCTGTCTGTTTCCGGTTCCGAAACGGACTGCGCGGACCTGTGGTTCATTCTGGACTTGTCCCATCTGAACCCCTGGTTCATTGCCCTCCTTTCGGATGACTACACTGTCTCAGGTTCGGCTCCTCTTGGAGCCGTGCGCTTGGATGGTGTCCCTGGACCTCCGGGACGCTTATTGGCATGTCCCGATTCATCCGCGGTTCAGGGACTGGCTTGGTTTTGTTGTGGGGCGTCTGAGTTACCGCTTTCGTTGTCTCCCGTTCGGGTTGAACCTGGCACCTCGCGTGTTCACGCGCCTTACACGGGTTGTGGTGGCTCGTTTGCGTCTCCTAGGTGTTCGGGTGTTGGCCTACCTCGACGACTGGCTGGTTTGGGCTCCAGCCGTCAGCTTGCTTGCTAGCCAGGATTTGGTTCTTTCCCAGCTCGCCAGGTTTGGGTTCTTGGTGAACTGGAGGAAGTCCCATCTGGTTCCCTCTCAGGTTCGGAGTGGCTGGGTCTCGTTGGGACTCTCGAACCGCCTCCTTGTCTCTCCCTCCAGTCTCTCCTGCGGCTGCGTCCGCCTTCGTCTGTTTCTGGAGGGCCCTCGGGTCACCCGGCGGTTGCTCGAGGGGCTGTGCGGGAGCCTGAACTTCGCGATGGTGGTCTACCCGCCGGGTCGGGTTTGGCTTCGACGGCTGTTCTGGTTCCTTCGGGGTTCCCCCTACCGCCTCTCTCGCATCGCAGAGTTCGACCCCCGGGGGCCTTGCGTCGGTTGCTGTCACTGGCTTCCTCTTCGGTTTTTCGGGGTTCAGTGCCTTGGCGCCTACCCGAGCCCTCGCTCGATGTGTACACGGATGCGTCGTCTCTCGGCTGGGTTTTGTGACCAGTGCTCACCAGGCCGGCCAGGGGCGTTGGGATCCGTCCTTCGTCGAGCTCACAGTACGGTGCGGGAGTTCGCGGCAATGTGGTTCTCTGGGAGGATTCGGGTGGCCCGCGGATCACGATTCGGCTCCATTCGGACTGCTCTCCGGTGGTTCATTGCCTGAACCGCGGGGGTTCGATGCGGTCCTTGTCTCTTTGGGGTTGGTCGCTTCGGGTGACTCGTCTGCTGAGTTCTCGGGGTTGGCTCTCCTGGCGGTTCACGTACAGGGAGTGTCCAACGTCTTGGCCGACGCCCTGTCTCACTTCGTTCCTCTCTCCACGGAGCGGATGGTCGACGACGAGTCCTTCCATTGGCTTTGCCAGACGTTCGGGCGCCCCGAGGTGGACCTCTTCGTGTCGGCGTGGTCGCAGCGTCTTCCCGTGTATGCGGCGCCCTTCCCCGAACGCGAGGCCGTCGAGGTCGATGCCTTTCAGCTAGACTGGTCGAGGTGGGGGTTCCTGTACCTCTTTCCCCCCAGTTCGGCTGTTGCTCCAGGTCCTGACTCACTTAGAGACTTACCAGGGGAGAGTTGTCCTTCTGGCCCCTTGGTGGCCGGCCCAGCCATGGTTTCAGGCGCTGGTTGCTCGGTGTCCGAACCCGAGGGTTTTCCCGTGGCTCCGTCTCTTTCAGCAGATCGGGCCGGTACGTCACGTGGCTGGTTTGATCTTCTCCTCGAGTCTTCGCTTATGGGTTTTTTGACTCGAGTCTATCATAATCTTTATGGTGATCAGGTGGCCTCCTTCTTGGTGTCCCACCTGAGGGCTTCTTCTCAGCGGCAGTATGAAGTTTCCTGGCGGTCCTTTTGTTTCTTTTTGCGTCTTCGTCATGGTGTTAGTTCCTTCTCTGTTCGGGTGGTCTTGTCCTTCCTCTCGTGGTTGTTTCAGGACCGTCATCTTATGCATAACACTGTTGCCTCGTATCGTGCGCCGCTGGCGGAGCCGCTTCAGCTTGCCTTTGGTATCAATGGTACGTCTGCGCCATTTCGCAAGCTGTCTCGTGCATTGTTTCACCTCCGGCCTGCTCATGCGCTGCCTGAGCTGTCGTGGTCTTTGGACAGAGTGCTCGCTTTCCTTTCGTCTCCTCATTTCGTTGTGGCCCTTTCGGTCCAGGATTGTTTTTCCAAGGCACTTTTCTTGTTGGCTTTGGCCTCTGGGGGTCGGGTAGGGGAGCTTCATGCTCTCCTCTGGCGCAGGGGTTTCTGCTCTTTTGGTCGTGGTGATTATTTTGTTCACTTGCAGCAGTCTCCTTCTTTTCTGGCGAAGAATGAGACTGCTGCGTTCCGGAGGGGTCCGTGGGTGGTTGATGCTTGGTTGGTCAGGCTGGGGGTGCATCATGTTTTGTGTCCGGTTGCGGCGCTTCGCCGTTATTTGCGCGCCACGGCTTCTGTGTACGGGGATGCGCTGTGGGTTGATCTGGTTTCCCTTCTTCCCTGTTTGCGGGTTCGGGTCTCCCAGGTCGTCTGCAGGGTTATTAACCCTTACACTGCTCAGGGGTCTTGGGGACATTTACACCCCTGTGCGCAAGGAAAAAAAATTAAAAAATTTTTTTTTTGTCTTCTAAACATGTTAACTTTTGTCCCCTGAGCACGGGAAAAAAAAAAATCGTAGGTGACATATGAGGAAATTTGGCAGAAAGTGGGCATTGACCGAGCGGTCGTCAGACCCGGTCAGCGTCACCCGCGCTGACAGGTGGGAGTTGCCACAAAGATATTATTACCTAATTGTTTCAATGTCTCAGATTGATTTTTTCTTAGGTTTTTTTGCAGTAATATTATTCAATAGTGTGTATTGTAATATATTTACATAATAAAAGTGGTGAATAATCGCTATACTCAAAAGTATGATGTGCATATTAGTGATTCAATTATTATGTTTATAAAACAATAAACAAATAGTTTTGCTGCTATTACACTCTATACACAGGTTATATATAAGTATCTGCATGTTTTGGTCACTACATATAACGAACCACTAAGTTGGTATTGTGAGTCGAAAAGCAACGAAGAGCTACCGCCACACACCAGCCTGCCACTCGCTGCCACTCCCTCAACACACGCACTAAACTTTCTTCCCCAACAACACCATTTGTGGTGTTATTACACTATATACAGACGTTATATATAAGTATGTATATATTTTGTTCACCATAACTGTACAGCTAAGCTGATATAGTTAGTTCTGGCACTAAGAGTCGTCGCTCTACACAGCTGGCGGCTCCCTCACTCATTCAAGGTCACACGCACTAAACTTTCTCCCCCAACAATACTGTTTGCAGTGTTATTACCCTATATACACATATTATATATAAGTATCTACATGTTTTATGCACCGTAACTGTACACCTAAGCTTGTAGTGCGCCCAAAGAGCATAGTGGCTACCCTCTAAACAGCTAGACAAATCGTGCAGACGACGTCACCCAACTGGCTCCTCCCAGCATAATCCTTTTGCTGTTATTACACTAATACACACATTATATATAAGTATCTACATTTGTGTTCACCATAGAGAACCACTGAGCTGGTATGGTGAATGCAAACAATAGCAGGTGGCCACACAGTCAGCAAACGATGCTGTCTCCCTCCGTCTCTCATTATCACTCCTCCCACAGCACTAATTATTACAACAATCCTGTTATTATCACAACCCTGGTTATTTATATCACAGTCAGGGGTCATCTGTAATATTGTCATCGCTAAATAATAACAATTACTGTCTCCACTCGATCATCCGGACTATATGGGAAGGACCCCCAGCCGGATTAGCACGTTTTTCGGATAATGGTACTTTTTCACCTATGAGTCCAAAACTAACCATTTCCAACTATTTTTATACTACAAATAACATAATTTGAATAGACATGCCACATATAATTATTAAATATTCAACTAGAAACCTCAACTTACCTTTTTGTTGTTCGTCTTCTTGATTGATGACACATCTTGAAGTTAAAAATTCTTGACAATTTACGTAACTTATAGTAACACAACACTAAAATTAACACTTAAAATTACTGTACAGTTCATTAGGCAAAGTTAGTTCTCACTGTCTGCAGAGGATGCCTCACTGGTTGAAGGCACTTGGGTTGCGTGTGCCGCCTCACTTGTTGAAGGCGCTTGGGTTGCGCGTGCCGCCTCACTTGTTGAAGGCGCTTGGGTTGCGCGTGCCGCCTCACTTGTTGAAGGTGCTTGGTTTGATTTTCGTACCATATATGAATCAAGTGTTGCTTGCCTTCTGTGTTCACTGGCCAGTTGTATGATCATCTCTTTTGTTCGCCTAAGGTACGGATACATGTTTCCAACCTCTGGATGAGCACAATTTGATGAAAAATTTATTAATCCGTCAACATACGTCATGAGTACACTGTATTTCGTGGTCATTGGTGTTGGTTCTTTACTGCCTTCTTCATCCTCTTCGTCCACCTCACCAGTAACAGACTGTAGAATCTCGTCTTCACTCATCACACCATATCCTGGATCATTGGCATCTTGTTCAAGCCAATCAACCACATCCTGTCTTTCTAAGTTTTTGCCGGCATTTCTAAACATTCCATGGATTTCATCTGTAAATCCTTCAAAATCCATTTCTTCATCCTCCTCATTTCTGACCGTAGACGTGAGGAGTTTTTTCCAGGAATTTTTCAAAGTCGATTCCTTTAATTCACTCCATACCTTGGCCCAGTTATAGATGGCTTCCTTGATTGTATAGTTCTTCAAATTCTGAAGTTTTTTTTTAACCCTGTTATCCACACCGAGTTCAATATCTTCCGGAAGAGGCAAAACCACCAAAACTTCGTTTAGCATTTTTTTGGTGTACAATCTCTTCGTAGCACAGATAACTCCCTGATCCATAGGCTGAATGAGAGAGGTTGTGTTAGGAGGAAGTGCCATACACGTTATCTTGCCATCATGTGAGGTTAACGTGTCAATTCTGGGGTGGGCAGGCGCATTATCAAGCAACAGTAAAGCCCGAACTTCGCTTGGCCTTATTTTGAGTTTCTTAATTTGATAGGCACGAACTTCCCTGCAGAACACGTCATGAAACCAGGAAAGAAAGATCTGTGTAAACCATGCATTTTTTGAGTTATAATATTTCACTGGCAGTCTGTCCATGCAATGTTGCAAGGCTCTTGGTTTCTTAGATTTGCCAACAATTGCACACGTGATTCTGTCTGTGCCGTCGGCATTCGCACACATCATGGCTGAGAGCCTGTCCTTGCAAACCTTACGTCCTGGCACACAACCCTCACTCCTCATTGCTAGAGTTTTTTTCTGGTAAACTCCTCCAATACAACCCAGTTTCATCTGCATTATAAATTTGATACGAATAAATATTATTTGCCACAATATATTCTCGTAATTTATGTTTAAATGGTTCTACACTACTTTCATCTGCACTCAGTTTTTCACCGACAATTTTCCTCTTCACAATATTGTGCCTACCCTTGAACCTTGCAACCCACCCTTCACTCGCTTCGAAATTCTTTATTCCAAGGCTTTCAGCAAATCTGCTTGCAGCATTTTGTATTTCTGGGCCGCGAATTGTCACGCCAGCTGTGCGGTGCTGAGCAAACCACTCGCACACAGCCTCATCCAACTGCACATGCGTCGAAGTTTTCATAGTTTTTCTACCACAACCTCTGCTAGTGCTTGCACCTTCACTTTCACAGGTTGAAATGAATTGCATAAGTTTTTCTTTTTGTTTCCTTATATCAGAAACAGTACTAGTGCCTATATTAAATTCCTTGGCAACACTTGAGGTCGACCGGCCATGTTCACAAACTTGTATAACACGTAGCTTGTCCTTAAATGTTAGGACAACCTTCTTCCTCTTACCACCGCCAGAACGATTCATGCTGCTACCAGACATAGTCCTGGCCAAAAATGTTCAAAGTTACTATGAAAATAAAAAAGTTATTTAAAAAAATATTTTACTAATGGCGCGGCACTGTGGTGTAACATGAGGCTAGAGAGCACATGGCTTGACCAGGCCTGGACGGGTCCAGTCGGGGCAGGGAGGAGGCACGTTACGTAGGCCGCCAGGAGGAAAAAAAAAATATATTTTTGAAGGAAACTTCAGCCTGTGCAAATTGTTTTTAAGAAACTTGTATGGAATTTTTTATTACATAATTACTAGTATTTCTTTTGATTTTGGCTATGATGAATTGTTCTAAAATTGATAGTAATTACTGTACTGTAGTGTATAGGCCACTCCCCATCCCCCCAGGTGGTCCCTCCCAACGCTCCCCTCTCACCCGACACCACCCACCCACCCCACCCCCACCTACACCATGCGCCTCGAGTCTCGGGCAGACGGGATTAATACCGTATGGCCCGCCTCATGTTTTCATATACGGACAAAGGCACGATTATCCGGGCCGGATAGTGTAATTTCTGCAGAAAATTAACCGGGCCCCAACATTTTATCCGACTAAACCTGCTTTAATCCGGTCCCTGTGGCTATTTTGGCCGGATATTGTGATAACTTTATCTGATCGCGATTTTGGCCGTATAAGGGCGTTTTCCGGATGTTTGAATCCCGGATAATCGCGGGGTTACAATATATATTTATTTTGACATTTTTCGGCGATGCTGTGGTCACAAGCTGAACAGCAATGCTGTTCGCTCATGCTGCGTGCGCCAACCTTGATTGCTCCAACAGTACTGTGCCTCTCATACCTGAGAATATTGCCCACGATTTTTTTTAAAAATGGCGTCTGTTTACAAGAGCCCTGAGGAAGCTAATGTGAACCCAGTGTAGCCGCGGGCCATTTGAATCGGGCCTGGCACCCTATGGCGTATATATACGCCATGCGCACAGTGGGACATGTTACTCAGGGTGTATATATACGCCATGCGCAGTTTAACTGTTAAGTCCAGCCAGCCTGCGGTCTATCCCCGTGCCCATGACGTTCGTAAGTTCGCAGCTCTTGCTGCCGTCTTTGGGAATATGTCTTAGTCTGATATTCGGGCGCCGGGATTTTGGTGGTCGAACAGGGTCCTGGCTGCTCGTTAACTTGTGAATGTCCCTGGGCCCCGTCGAGCCTGTGTTGCTTTGGGTCGGTGGTTGCAGCCAGTTGTCTCGGCTGTGAGTTGAGGAGTGAGCGACGACCGCCTCCCGGGTAAGTCCCTCTTTTTCCGTCTGTGGGTAGTTAGCTCTGGGGAGCCGACAGGGCTCCTCCCAGAAAACCAGCGTTGAATGTAATGAAACGCTATTTTCTGGGTGAGTCCAGGAGGCTCCCCGGCAACTGGTGGCGAACCACACTGGTTCCTAGATATATATGAATTTCTAGAAATACCCCCCCAATGTAGGTCTTTGAGGCTCTGACTTTAAGTAATTAATAATACAGTCCATTCATTATTTCAAGTGATTATCCTTTTAATGATTATCCATAGACACTGGTTCTCTAGTGTTATTCTAATGATCACTTTTATTAGTTTTCCCTCTTTTCTCAAAAGTGGGTGGTCCTTCGATTTATTAAATCCAATAAGTAAATAATTGAATATATGAGTCAAGTCCCAGAAATCCCACATTATGGTTCTTCGAACCGGATGTATACTAATTGGTAATAACTAATCACCGTGTGAAGTAGTTTAAACTAACCACATTTATTAATTGTGTCTACCGGCAGTGTACCACATAGGTTAGCCTAATTCACACCAATTTATTTGCTGCTTATACCTCATGTATAAAGTAGCACTCGTGGGACACAGTCAATTGCCCACAACACTCAGACCTATACCTCATACTGAGGTAAGAATCTTCAGATCACCAGGAGCAACAGCTCATAACTTCTATAATAATTCCACATTAACACCTGCATTAGAGTGGCCTCACCATCTAACTATTATTTATTTAGGGGGTAATGATATCCATCCTACTCGACACCCAGCTGAGGTAATTAATCACCTTAAAACAATAATTTCCTCATTTAAACTCATTAGCAGTTCAGTAGTGTTCACATTGGTGGAACCTCGCCAACTGAGCAATAATAATCGTTGGGGAGTGAGTCCAGAATATTACCAAAGAGCTGCCAAATATATAAACTTTAGGCTGAGGAAGCGAGTACGATTGGATGCCACTTACATTCAATTTACAGCCAGACCATACAGGCAAAACCTGGCAAGAGATGGAGTACACCTGTCAGATGAGTCTAGGTCACATGTAGTTGACAAATTGATCAACACAATCAATCACCATAAAAGGCTGTGGCTGGCAAGCCAAAATAATTGTACATAATTGTATTTTCACCTGTGTGTGCAAGTGCACACTTATATAAACTATAAAATCTAAAAAAAACAAAAATACAGCACAACTATATATTCACATTACTGCACCACAAATTAATCTATGCCAACCTTTATTAAGTAGGAATTTAGGCTGTGATTGTGCTGAATTTGGCACAAATGCAGACTAAATGAATTTGTAGTTTCTTAGGTAGAAATTCTTACAACTAGTCTTGAGCTAGTTAGTAGTACATACATTATTCATGCTTGTGCTGACCCTATCAAGGGTGGGATTTAACCTTAGGGTAACTCTGATTAGAGTATATCCGTATTAATTATTTGTGTACTCATTATTTGTAAGTATGCATTTTGAGTGCTGCTGAATGATCACCATTACATCTAATGGTGATAAAGATGAGCTAACCGGAAGAAAGTTAATGGTGAAGTTCAAGCACTGCTCAAAATCCTTAGCTACTTATTGTTAGGTAGGTACATTTAACCTCGAGTGAGGTAGAGTGTAATTTAGCCAGATTAATTTAGGCTATACTCAATATTTCTTGTCAACTATTGAGCAAGTACCCAAGCTTCATTCGTACTACTTATTCAAGTCTTATGAAATTTGGACTTAAAGCCACCATGGCTACTCCTATTTATTTATTTATTTATTTATTTATGCATATACAAGAATGTACATAAGGAATGTGAGGATACAAATATGGTAATTACAGTCTTGTAAAGCCACTAGCACGCGCAGCGTTTCGGGCAGTTCCTTAATCTAAGAAAATTTTAAGGAGGTAAATACTTGCAAAATTTATAGACAAAAAAATGATAACAGTTACATGAAATGAAAAAAAGAAGATGAGAGAAAATTGTAGGTACAGTATATTAAAGCACATAGGTAGCTAAGATTGATTGCAATGACAGCTTGAATGGTAGTTGACAAAAATTGGTAGGCACAATACAGCAGAAACAATATAAGATTGATTGCAATGACAGTTTGAATGGTAGTTGACAAAAATTGGTAGTCACAATACAGCATATGGCTAGCACATAAAAGAAGACAGCAATGAACACAATGATAAGGTTGTTTGATATTACATAAAAATTAGGAGATTGGGTAACACTAGGTACAGAGCAAATTTAAAGCTCAGTGTAGGAAACTTAGAAGATGAAGTTAGGTACTTTTTGGTTTTGCTTTTAAATAAGGCAAAAGTTTTACAGTTTTTCAATTCACTAGGGAGTGAGTTCCATAGACTAGGTCACTTAATTTGCATAGAGTGTTTACACAGATTAAGTTTGACCCTGGGGATATCAAAGAGATATTTATTTCTGGTGAGGTGATAATGGGTCCTATTACATCTGTCCAGGGAGAGTTTCAGAGCATGGTTTGCATTTAAGAACAGGGTTTTGTAAATGTAGTTGACACAAGAGAATGTGTGGAGGGAGTTAATATTTAGCAAGTTTAGGGATTTAAACAAGGGAGCTGAGTGTTGTCTGAAAGCAGAGTTAGTTATTATTCTGATAGCAGATTTTTGCTGTGTGATGATGGGCTTAAGGTGGTTTGCAGTGGTAAACCCCCATGCACAGATACCATAATTAAGATAGGGGTAGATTAGTGCATAATATAGTGAGAGGAGAGCAGAGTTAGGAACATAATATCTGATTTTGGAGAGTATACCAACTGTCTTAGAAACTTTCTTAGTTATGTGTTGAATGTGGGTGCTGAAGTTGAGTCTCTTGTCTAGGAATAGGCCAAGAAACTTGCCATCATTTTTATTAATGATGTTAATGTTGTCTATCTGTAGCTGAATTGCATTTGATGATTTGCTTCCAAATAAGATGTAGTAAGTCTTTTCGATGTTTAATGTTAGTTTGTTCGTTGACATCCATAAGTGGACTTTTTTTAATTCATTATTCACAACATTATTTAGTGTATGTGGGTTGAGGTTTGAATAGATAAGGGTAGTATCGTCAGCAAACAATATAGGTTTGAGAATATTAGAGACATTAGGCAGATCGTTTATATATATAAGAAATAGAAGAGGTCCTAAGATGCTGCCCTGTGGCACTCCAACGGTAATTGGTAGAGTGGAAGAAGTTGTATCATTGATGGTTACATATTGGTGTCTGTCACTAAGATAGGATCGGATGTAGTCAAGGGCAAGGCCTCGGATTCCATAATGCTGGAGTTTAAGTAAGAGGTAGTTGTGATTAACAGTATCAAAGGCTTTTCTTAGGTCAATGAAGAGTCCAATCGGAAACTCATTTTTGTCAAGAGCTGAGTAGATAACGTCAAGGAGACTAATGATTGCATCGTTGGTGCTCTTTTGGGACCGGAAGCCAAACTGGCAGGGGCTGAGTATGTCGAATTTTACGAGGTAGGAATAGAGCTGTTTGTAAATAATTTTTTCAAATATTTTTGATAGAATGGGTAGATTTGATATTGGTCTATAATTGTTTATGTCCGCCGGATTGCCTCCTTTATGGACTGGCGTTACTCTTGCTTTTTTGAGGATATCAGGGAAGGCGTGACACTCTATAGATTTGTTGAACAGTAGTGCTATGGGTGGGGCAAGGGCATGGGAGGCTCTCTTGTACACAATGGACGGAATTTCACTGGTGTTCCCTGCCTTGGTTTTTAGAGAGTGTATGATGGACGCAACATCTGCCGGGCTGATTGGTGAAAGGAGAAGAGAGTTTGGATAGCTGCCTGAGAGATATGTGTTAATATGTGTCTGAGTCTGTGGGATTTTACTGGCAAGATTAGCACCAACCGATGAAAAGAAACTATTAAATTCATTTGCCTTTTCTAAATCAGTTGACGGTATATCCCCATCCTTGTAGAGTTTTATTTGGTTATGTGAGTGTTGTTTAGTTCCTAGGATACTAGAGATAGTTTTCCAAGTGCTTTTCATGTTGCCTTTTGCTTCATTGAATCTATTCACATAATATGCAAGTTTTGCCTTTCTTATGATACTGGTAAGCAATGATGAGTACCTTTTAGCTACTTCCTTTGAAACTAGGCCAATCCTAACTTTCTTTTCATATTCATGTTTCTTGTTGATTGAGTTGAGAATGCCACTTGTGAGCCATGGATTGTTTAATCTTTTGTCAGTTACTTGCTTGGTAAGAAGGGGACAATGAAGGTTGTAGAGGCTTAGAGTTTTGGAGAGGAAGAGGTTAGCTAATGAATTTATATCATGGGTATTATTGAATTCAGAATCCCAGTTAATATTGTGAAGTGCCTCTGTAAGATTGTCTAAAGCTGATTCACTGTGTAGCCTAAATGAAAGTTTCTTGCTTTTTGGTGGTGTTATGTCCATGTTCGCTATGAGAAAGGTAGGATAGTGGTCAGTTGTTCTGTCGTAGATTATACCAGATACAAGGGGAGCTGTTATGTTTGTCCATATGTGGTCCAAGGTAGTGGCTGATGTTTGAGTGACTCGGGTAGGTTTGGTGATTGTGGGGATTAGCATACAGGATTTCATGCTGTTAAGGAAATAGTCAACTTGAGAGCAATTTTGTTGACCCAGGTCAATATTAAAGTCTCCTCCCAGAATGATGTGGTTTTTGTTGAGATTGTTTATTAAAATAAGATTCCTTAGGTTGTCTGAAAAAGAAGCTATGTTAGTATTGGAAAATCTATAGATGGCTCCAATAGTCAAAGAGGATTTAAGGGATTTAATTGTAAACTGAGCAAAAGTATATTCACAGTAGTCATCTCTGTCACTGTTGCAGATAAATGTATCTCGGTAATATATAGCTGTGCCACCACCTTTTTTATTAGGCCTACAGTTATGAATGGCTTTATAACCAGCTAAGTTGTAGAGTTGGGTATAGTCTTTATTTAGCCAAGTTTCTGTTAAAATAATGAACGATAGGTTAGTACCTAGTGCTGTGAGTAATGCATTTAAATCGTCAAAATGTTTACCAAGTGATCTAACATTTGGGTTATAAACTGATAGACAGGTGCTATTTTGAAGTTTGTTTTTAGCCTGGTGTGCTGTGAAATACTTGCAATAATGATGATCAATGTGCTACTTGGTGTTGATATGAGGCAGAAGATTTTGATCAGGATCAATATCAGTGTGCATAGAGATGCAGAGGGATCACGATACAAGATACACGATAAAGCAAAACACAAGAATAAAAGCAAATACAATAAAATAGTAACAATTTAGAAGTAAAATAAAGATCCAATAGATAGCCAGGGAGGACACAGAAGTTACATAAAATAAGAAACAAAAAATCAGTAGAGACTGACAATATTTTAATTGAAAAAATAAAAAATAATAAGAAAAATAATAATCATAAAAAATGATCTTGAAGATAATTAGCTTAGTAATGGTTAATTAAAATCCTATAATTGGTATGAACCTAAGAAAACAGTGAGCTCAAATTGATAATTCCGAGAGAAAAAAATGACATGTAAATCTAATTAAATCTTGAAATTTACTCTAATATAAATCTAAGTGTAAAAATAAACAGGGTGAGAGTATATTCATGTGGAAGATTTTACTAAGATACTGAGGTAGATGCTTATATAAACAATTATACTGTTAATTAATTCCAATAAATGATTATAAGAAATAGATACCAAGTTACTTTAAGTAACAGGGTAATAAAAAGCCCAAGGTTTAGTGACAAGGGGTTTAACTAAGAACAAATAATTAAGAGTATAAAACAGGCAAAGATGACAAACAAAAAAAAAATAAAATAAAAATAAAAATAAACACCTTTGGAAAGGAAAGGCAGAGCTTAAGTACACTTTGGTTGTATGTGAGACTACAAATTATGTTCTGGTTATTCAGCTGATATCCCACAGTCATCCAGGAAAGAAGTGAGGTGTGCCTCAGTGGTCATGACATAAGTTTTTCCAGAGTCAGTCTTCCAAGCTATTATTTTACCATCGCGCACAAAACAATGTTTAATAGCAGTGGATCTTTTGCAAATTCCACGTAGTTTAAATAAGAGATTTTGTCTGAATCTGGTAAGACATTCGTTCATATAAACATTGGATTTCCTAGCGACTGCAGCAGTGATAAGGTCTGACTTGCGGGAGCAGCTATCTAACTTCACACGTATCTTTCTGTTGTTTGTACCAGATGATTTGGTACCCACTCTATAAGCTGACTTAATGTCTCTTGCTTCGATTGAATAATTCAACTTAGTAAGCAATTCCTGGATCACGATGGCAGTACAGTCTTCTCTGTCAGTTTCATGGGGAAAATCATGTGATGAGATGATGACAGAATCAAGGACAATTAAGGAGAACCTATATTGGCCTTAAAGGTAATTTAACTAGACTAATTAATAAGTCTGATACCTTGTCTAAAGCAACTCCCATTGATTACTATTGACTAGAAACATCAGTGAGAGTGGCTGATCTAAAATTTGATCAAGTTAGATCTACAAGCCAGTCTTATCTCAACCTACTGAATACCACTGAAACTGATCCTGAGGAAATAGATCAAATTATAGCAGATATTTCTCAGTATGAAGATGAGACTCAAGATAAACTTGACATACTATCCAATATAGTAACACAATCTAAATCTAATGCAAATAATACTATGTCTCAATCCAGTAATCAATTACCTGAGGTTCGTCTACCTACTTTAGACTTACCTACATTTGCAGGGCTCGATGAAGAAAATTGGGACACATTTTGGACTTCATTTGAAGTTCATATACATAAGAAATCTTCTCTTGACAAGATTTCTAAATTCTCATACCTGATTAGTCTTCTCAAAGGGGAGGCTAAAAAGGTCATAAATAACCTAGCTCTCACAGAGAGTAATTATGAGGAAGCTATAAAACTGCTAAAGTTGAACTATTGCAACAAGGAGTTGAGTATAGCTAACCTTTATTACCAGTTGCTAGATCTGAATGCACCACGTAACCGACCAGACTCACTTTAAAGCTTCAGGCTAGAAGTAGAGTCTCTAGTGAAGGCCTTAGGTACTAAAGTTGATGTACCAGCCTCAGAATGGTCAATCAAGTTACTTTTGCAGAGGAAATTACCTCGAAATATCTTAGCAGAAATCTGCTCACACTATAAAACCGAGTTTCTCACTCGAGCAAATATTCGTGGGACTGAGAATAACGGTTAACAGGTTGAAGACTCATGATAAGATTAAACCTGAGTCTAAACCACCTAATATTGACACCTCAGTCAAACCCAAATCGACTTTGAATAAGTCCAATAAATTCAAACCTAAGACTACTCCATCCACTGGAAAAAGAAGTGGTAGTGTAGGTATTTATTCTGTATCTCCCTCTGACGTTACAACTGATATGTCTACTAAAAGGACAAATTCAGCCAGAGAGAGAAAGTGTCTGTTCTGTGATCAAGAACACGTCACCTACAAATGCACTGTTTATCCTAACTTTAATACCAGGATTAAATGGTTACAAGAATTACACAGATGCACCAAGTGCATGGGTTCTCATGATCCCAGTAAATGTGTAGTGCAGCTACGGTTATGCGGTAGATGCAACAAAGATGTACATCATTATGCCTTATGTAGAAAAACTTCTACACAATCTATGACAACTGGGGAGAATTCTATGAATTCTACCACAGTACAATATTGCAAGGTACATCAAGAAATAAATGTACTTGCTACTGAGTCAGGCAATAATACCACTCTGCCTACAGCTCAACTCAAACTAATTGACAGGAAATCTAGAGTTAACACAAGAGGTCTCTTTGATCAAGGATCACAGAAAACCTTCATCACACAACAATTAGTCGAGCAGTTAAAATTAAAACCTGCCAAAAGTGTGAGACTGAATATTTCTGGGTTCTTGACTAATAGTGGACCTCGTGAATACCAAGTAGTCAAGGTGTTAGTGAGACTTGGATCTTCCACTAGTCCAATACAAGCGGTAGTAGTAGATAAACTTCCTTCAGACCTGCAGGTCACAGGACTAGCTTGCACTGCGATATATCTTAAACGAAACCGCATGAGGCTAGCAGACTACAAAATAAATTCTGACTGCCTCACTGATGTTGGTATACTTATAGGCTCTGACCATTATTATAACTTTATAACGGGATGCACCAGACAACATGGAATGAATTTGTCGTCATCTGCTTGAGGCAAGTTGCTTACTAGACCGATGCTTTTCCAACAAAATCCAGCGTCAACCAACCAACAATCTAACAATACAATAGTGGCGTGACTAGGCTTGGAACAGTCACCCCTACATTTCAGAGAAATATCTGAAGATAATGAGTCTGATCCACCTGTACATCGTCTGTGGGATTTAGACTCTTTAGGTATTGTCCCTGAACAACCAAGCCCTGATGATATTTGGACTTACCAGCAATATCTGGATACAGTTGTCTATAAGGACAAAGAATACTGGGTGAGACTACCATGGAAGTTGAATCATCCACAACTTCCAGTTAATTATTTCATGGCAGCCTCTCAATTACAGTCTCAATTAATACGGCTGAAGAAACAGCCAGACAAACTGAACATGTATCATCAATTAATTCAACAACAACTCAATAGTAAATTTATCAAAGTTGTTGATAACGATGACCGAAAAATAGGTCACTATTTACCCCATCACGCTGTGGTGAGAGATTCATTGACAACGCCAAAAGAACACTGTTTTTCCCAAAAACGGTGGGTTTTCTGAGTGGAAGAGAACGTATGTCTGGAAGCTGACTTTAACCGCCCCAAGCTGCGCGCGCATTGAGCCGAGGTTATATAAGCCTGGACGGAGATGGCGTGGCCCCTCTTCCAAGCAAGCAACTGCTCTTACATAACGCCCACCCTCCTCCCGGGATCCTCTGCATCATCTGTTTTAATTTTGAAAGGGACGGCCCACAGACGTGCTCAAGGGGCACTTGCTCTAGCATGCTAAGCATTTGCTGTATCTTTGGGGGTGCTCCGCCGGAACCCCCAAAGTGATAAGCCTGCAGATAGCCAAGAAATATTCCCATGAATTGTAATTAGTCTAATTAAGTTAATGCAACTTTCATTTACTACCTATGGATGTAGTTATTAATTGTAATTGATCTCTACTTTATCATTAAGGATTATTCATTATAATTATTCCTTAATACTTTATTGTTATGCACTAGTCAATACTAATTATTTATCATTCATCCTAATTAGCTATTTGATTCATTACAAATAATTGCTTATCATTATACTATTTGTTATTATTATTATTTATTATATAATAATAATTATTTTATTATTTATTAATTTATTATATATTAATTTATTATATAAATTTATTATATAAATTTATTATATATTAATTTATTATATAAATTTATTATATAAATTTATTATATATTAATTTATTATATATTGTTATATATTAATTTATTATTTACCATTATAAAATAAACAAATCCCCAATCTGAGCACGTTTTCTTCCAACCTCAGAAATACGTATTGTCTTCAACTGTAGTGCCAAAGTGAAGCCAAACAGTGTGTCCTTGAATGAATGTCTCCAAACGGGACCTAGCCTAACACAAAGGCTACATGATGTACTATTACGATTCCGTACTGGTATTTTCGCTTATGCTGCTGATATCAGTAAAGCTTTCCTTAGAGTAGGCTTACAAGAAGAGGATCGTAATTACACCAAATTTCTCTGGATTAAGGACCCACTGGATCCTGACAGTGATGTCATAACTTACCGATTTGCCTCTGTGCTATTCGGAGCGACTTCTTCCCCGTTTCTACTTCAAGCCACATTAGATACACATTTGAGGAAGTCAAATAGCCCTTATAAGGCAGAGATCAGTGACAACCTGTATGTTGATAATTTCCAGGGAACTACAAATGACCAATCCAAATTGGTAGAAATCTACCATGAGGCTAACCGTGAGTTATTAGGAGCGAATATGCCACTACAATCATGGGCCTCAAACAATAAATCATTAAACCAGATAATCGAGAAAGAATTTCCGGGTTATCAGGTGCCTAATCAATTAGAAGTTCTGGGCGTGGAATGGATCACAGGTACTGACGAGATGAATGTCAAGTCAGTACAAACTAATAATTCATCCCTCACCATGAGAAAATTACTCTCGTATGTCAGTCAACCATTTGACCCTTTAGGCTTACTTAGTCCTATATTAATAAGGGGCAAACTCCTGATGCAGGAATGCTGGCAGAAACATATGGGATGGGATGATCCGTTGCCAATTGAGTTGCAAGATAAATGGCAGATACTCACAACGGATTTCAATCAATTAGGTGTTTTGAAATTTCCTCGTAATGCTTCCGGACAAAACTTACCCATAAATTTGCACGTTTTTTGCGATGCCTCTGGCAAAGCGTATGGCGTTGCAGCCTACTTAGTCAATAGTGCACAATCAATTTTACTCACATCTAAAGCAAGAGTTGCTCCAATCAAGAAGAGATCTTTACCTCAAATGGAGTTAACTGCATTGCTGGTGGGAGTAAGATTGGCTCATTGCCTGACCAAGACACTCAATAATATCCACTTTGGTGAAATCGTAGTGTGGTCAGACAATGCGGCAGTCTTACAATGGGTAAGAAATAACAACAATAAAACTCCCTACGTTAGTAATCGCGTTAGGGAAATTCATGAATTGTCTGCTGGATATAAATTCAGACATGTCCCCACTAAGGACCATCCTGCAGATTACTTATATAAATAAATAAATAAATATGTTTATTCAGGTAAGGTACATACATACAAGTGATGATACATTAATGGATTGATATATAGATAGAGCTAGTACATACAATGCCTAAAGCCACTATTACGCAATGCGTTTCGGGCAAGAAAAACATTAATATCTAGAACTTAATACTAATTGAGCATAAAGAATAAAAAGTGTTTGAGAACAAATACAAATAAAGATAAAAAAAAGGGGGAACATGACTGAAAAAGCAGCACAAATACAATAGGATGACAGTGTTGATTAAAAAAAATAACAGACATGGGTTGACAATAGAAGAGTGTGGTAGGTTACAGGGAATTTATTAGGTAGTGTTTAGTTTTTATCTTAAACTGGTTGAGAGAGGTACAGTCTTTAACATGGTTGGGAAGGTCATTCCACATTCTGGGTCCCTTGATTTCTAGAGCGTTTCTAGTTTGATTAAGTCGTACTCTAGGAATATCAAAACTGTATTTATTTCTGGTGTGGTGCTCATGGGTTCTGTTACAACCTTCAATGAAGCTTTTGAGGTCAGGTCTTTCTTGTTCTCAAAAGCTTCATTGAAGGTTGTAACAAAGGTAACATTGAAGGCAACATTGGTTGTAACATTGAAGGTTGTAACACTTATCACGAGGGTTAACATTAAAACAACTAATCAAGTCTTCGATGTGGTTTAATGGACCTTCATGGCTTGTTAGTGGTCAGTGGCCCAAACAGAAGCCACAAGTCATAGTGACCAATATCACTACTCCCATGAAAGAACCAGAACCTCATCGAATCTCAGCTATTAATCCTCACAATTATTCTAACTTGAGTAAGTTATTAAGAGTGACAGCACATGTGTTTGACTTTCTTGCTAAGATAGGAATCAGACATAAGTTTCCCAATCCTATCCTCTACTGGATCAAACGTGCACAACAAGAGACATATGGAATTGAATATGAAAATCTTCCAGATAAATTAACCAAGTCTCTAGGTATCTGATATGATACCAACACTCATAATATATTAAGGTGTGGAGGACGTTTGCTTCATGCAAAAATTGATTTGGATACAAAGAATCCAATCCTTCTACCACGTCACCACATTATTACAAAACTTCTAGTTTTGCATCACCATCAATAAGGTACTTTGCATGGCGGAGTGTTAGACACTCTCACCGACCTCAGACAGAAATATTGGCTTCCTCAAGGTCGTCAAACTGTCAAATCAATCATTAAGTTCTGTGTGATCTGCAAAAGATACGACGCTCGAGTGTGTCCTTACCCAGGACTTCCACCACTCCCTAAGGAGAGAGTAGTTCATCTTCGTCCCTTTGAGACCACTGGTGTCGATTACACAGGAGCCTTGCTTCTCACTGGCAATCCAGATAAGATACCAGTGAAAGCTTATATTTGCCTCTTCACGTGTGCTACCACACGAGGCGTACATCTAGAAGTGACTTCTGACATGAGTGCCGAAGCCTTCATCCAAAATTTTTGTAGATTTGCAGCTCGCAGATCCTGTCCCAAACTAATGATATCTGATAATTTTATGGAGTCAGAGGACACTCCCTGCAGTACCTCAAATCCTACCTTACTGACAGGCTCCAGTATGTTTCTGTGAATAATTCAATTTCTCCCACCCTACCCATCAACATTGGTGTTCCTCAGGGCAGCATACTTGGCCCTCTCCTCTTTCTCATCGACATTAATGACCTTCCAAATGCCTCCCAACACCTCAAACCAATTCTATTTGCTGACGACACAACCTTCATTTACTCCAGTCCTGACCCCCTTGCTCTAAATGCCACACTAAATACTGAGCTAAATAAAGTCCATCTTTGGCTAACCGCCAACAAACTCACCCTTAACATTGACAAAACTTTCTATATTCTGTTTGGCAATAAATCCTCTAATCAAATAAATCTCAAAATAAACAATACCCAAATTTGTAACAAATTAGATGGCAAATTCCCTGGCATTCTCATTGACCACAAGCTGAATTTCCAGGGACACATTCTAAATATATCAAAAAAAGTTTCAAAAACTGTTGGCATTCTTTCTAAGATCAGATATTATGTACCCCGCCCTGCCCTGGTAACTCTCTATTACTCCCTCATCTATCCATATCTCAACTATGGTATTTGTGCTTGGGGTTCTACTACCCAAAATCATTTACGTCCTCTAATTACACAACACAAAGCTGCTATTAGGATAATATCCAACTCTGGTCCCAGACATCACTCGGTACCCCTACTCAAATCTCTGAATATGTTAGACATTAAGTCACTGCACATTCTCTCATGTGTATTATACATATATAAAACGCTGAACTGTAATGCCAATCCTGACCTCAAAAGCTTCATTGAAGGTTGTAACAGAACCTTCAGACTTGCTCCCGTAAGTCTGATCTTATCTCATCTGCAGTCGCTAGTAAATCCACTGTTTATGTGAATGAATGTCTGACCAGGTTCAGGCAAAATCTCAATCTGGGGGGAGCCCCGCCGGCTCCCCGGAGCTATCCCAGGCTGATATGCTAATGTCAGACTTTGGCATCAGTCATGTGTATGGAGTTCTTAGGCCTACCGGGGACCACGGCCAGAACCGGGCCCCCTCAGAGAGGCAAGGGGAGCAATGGCCTATAGAAACCCCCGTGTGGTTGGAAGCATTCTATGTCTGCCATCGACCGGAACAGGCACCCAGAAAGGTAAGCGCCTCAAAACAAACCCCTATTCTGGTTAAAATTGCTATCAAAAACCGAACTAGTAAATAGAACTCCCCAACCGAAAACAAGCAAACTAGTGTGACGTCACACACCGCCGCGCCGCTGTCTGCGCAGCTCCCCCCTCCCCAGGAGGGGGAAGGGGGAGCCCCAGACCCCCCACGCCGGCTACCCACACTTCAGTTTTTGAGGCTGATGCTATAGGCGATGGTCGTGTGCTCTGGCTCCGGTGTCGCTACTGCACTGTGCTTTGCGTGTGGTGTTGGTTTTGTGGGTGCGAGAGCCAGGAGTTATCTTCAGTACTCGGGCTGCATGCGCCTAGGGCTGCCTTCCCTAGGTGCCCTGTAAGTACTGCCCTTGGGGCTTGGGGCCACCTTCCACAGGCTCCTCGGGGTCTGCCTCTGCTGGTCCGTTTTACCTTTCGGTTTTTCGGCCGCATGTTGGGCTCTTGTGTGTTCTGTTCTCCCTTGTTACTGGCAGGTAAGAGGCAGTTTGCACTGGTAGGAGCGCAGGGTGCTGCTCAGCTTGTATTTCCCGACATCGCGGCCGGCTCTGTTCCTTGGGGTTCGCTGTCCTCTTGCGGGGTTTTGTTTTTCTTTTTCTTTTTGCCTGGTGGGGGGTTCTGTCATTTTATTCAGTTTGTTTTTGCCCTTCCACTGTTCTCCTCGGTGGCACCCCCTGCTAGGTCCCCGTGAGTGTACACGTCCCTGGGGTTCAGCTTTAGAAGTTTGCTTGGTTGTTTTGGGCGCCAGTTTGCAGCACCCTGCCTGGGATTACCTGAGCGCGAGTCCTCTTAAAGTAAACGCTCAGGACCCTGGGAATCCCCTAGGGGGCGCGTGGGTCCGATGGATGTGACCCCGGAGTCCCCACTCGCTGTGTGCGAGTTTGAGGGTTGCTCGGTCCCCTTGTCTCAGGGTGACCCTCATTGTTTTTGCCTCTGCCACGCTGCCTGTTGGGTCGGTGATACTTTCAACCCTGAGTCCTGTGAGTGTTGCTGCTTGCTTGTGACTCAATTTACCCAATCCTCTGATGATTCTATTCGGGTACAGGCGGCGCGTGCGTTGCAGTCTAGGTTTCGTCTGTTGCAACGATCTCGGTTGGTTGCTCACCTGGATGCCCCGGGGCTGTCTCGCTTTGCTTTTCGAGACCCGGACTTGGGGGTGGGGGTCGCTTCGATCCTAGTTCAGTCCGCACCTCCTCGTCCTTCCCCTTCTGTTCGTTCTGGTCCCCCCCCCCTGCTTCCAGCCCCGAAGTATCTGAGGGTTTCGGGGTCGGAGCAGGGGTTACTTGATCTCGAGACTCGGGCAGCTTCGGGGGTGCCCCTTCCTGGGGGGGGGCGGCAGAGGCATTCGAGTCTTGTCTCCCGGCCGAAGCTTCAGGGTCTGACCAGTGGACCCCCCTTCCTCCAGCTTTTCCGGCTGCTCCGTCCTTGTCTTGTGGGGTCGGGGCTTGGGGAGAGCACTCGGCCTCGGGTCCTGTGGTGAAGGACCTCGAGGCTGGGGAGGGGCTGACTTGGGGGCCTTGGGCCCCGCTGGACCCCGCCTGGGTTTTTCTTCCCTCTGAGCGGGGCTTATTGTTACAATTAGTGGGGTTTTCTTTTCCCCCCCTCTGCGTACGAGTTGGATTTGGTGTCGACCCCTCCCCGGGATCGGTTCCGTGTTTCCCCGGGTACGTCGGTTCCGTCCTTCCGGAGGTTTTCGGCTTATCGCATCCAACCTGGTGTGGTGCGGGCGGCCTTTACAGCTTACCTCCTGTTTGACCCGGATTATGCCTCGGAAATGGATCCGTCCACATTCAGGTTTGGGACTTTGTTCCCTTTCTGGCTCCGTTACGAGGTTCCGGAGTCGTCCTGGCTAGCAGACTGCCCCTTGTTTGTTCTGGATTCCTGGCATTCCTTTTGTCGTTCCCTCACGCTGGAGTGGCGGGAAGCTTCCACGGTGCTTCAGGTTTTCCTGGGGGGCGAACTTGAGTACTTGAATGAGTGCTTGTTTGCCCCTGCCCTTCCCCACAATGTGGGCGTTATTCAGCTCCATGTGCAGGTTCCCTCCCTTTCGGCTGCGCTTGTTGCGGAGGACTTGCTCGCCCGGGGCCTTTTGGCTTCAGCCTTACAGTTCTTTTCCCTCCTGGACCTGTCTTCGGATTGGCTCGTGGAGGATGTGAGGACGCTTGGGTCCGTCCCAGGGTCCGGCACCTAGTCATCGGCTGCGCGTTCGTCGACAGCCTTGTTGAAGCTGTTCACGCCGATTTTGCGGGATGCGGTTTCCCTGTTTTATGCTTCCCGTCTCGTGTGTCGGCAGGCGGTGCTGGGTTCCTCCGTGGAATCTGCTTGGGCTCTGGCTCTTAGGCGTTCTTCACCTTTTTGTCCTCTTCTGTTTGAGGAGTCGGCCGTGGCGCAGTATATTCAGGCTGCATCGGCGGCTTGTCGTCCGATGTCGGACTTGTTGGTTTTCCGGGGGTCCCGGGGTGGGTCTTCCCGGAAAGGTCGTGCCAGGGCTCGGGGTTCCTCTCATCGTGGTAGGCCTCTGGTGTCAGGTTCGGGGTTGGCTCCTCCTGCGGACCCTCCCTCGTCTGGTCGGCGCGGTGTTCGCGCTGTGCAGGGTTCTGGGTCTCGTAAGGGTCGCCGGCCCTTTCGCGGTTTGCCCCCTTGACGGGGCGAAGGGGGGGCGGCTTGCACTGTTCGCCCACGCCTGGTCCCACGATTCGTGGGCCTTTCGGGTCGTGTCTCGCGGCCTGCGGTGGCGTTGGGTGGCCCCTCCCCCCTTTGGGGGGTCGGGGCTGGCAGGGCAGGTTTCTTCCCCTGTGCTCTGTCGAGTCGTCTTGGAGTGGGTACGCTTGGCCGTCGTCGAAACGACGTCGTCCCTCAGTTGGGTTTCCCGTCTGTTTCCGGTTCCGAAACGGGACTGCGCGGACCTGCGGTTCATTCTGGACTTGTCCCATCTGAACCCCTGGGTTCATTGCCCCTCCTTTCGGATGACTACGCTGTCTCAGGTTCGGCTCCTCTTGGAGCCGGGAGCTTGGATGGTGTCCCTGGACCTCCGGGACAAGCAATTACAGGAACAGATAAATACTAAATCTGCTGTAAAATAGAAAGTAATTATAGCACAACACAACAATACAATAATATAACAATACAATAAGAGCTTACAAAGTATTGAGTCTGCTAAAATTAGAGAATAATTATGGCAAAACACAACAATAAATGCAAGTAAACAAAAGAATTGAAACAATTAGAGGTAGAATAAAGGTCACTAGATAGCCATGGAGGATACACAAGTTTGGTGGAGAGAACAAAAAATCAGTAGAGACTGTCAAGATGAATATATAAAAAAATTGACAAATGATAATTGTAAAGTAAAATAATCTTAAAGATAATAAATTTTATTTAGCTTAGTTTTTAACCTATAATTAGTATGAACTTAATTAAGAGAACAAAATGAGATCAATAATTGATTTCAATAAATGACATAAATCAATACAATTAAATTTAAAATTTAAATGGAATAGGGTAAGATTAGATTTAAGAGTAAAATTTTACAATGAAACTGAGGTAGATGCTTGCATAAGTGCATGGAGACTTGACGGATTATTTAGGAAGTTATATGAATGAGAGAACATTAGGTAAATGGTAAGACAGAGACAGCACCTTGGACAAAGTTAGATTAAGTTAGGTTAAGCTCAGGCACTGAAAAAGTTATTTTAAGTACTGGTGTTGGTCGGGTTCAGGTTTTCAGATATACCACAATCTCTAAAGAAGGCCAGTAGTTGTTGGTCACACTTTATTTCATATCTTTTTCCTGCACTTTCTTTCTTCGCAATAATCGTTCCATTCCTAGTGTAGCACTGCTTGATAAGACCAGGGTTTAGTTTGCGAATTTGACGCAGCCTGAAGAGGAGGGCTCCACGCTGCTTTGTAAGACACTCATTTATATAGAGGTTGGTTTTATGCTTAGCAGCTGATTGTATGAGGTCAAACTTAACAGAGGGATTTGCAAGTTTGATGAGCATTCTCCTACTGCTACGGGGACTGTTTTTATCTATCCTGATAGCTGATTTGATATCAACATTGACTTTGATCTTTGAATTAATTTGGGTGTGGGCTATGTTACAACAATTCTCACCTTGTTGTTCATCAGGTAGATCAGTAGAGCTAATTATCAGGGAGTCATGAAGTTGTTGTTGCTCTTGGTCATCTTCGGAAGCCGCCTGGTGAATCTGAAGGAGATTGATCTGTTTTTCCAGCTTTTGAAGGTCACTTTGAGCTGAGAGGGTTTCATCTCAAATTGGTTAATTTTGGTTGATTACTGTTGAGGTTCACTGTGAGTTATGGCATATTAAGTCTCCATGCACTTAACTCGTGCTGGGCAGCAGTTGGGCCATGCAACGTTGAGTGGAGACGAAATTAACACGAATTTTCTGCAGCAGTGTCGGTGCCGGTGCCACCCGCCAGCGTTTTTCCCGCCGTTGTTTTTCAAATGTTATAATGTTTCAAATAATAATGTTGTTAATAATGAACTAAAAAAAGTCAACTTATGGATGTCAACCAACAAACTAACACTTAACATAGAAAAGACCTACTACATCTTATTTGGAAGTAAATCTACAAATGCAATTCAGCTTCAGATAGACAATGTAAACATTAGCAATAAAAATTATGGAAAGTTTTTTGGCCTATTCCTAGACAAGAGATTCAACTTCAGTACCAACATACAACACATAAATAAGAAAGTCTCTAAAACAGTTGGTATACTCTCCAAAATCAGATATTATGTACCTAACTCTGCTCTCATCTCTCTATATTATGCACTAATCTACCCCTATCTTAATTATGGTATCTGTGCATGGGGTTCAACCACTGCAAACCACCTCAAGTCCATCATTACCCAACAAAAATCTGCTATCAGAATTAATAACAAATTCTGCTTTCAGACAACACTCAGCCCCCTTGTTTAACTCCCTAAACATGCTAAACATAATCTCACTCCACAAATTCTCCTGTGTCAACTACATTTACAAAACCCTGTTCTTAAATGCAAATCCTGCTCTGAAACTCTCCCTGGACAGATGTAATAGGACCCATTATCACCACACCAGAAATAAATATCTCTTTGATATCCCCAGAGTCAAACTTAATTTGTGTAAACACTATGCAAATAAAGGGACCTAGTCTATGGAACTCACTCCCTATTGAATTGAAAAGCTGTCCAACTTTTGCATCATTCAAAAGCAATACTAAAAAGTACCTAATTTCATCTTCATAGTTTTTTACCTTTTGCTTTAAAACTGCACTGTATCTATTGCTACCCAATCTCCTAATCTTTATGTACCCAATCTGAACATCTTTATCATTCCGATCATTGCTGTCTTCTTATATGTACTGTCAATCTGCTGTATGGTGTCTATTAATCTTGTTTAAATTACCAATCAAGCTGTCAATGTAATCAATCAGAGCTTTAATATACCAATGTGCTTTAATATACTTACTAATCTATCTCATCTCATTTTTTTTTCTTGCAATGTATTTGTTATCATTTTATTAATTCTGATAGAATTTACCTACTTAAAATTATCTGTTAGATTAAGGACCTGCCCGAAACGCAGTGCGTACTAGTGGCTTTACAAGAGTGCAATTACTGTACCATGCTATGTATTCTCACAAACCCAATGTACCTTCTTGTATATAAATAAATAAATAAATAAATAAATAAGTAAATAAATAAATAAATAAATAAATTAAGCCCCAAATTGCCTGTGTCTTTTTCCCCCTGATCAGAAAGAACACTTAGTCGCAAACTAGATCTTCGTCATGGATTTATCTACCAGGTGT
Organism: Procambarus clarkii; assembly: GCF_040958095.1. Lineage (NCBI taxonomy): Eukaryota > Metazoa > Arthropoda > Malacostraca > Decapoda > Cambaridae > Procambarus > Procambarus clarkii. The sequence goes on from NC_091160.1 coordinate 21,171,382, forward strand.
CCAGCATACAATGCAGAGGAACCAGAATTTTGGTTCATGCAGATGGAGGCTATTTTCGAACATCGAAGTTCTTCACCATTGAACGCCGAGAACAGCGGGTAAACATCTCCATCGATCGCCTTAAACCAACGCACTGTGACGCTGCCCCAGACATCCCTCCAGAGACACATCCGCCGACTACGCCGTACACTTTTCGACTACAGTTACCAGCAGCACCGTCACCTACGACAACGGACGACACTTTACGACCTCCCATCCTACAACCCCAGTTACCAGCCGCACCACCACCTGATCCTACGACGACGGACGATCCAGTGCGACCTACGACCCCAGTTAGATGACATCAGCGAAGAGGAGGAAGTTAACTTTGAGGGTTATACAACGCGAGCAGGGCGTACAATTCACCGACCAGCTACGTTTCTTGATCATTTTTCCTTTCATCCCCTGGTAGGGGGAGTTCTGTAGCGAGTAGATTAATCCCTATAATATACTCGCTCCAAATGCATTGTTAGTATTCCTCTCAACGTTTGGAGAATAATGAGGCGAGGTGTTGCCCGAGCAACCCGGTGAGGTGTTGCCCGAGCATATAAGCAGCAGAATAGCAAATATTAACTAGTCTACTTTCAAGTGTGGTCTAGAGCAGACACTGTACCGTACCGGCTCAGGGCGCTCAACTCACACCAAAGTACCACCTGCATACTTCTGTATATTCGACCAAATATATATATTTTCTGATCTGGGAGGAATAAGACACCAACAGCATGTGGGCCTATTTATTTAATAGTAGAACAAGTAAATATTTTTTGCAGACCATGTTAATGAAGCAGCTAACTTGTATAATTTACAACTGCATAAAATATACATGTATAACTTGAGTACACTACAACAACTTAATAACAATAATACATATCATTGAAGCCTGTAACGTCTAAGTAAGGCAAACGTCTAACATAATTTTCAAGTAGATTCAGGGCATTTAGAGTAGCATATAGTGGCCTAACACGTGACAAATAATGCGCCATTCCCAGACATAATGTAAATTCGTAAATTACCAGTAACTGCAGAATACACCTAGAGGGCAAGTTTAACATTACTCTTACAAGTCAGAGTAAGTAGCTGCGGACAGCGTAATACTTATGGGCCGGCGCTGCACCCCCACTCCGCAAGGCCAGCAGGCCGGACCCTCCCTTCCCGAAGGGCGAGTGCCCGCTGGCCGCGGAATGCCTTCAGTGTGGAAGCGTGATGACATCTTGCCTGACGTATGAGTGAAAAGCGTCACTCCTTCACCGTCCAACCGCCATGATCGTCTCCTGTACATGCCCGTCAAGTGACAACTGCGTGGCCCTGCCAATCTGGAATGAGTGTGGGGCGTAGTCATTGGGCGGGAGACCTAAAGCAGCCAGGGCGACTCGGAGTGTCCGAGAGAAATCTTGCCTTGTCACAGGGGCGCCGTGTGCATTGAGAAATATGGGTCCTGGTGCCGTACCCCGGAGGACGAGGTATTTTGAGAGGGCACGGACCGGGCAGTACCTACTATTGGGATTCACCCTCAAAGTCAGCGTAGGCGTGCGACCCGCATTGTGCTTGTAGGAACCAAGTAATATGTCGAGCCCTGTGCTTGTAAATGTTACCTGTTCCAGCTTGAGTGTGTGTTGACCCTTCGCCGCATAGACTACTTCCCCGGGTCGCAGGCATGCGTGAAAAGCCAGGGAAAAAATTGCCCTGAAGCATTTCTTCTCGTGCTCCGATATACATACTTTTCCCAAAGCTTGCAGAAGACAATGTAGTAGGCGCCTCGTCACAGGAAGACGCCGTACCGTTGTTCGCCGCGCAGTATTTCGTGCCCCTTTTAGCAGTTGTGTGACCACAAGCTCACGTGTGGGGTCCTTCCGACCATTAAGTTTGAAGATGAAGGCAATAGCCGCTAGGTAAGTACTCAGCGAGCGGAACGCCAAACCCCGCGTGAGTAGACTGTAGGAAGTTCGCCAGTGTTGATGTTGGGGCATCAAGAGGGTGTACCCCCCGCCGCTCCCCCGCGACGTACGCCACATACTCCGCCCAACTGCCTGATATGCTCTCCATGTCGCAGGTTGCAGAGAATTGAGTAGGGTCCTCAAAGTTGCAGAGCGAAGTTGCGGGGCAGTAGGTGTTGTGGAACGTCGGCCGGAATCTCGGCGAGGCCCGCTTCCCTGAGGAACTTGTGCGGCAGCACCGTCCGTGGACATGCTGGAGGAAATGTCATGTCGCCGTGACGTGCCTTCCTTAACTCTTTGGCGCGGTCGTCCTCCTGGAGGGGGAGGGCTGACCAGCAGTGACATCCACCGTGTTCCCTACGTCGTGTTTGCTCGCGGCTGCAGAGGAGTCCCGTGCCTGTGTGATGAACGTCTGCAGCGTTGCCCAGTCTTCTGCTGAAATTTGTGGGGGCAGTGACGCTGATCCGACCCCAGCGATTTCAGCCGTTCCGTTCCTCGAGACCTGCTAACCCTCGATGTCCGAGTCCCCAGATGAGGTCCCGAAGAGGGGGAGGCGTAACGAGCTGGCTTTGCCCAGGCTGGCCAGCTTTGCCCAGGCTGGCCAGCTAGGGCTGGCTGCTGGTCGCAGCCAGTCCTAGCTGGCTGCGACCTTGCACGTCTACATTGGTGGCCTCTCGTGGAGGCCACCCGTGTCCTCTTCCTCGATGCAGACGGCGGGATGGCCGGATTTTCGTTCCTGTGAAAAAAGAGGGAACAGAAGCGATGTGATTATGTAGTCAAAGTCAACCCGACTCCGAGGCTACAGCCCCAATCCTAATAAATTATGTCCGACAATGATGTAACATCACCACCGGGCGTCAAAAGGGAAACGAGAATGCCCAGCATATTTAATGCTAATGTTTACATTGTCTAACCAAAGCTGTATTGCATTTGTAGAATTCGTCCAAATAGGATGTAGTAGTTCGTTACAATGATAAGTGTTAATTTGTTGGTCGACAATCATAAGTGGATTTGTTTCCAGTTCATTATTAACAACATTATTTAATTTGGATTGTGGTTAGAGTAGCTGATGGAAGTATCATCTCCAAACAAATAGATTCCCAAATGTTAGAAGGATTTAATATGATTATAAGAATGAGTTAAAGATTAACATATTAGTGTGAAGGATTCCAACATTAAATCTTAAAGCTAAATTGCATAGGCACACATGAAGCATTGAATTGTAACGACGCCGACAGTCAAGTGCACTTTATAGAACTGTTCTTGAGACAGAAGCAAATGAGGTGCATAAATACATACGATTGTCGGGCTAATCATACCCGTGCCACCTCTTGAGTGGCTTAAGCCGTAACGGGCAAATCAAACTTTCTCATCTACATTAATGACCTTCCAAATGCCTCCCAACACCTCAAACCAATTCTATTTGCTGACGACACACCCTTCATTTACTCCAGTCCTGACCCCCTTGCTCTAAATGCCACAGTAAATACTGAGCTAAATAAAGTCCATCTTTGGCTAACTGCCAACAAACTCACCCTTAACATTGACAAAACTTTCTATATTCTGTTTGGCAATAAATCCTCTAGTCATATAAATCTCAAAATAAACAATACCCAAATTTGTAACAAATTAGATGGCAAATTCCTTGGCATTCTCATTGACCACAAGCAGAATTTCAAGGGACACATTCTAAATATATCAAAAAAAGTTTCAAAAACTGTGGGCATTCTTTCTAAGATCAGATATTATGTACCACGCCCTGCCCTGGTGACTCTCTATTACTCCCTTATCTATCCTTATCTCAACTATGGTATTTGTGCTTGGGGTTCTACTACCCAAAATCACTTACGTCCTCTAATTACTCAACACAAAGCTGCTATTAGGACAATATCCAACTCTGGCCCCAGCCATCACTCGGTACCCCTACTGAAATCTCTGAATATGTTAGACATTAAGTCACTGCACATTCTCTCATGTGTATTATACATATATAAAACGCTAAACTATAATGCCAATCCTGATCTCAAAAGCTTCATAGAAGGTTGTAACAGAACCCATGAGCACCACACCAGAAATAAATACAGTTTTGATATTCCTAGAGTACGACTTAATCAAACCAGAAATGCTCTACAAATCAAGGGGCCCAGAATGTGGAATGACCTTCCCAACCATGTTAAAGACTGTACCTCTCTCAACCAGTTTAAGATAAAAACTAAACACTACCTAATAAATTCCCTGTAACCTACCTTACCCCTCTATTGTCAACCCATGTCTGTTATTTTTTTTTAATGAACACTGTTTGTCAACCTTCATTCAGGCTTGTTCGCATTTGTGTTCCTCACGTGTGCCCCAAAGAATGAGGTGATTTGGTGAAATGCTATGCCCAAGATTACCATCCGAGTTGCCGTCGGGGAAGTGGCTCAAATAGCCTTGGCTATCACTTCCTTTTGACGGCCGTGATGGTCAAGTGGATTAGGGCGCCCTGTAGTTACCAGTTGCGTTGCTCCTGGGAGTATGGGTTCGAGTCACTTCTGGGGTGTGAGTTTTCATTCGCATATAGTCCTGGGGACCATTCAGGCTTGTTCGCATTTGTGTTCCTCACGTGTGCCCCAAAGAATGAGGTGATTTGGTGAAATGCTATGCCCAAGATTACCATCCGAGTTGCCGTCGGGGAAGTGGCTCAAATAGCCTTGGCTATCACTTCCTTTTGACGGCCGTGATGGTCAAGTGAATTAAGGCACCCTGTAGTTACCAGTTGCGTTGCTCCTGGGAGTATGGGTTCGAGTCACTTCTGGGGTGTGAGTTTTCATTCATATATATATCTATATATATATATATATATATATATATATATATATATATATATATATATATATATATATATATATATATATATATATATATATATATATATATGTCGTACCTAGTAGCCAGAACTCACTTCTCAGCCTACTATTCAAGGCCCGATTTGCCTAATAAGCCAAGTTTTCATGAATTAATATATTTACTATAATTTTTTTCTTATGAAATGATAAAGCTACCCTTTTCACTATGTATGAGGTCAATTTTTTTTTATTGGAGTTAAAATTAACGTAGATATATGACCGAACCTAACCAACCCTACCTAACCTAACCTAACCTATATTTATAGGTAAGGTTAGGTTAGGTAGCCAAAAAAAGCTAGGTTAGGTTAGGTTAGGTAGGTTAGGTAGACGAAAAAACATTAATTCATGAAAACTTGGCTTATTAGGCAAATCGGGCCTTGCATAGTAGGCTGAGAAGTGAGTTCTGGCTACTAGGTACGACATATATATATATATATATATATATATATATATATATATATATATATATATATATATATATATATATATATATATATATATATATATATATATATATATATATATATATATATATATATAGTATTTGAGTATAAGCACCTTTAAGGCCATTTGGGAAAGGGGTGTGGGCCTCTCTTATGGCACAGTCAAGCCTGTCAGGTGATGGATGGAGTAGGGGGAACCGCCCTACTGTGCAAACCTGTTTTTTACTCCCGTCCATAGAGACGCCCTACTGAACCACTTTTTACTGGAGGTGGTTGCAACTGGCACCCCCTGTGTATTATTATACATTAATATACATATCACCATAATTTTGCTGTATAAAGAACATGGTCATAACATAAAGGATACCTATTTACACTGTTTTGGTGGCTGCCACACCCACCTCTGATGAACTAATGTGGGTGGTGGTGTTTTGTATAGTCCATGTTTACATGTTTTTTCTTTAATCTCATTAATTGCCTAGGTTGCCTAGCCTAGCCATACTCCCTTACTCCATTGTACCCCTGTAAGCCCCCTTTGTGTTTGTTTTGTACAGTATTGTGTATATATTTTTTCCCTATTTTATAGCTTATTTCTACTTATTTCTGATTCTACAATCAGCTTTTTTTATGCAGACAAGTATAGACCCAGAACTTAACCTCTTATCCACTATCTATGACAATAATCACTTTAATGATCTAAATTGCAGATATTTTGCAGCACATGATGTAAACAATGTATTAACTCATAATCACAATATCTCTGTAATCAATTTGAACGTTAGATCCCTAGGTAAACACTTCGATGATGTTAGTGCCTTGATTGAAACTATTGGCAACAAATTCTCTTTTATTATACTTACTGAAACGTGGTTGAAAGAGGATACTACTCAACTCTTTAACATGCCTAACTACTCAGCAATTCACAACTGTCGTCAACTTCAGAGAGGTGGTGGCACTGCTCTTTACTACCACCAAGAACTAACATGCTTAAAAGAAATTAGAACTAGCGACTGCTATGGGGAGTATATCTTCGCCAGCTTCAGAGTCAAGGGTGCCGAGTCTGTCCTGTCTGTGGGTGCAGTCTATAGAATTCCCAACACTGATGTGTCTGAATTCAACTCAAACCTTAGAAATCTAATACTAGATAACAGACTGAACAAAAACCATCTAATTATCGCAGGGGACTTTAATATTGACCTCTGCGAGCCAGAACACCCTACTGCTGTTAGCTTCCTCAACTGTATGAATTCCTGCTTCCTCATACCCTTAATCACTAGACCTACTAGAATCACTGATAGCACTGCCACGACTCTAGATCACATCTGGACCAACATAACCTCTCCGCTTACTTCAGGTATAATCACCGATAGCACTACAGACCACTACCCCACATTTCTCTTAACTAACATTAGCACACCACCTCTAGAAACAAGGGAGTTAAGCTTTAGGCTGCACAATGAAACTGCTATAAACAATTTTATAACTGCTGCTGATAATGTCAACTGGGAGTCCGAGTTAGGTAACATAGGGGACATCAACCTAGCAGTGCAATCTTTTCTTCAAACAACTCTTAGCCTTTATAACACCCACTGTCCTAGGCTTACAAAACAAGTCACAAGCAAAAGGCTTAACAATCCTTGGCTTACAAAGGGAATACTGAAATCCATTAACAAAAAACACGACCTTGAGAAGAAGTATAGGTTAGGAATTGTCTCCAAAGAATTCTCAAAGAATTACTCATTATTGCTATCTAAGATAATTAGACGAGCCAAAACTAAATACTACGAAGATAAATTTACTCAAATAAAGAGCAACATTAAACAAACTTGGAGCACAATTTCACAAATATTGGGATCAAAGAAATCTTTAAATAACAAACCGACTCTCCTGTCTAATAACGATGGTCAGCTTTCAGCCTCTGATTCTGCTATTGAGTTCAATAGGTTCTTCTCTTCCATTGGTTCATCCCTTGCAAATGATATTCCATCTTCCAGTACTGACATTAAGGACTATCTTACAGGTAACTATCCACAGTCTCTGTACCTAAAGCCTATTAACTCTACTGACGTCAATGAGATAATCCTTTCCCTTAAAACCAAGTCTGGTGCCCTTGAGGAGATACCAACTTTAATTTACAAAAAAGCCTCCAGATCTTTAGCCCCTGCTATTGCTTTGCTCTTCAACAAGTCACTTGAACTCCAAACCTTTCCAGATATTCTAAAAAAAGCGAGAGTAACGCCTGTCCACAAATGTGGTGACCCCACAGATGTTAACAACTACAGACCTATATCAATCCTGCCAAACTTGTCAAAAATTTTTGAAAAACTTATATATAAGCAGCTCTACTCATATCTAGCCAAACTCAATATACTTAGCCCTTGCCAATATGGCTTCAGACCCAAAAAAAGCACTAACGATGCACTTATTAGTATGCTTAACTCGATTCATACAGCTCTTGATAAAAAGGAGTTCCCTGTTGGGTTATTTGTGGACCTGCGTAAAGCTTTTGATACTGTCAACTACCATAACCTTCTTCTTAAATTACATCATTATGGAGTCAGAGGACACTCCCTACAATACCTCGAGTCCTACCTTACTGACAGGCTCCAATATGTTTCTGTGAATAATACAATTTCTCCCACCCTACCCATCAACATTGGTGTTCCTCAGGGCAGCATACTTGGCCCTCTCCTCTTTCTCATCTACATTAATGACCTTCCAAATGCCTCCCAACACCTCAAACCAATTCTATTTGCTGACGACACAACCTTCATTTACTCCAGTCCTGACCCTCTTGCTCTAAATGCCACAGTAAATACTGAGCTAAATAAAGTCCATCTTTGGCTAACTGCCAACAAACTCACCCTTAACATTGACAAAACTTTCTATATTCTGTTTGGCAATAAATCCTCTAGTCATATAAATCTCAAAATAAACAATACCCAAATTTGTAACAAATTAGATGGCAAATTCCTTGGCATTCTCATTGACCACAAGCTGAATTTCCAGGGACACATTCTAAATATATCAAAAAAAGTTTCAAAAACTGTGGGCATTCTTTCTAAGATCAGATATTATGTACCACGCCCTGCCCTGGTGACTCTCTATTACTCCCTTATCTATCCTTATCTCAACTATGGTATTTGTGCTTGGGGTTCTACTACCCAAAATCACTTACGTCCTCTAATTACCCAACACAAAGCTGCTATTAGAACAATATCCAACTCTGGCCCCAGACATCACTCGGTACCCCTACTCAAATCTCTGAATATGTTAGATATTAAGTCACTGCACATTCTCTCATGTGTATTATACATATATAAAACGCTAAACTATAATGCCAATCCTGATCTTAAAAGCTTCATAGAAGGTTGTAACAGAACCCATGAGCACCACACCAGAAATAAATACAGTTTTGATATTCCTAGAGTACGTCTTAATCAAACTAGAAATGCTCTGCAAATCAAAGGGCCCAGAATGTGGAATGACCTTCCCAACCATGTTAAAGACTGTACCTCTCTCAACCAGTTTAAGATAAGAACTAAACACTACCTAATAAATTCCCTGTAATCTACCTCACTCCTCTATTGTCAACCCATGTCTGTTATTTTCTTTTTTTTTTTAATCAACACTATTTGTCAACCTATTGTATTTGTGCTGCTTTTTCAGTCATGTTCCCCCTTTTTTTATCTTTATTTGTATTTGTTCTCAACACTTTTTATTCTTATGCTCAATTAGTATTAAGTTCTAGATATTAATGTTTTTCTTGCCCGAAACGCATTGCGTAATAGTGGCTTTAGGCATTGTATGTACTAGCTCTATCTATATATCAATCCATTAATGTAACATCACTTGTATGTATATACCTTACCTGAATAAACATCTGAATCTGAATCTGAATCTATCTGACTCCCCACCTCTGATTCCCTTTTCTGAGAGGTGGCACTGTCACCCCCCGCCTCTGATTCCATTGTCTGATAAGTGGCACTATCTGGCTCTAAAACTACTACTAGTGACCACAACACAGCAGTTGCAACATCAGGGTCTGCGGGTTGGTACAAGAATTCAACCAACTACGAACCACTTAGTTTGATGAAAGGGAGCAGTAGAACAACAAAAGTACACTTACATCGCATTTGCCTTGGATACCCATGTGCATGGGAAATAGGCTTACAGGTTTCGGAAATGAGAGGAAATATCAGTACTGTGGAGAAATGCCCAACAGGCCACTGGAACATTATCTAACACAGTGCAGAGTTACAAACCCATTAAGATTTCAACTTAGATTCAACAGAGCAGAAGAAGTTGTTAAACACATGGGACAAAATCTTACTGAAGCGACCATACGAGTCATAAATACTTCTACTCCGCCCAAGTAAAAAAGAAACAATCAACATTTAATGGGCCAGCAAGAGGCTTAGGGCCCGGTGCAGGAATATCCCTGCAAAGAAAAGACACATGGCCTGCAACGTTGTAACCATCGTCACTACACATGGCCTGCAACATTGAAACCATCGTCACTACACATGGCGTTCAACACAGTAACCATCGTCCCTACACATGGCCTTCAACACTGTAACCATCGTCACTACACATGGCCTTCAACACTGTAACCATCGTCACTACACATGGCCTGCAACACTGTAACTATCATCACTACACATAGCCTGCAACACTGAAACCATCGTCACTACACATGGCCTGCAACATTGTAACCATCGTCACTACACATGGCCTGCAACATTGTAACCATCGTCACTACACATGGCCTTCAACACTGTAACCATCGTCACTACACATAGCCTGCAACACTGAAACCATCGTCACTACACATGGCCTGCAACACTGTACACACACAAGGAGGAACACAAATGCAAAACTGTGTTCCTCACGTGTGCCCCAAAGAATGAGGTGATTTGATAAAATGCTATGCCCAAGATTACCATCCGAGTGCCGGCGGGGAAGTGGTTCAAATAGCTTCGGCTATCACTTCCTTATGTCCGGTCGTGATGGTCAAGCGGATTAAGGCGTCCCTGTACATACCAGTTGCGTTGCTCCTGGCAGTATGGGTTCGAGTCACTTCTGGGGTGTGAGTTTTCAGTTGTATATAGTCCTGGGGACCATTCAGGCTTGTTTGCATATATATATATATATATATATATATATATATATATATATATATATATATATATATATATATACCACTACAATTTTGTCCCCATTGCTTCTGAGACACTCGGCGCCTGGGGTAAAAGTGCTACCAGTTTTTTGAAGGAACTGGGTTCTAGGCTCATTGAAACAACAAGGGACCCAAGAGCTGCAAGCTTTCTTTTCCAGCGCCTCAGTGTGGCGATACAGAGGGGAAATGCGCACTGCATCCAGGGTTCCTGCCCGCCATCTGAGGAGCTAGAGGAACTCGACAACCTATGATAACCATCTTTGTAACCCATATGTAACTCCTTTTTTGTAACAAAGTTCAAATAAAGTAAATATATATGTGTGCATACAAAAGAATGGGGGTGGTAGGAGAAGATAATATTAGTGTTCAGTGAGAAACCACAAGGTCTCCTCTGAATACTTTTTATTTTCTTCTCCGAGGCTATGGGTCCCCACATTGGCACCAGAGGTGGAACCCTCACAAACTTTATATATATATATATATATATATATATATATATATATATATATATATATATATATATATATATATAATATATATATATATATATATATATATATATATATATATATATATATATATATATATATATATATATATATATATATTATTAAATATGACCGAAAAGTCAGATTAATAATTCTAACACGAATTTTCTCAATCTTTCGTACATTTCTTTTCACTGCTGGTGGTAATTCAAAAATCAATTCTCCCAAATTCATTTTTATTTCTAGTCTGACGCGACACTTGAACGCGTTTTGTAAAACTTATTACATTTCTCTGGCGATGGTTTGGTTGTGGGAAGAGATTATATGTTCCTTAATGGAGCCCTGTTGCTTATGCATCGTTAAACGCCTAGAAAGAGATGTTGTTGTCTTGCCTATATACTGGGTTTTTTGGAGCTTACAGTCCCCAAGAGGGTATTTGAAGGCATAGACGACGTTGGTCTCTTTTAAAGCGTTTTGCTTTGTGTCTGGAGAGTTTCTCATGAGTAGGCTGGCCGTTTTTATGGTTTTATAGTAAATCGTCAGTTGTATCCTCTGATTTTTGTCTGTAGGGATAACGTTTTATATATATTATTATTCCTCCCTCTAGGAGGAACGGCTTCTCCAATGGTTTCGTCGAAGACATCATAAGAAGGAAAGTGAAACGCCATGCAACCTCTGAAGAGACAACTAACACAACACCTATACCCCTATTAGACGATTTTACAGGAACTTCTTTTCCACAGCTCATAAAACGGAGGAAAGGGTCCTGAAAGATATTGTTAATATCCTACCTTCTGTACCCTCCTGTCGCCTACCTTCTCTCCACCGAAAGTTATCGAAGGAAATTCCGTGACCACCTGAAGGCAAGTACCACTACCTTTCTCGAGTTTGCTAATACCAAAAGAAGATATTTTATGAAATGGCTGGAAGCAGCACATGTCTCTACCTTTGCAGAACTCGTCAACCTCATGCTAGTTGAAGAATTCTTGAGGCGTGTGCCACCTCCTGTCCGTCTATATTTAGCAGATAAAGAAGAAACCGACTACCTGAAGTGTGCTAAGTCGGCTGACACTTACAACCTCATCCACCGGCTGACACCAGAACCATCGTCCAGTAAGAAGTCGTGGTACAGTTACGAGAAAGTGAGTACCGATCAAGCTGGCTCGCAATTGTACTGTAAGTATTGTAGACTCTATGGACATACCATAGATAAATGTGGTAAGTCTCAATACAAAGGAACCACCGAATCGCCAAAACCCAAACCAACTCCTCCTAAGTCCGGTAAGCCTATGATGAATGTTGGTGTTCATGTTAATGATCTTTCTCTTTTTTTTCAGTAAACACCTGTATACTGGAACTGTCTCTGCCAACGGTTCAAATCCGGAGGGACGTTTCAAATTGAAGATCTTGAGGGACACAGCGGCTCTACAATCGATTATTTTGAAGTCGGCTGTGCCCAACATCGCCTACACCGGAGAAACTGTCTTCATCACTGACCTCACTGCTACCACTCCTTATCCTCTCGCCAGAGTCCACCTGGATTGTCTTTTCGTGAGCGGAGAAGTCCAAGTCGCCATCAGGGAAAAGCCTTTTCCCATGCCTGGAGTGCAACTTCTCCTGGGCTACGACTTGGCAGAAGACCTTCAACCGACCAACCTGATCGTCATGGACAAACCCCAGGTGTGTACCTCTGTGACGGATAATCCTATTTTTGAGTATGTTCCAGCAAAGGTTCAAGAGAGTGATGAAGTTTCTCCTCCGGTTTTAGTGACCACCCGTGCACAAGCCGCACGAACACAGCCAGGTGACTCTACTGCTACCGCTGTCCCTCAAGACCCTCAGAAACTACCCCCGAATCTGACCAAGTTGGAGTTCCGTAAGTTACAGAGGGAAGATCTTACCTTAACACCATTATTTTTCCAGGCTGAGACTCAACCTGACAGTATTCCTGGGTTCTTCCTAGAGAACGAGTTGCTCTACCGCAGATATAGACCCAGTAAACTGAAGGAGGAGGACGATTGGGCCAACGTCGAACAACTAGTGATTCCTGCCAGCCTGCGGCCCACTATTCTACACCTGGCCCACGGAGCACTCTCCCACTACGGATTTAACAAGACTTACCATGGAATCCGTCAAGACTACTACTAACCAGGTATGGTAAATAGCGTCAAACAGTGTCATACATGTCAGATGGCAGGTAAACCGAACATCTCTATTCCCAGAGCGCCACTGATTCCCATACAGGTGCCTGCGGAACCTTTCCACAGACTTATTATAGACTGTGTTGGTCCTTTACCTCGGACCAGTTCAGGTAACGCCTATATCTTAACCATCCTGTGTCCTACCACCAGATTCCCCATAGCAGTTCCAGTAAAGAACATTACGGCAGCTACGGTTGTGAAACACTTATTGAAGATCTTCACCCAGTATGGATTTCTCAGGGAGGTTCAGAGCGACTGTGGCACCAACTTCACCAGTGATCTCTTCAAGCAGGCCGTCCTCCAAAAATGGGGTGGTAAATGTAAGGAGACAAATAAGTGCAATTATGTACTATTCATAGCAGTTAGGAATTGTACTTATTTTCACTTAGTATTAAATCGTACTGTCAAATATACTGTGAATATTTGAGTTTACCCCAAAAACTGAATAGAAAACCACAACCTCACCTAACCGTCTTAGTTTTTTAAGATAATAATTTTATTGCTTCTTAATTACAATTAGTACTTAACCTATAGCTATATTGATATTACAGTTTTATAAAACTAATAAAACAAAACTAAAATATATCAATAAATTGTAAAATAACTCAGGATATTTTAAAATTTTGTATAAAATCTATATTGTTTAATAAACCAGAAAAAAAAAATTCTTGATATTTAATACTTGTGTATTGCAAATTGAAATTGAAAATTTCATCCTAAAATTCTGTGTGTCTTAACAGAAAACGAGGGGAATTAAATCGGGGGAGGGAGTTGGGTAAATGTAACAGCTCCATAAGTGCAATTATGCACTGGTTATGACAGTTAGAAAGTGTACTTATTACACTTAGTATTAAATCGTACTGTCAATTCGGAGGATGGGTTGCTTCAAGAGGACACTGGAGGAGTTCAACATCAAACAGGTATTGTCCAGCCCCTATCATCCTGCTTCACAGGGTTCTCTTGAGCGTAGTCATCAGACTATTAAAGCACTCCTGAAGAAGTTTTGTAATGAGACCTCTAAAGATTGGGATAAGCAAATTGACCTAATATTATGTATCTATAGAAGTCTTCCCAATGAGTCCCTAGGAGTATGTCCTTATGAGATGCTCTACGGACGTAAGTGCCGTACTCCCCTCAAGGCTTTCAAAGACTCTCTACATGATGCCACCTTCAGTGAGCATCAGAATGTGCCCCAGTTTCTTCAAAACCTACAACACATTCTAGAGAGGGTCCGCAGTTTTGCCCAAGATAATCAGATGTCAGAGATTCAGATTCAGATGTTTATTCAGGTAAGGTATATACATACAAGTGATGTTACATTAATGGATTGGTATATAGATAGAGCTAGTACATACAATGCCTAAAGCCACTATTACGCAATGCGTTTCGGGCAAGAAAACATTAATATCTAGAACTTAATACTAATTGAGCATAAAGAATAAAAGATGTTGAGAACAGATACAAATAAAGATAAAAAAAAGGGGGAAACATGACTGAAAAAGCAGCACAAATACAATAGGTAGACAAACAGTGTTGATTATAAAAAAAAAAAAAAAAAAAAAAATAACAGACATGGGTTGACAATAGAGGAGTGAGGTAGATTACAGGGAATTTATTAGGTAGTGTTTAGTTTTTATCTTAAACTGGTTGAGAGAGGTACAGTCTTTAACATGGTTGGGAAGGTCATTCCACATTCTGGGCCCCTTGATTTGCAGAGCATTTCTAGTTTGATTAAGACGTACTCTAGGAATATCAAAACTGTATTTATTTCTGGTGTGGTGCTCATGGGTTCTGTTACAACCTACTATGAAGCTTTTAAGATCAGGATTGGCATTATAGTTTAGCGTTTTATATATGTATAATACACATGAGAGAATGTGCAGTGACTTAATATCTAACATATTAAGAGATTTGAGTAGGGGTACCGAGTGATGTCTGGGGCCAGAGTTGGATATTGTTCTAATAGCGGCTTTGTGTTGGGTAATTAGAGGACGTAAGTGATTTTGGGTAGTAGAACCCCAAGCACAAATCTATTGAAAGCACAGGAGAGGATGAAGACTCATTACGACCAGACCAGCAAAGTACGAAAATTTCAGCTGGGAGACTTCGTGCTTGCTTATTTTCCTATCCCAGGTTCTCCTTTACAAAACAGGTTTTCTGGACCCTACCGCATCAAGGAGTGCAGAAACAACCATAACTACGTTCTAGAGACTCCAGATAGGCGGCGGAAGACCCAGCTGTGCCACGTCAACCTCCTGAAGCTATATAACGATATCATCAAGCCCTTCATCCTCCATGTCGCCGCCAGTGGTACCGGCATCAGGGGTGACCTAGTACAGCAACGAGGCGAAGAGAATACACCTGTCAGCGACCACAGCTACAAGGAACTACGGAACAATTGGCAAGGAGCTACTCTTCATCATCCTGGATCTACAGCACTTTGCTCCATACCTGAAAAGTGCTCGGTCTACCATCAACACGGACCACAACACCCTACACTTCCTGCAGCAAGCCCACTTCTATACTCAACGTCTTCTACGATGGGCTTGATAACTGCAGAAATTCAACCTGGAGATCCGCTCTACCAGGGTTCTGACAACATCATAGCCGACGCCCTCTCCAGAGTTTACAAAGTAGAAGCAACTCCACCTATTACTCTACCACATGACGACGTAATTCTTCCAGAACCGCAGGCTTCGGGGGAGAGTTGTGACGATAATCTCTTTCAAGAGAGATTGAGCCTGCTCTTCCCTACAAAGTACGTCAATATAAAAGATAATATAGAAGATTACTCATATCTATACTTGATAACAGACTGAACAAAAACCACCTAATTATCGCAGGGGACTTTAATATTGACCTCTGCGAGCCAGAACACCCTACTGCTGTTAGGTTCCTCAACTGTATGAATTCCTGCTTCCTCATACCCTTAATCACTAGACCTACTAGAATCACTGATAGCACTGCCACGACTCTAGATCACATCTGGACAAACATAACCTCTCCGCTTACTTCAGGTATAATCACCGATAGCACTACAGACCATTACCCCACATTTCTCCTAACTAACATTAGCAAACCACCTCTTGAGTCAAGAGAGATACGTTTTAGACTACACAATGAAACTGCTATAGACAATTTTATAACTGCTACTGATAATGTCAACTGGGAGTCCGAGTTAGGTAACATAGAGGACATCAACCTAGCAGTTCAATCTTTTCTTCAAAAAACTCTTAGCCTTTATAATACCCACTGTCCTATGCTTACAAAACAAGTCACAACCAAAAGGCTTAACAATCCCTGGCTTAAAAAGGGAATACTTAAATCTATTAATAAAAAACATGACCTTGAGAAGAAGTATAGGTTAGGAATTGTCTCCAAAGAATTCTCAAAGAATTACTCATTATTGCTATCTAAGATAATTAGATGAGCCAAAACTAAATACTACGAAGATAAATTTACCCAAATAAAGAGCAACAATAAACAAACTTGGAGAACAATTTCACAATTATTGGGATCAAAGAAGTCTTTAAATAACAAACCGACTCTCCTGTCTAATAACGATGGTCAGCTTTCAGCCTCTGATTCTGCTATTGAGTTCAATAGGTTCTTCTCTTCCATTGGTTCATCCCTTGCTAATGATATTCCATCTTCCAGTACTGACATTAAGGACTATCTTACAGGGAACTATCCCCAGTCTCTGTACCTAAAGCCTATTAATTCCATTGACGTCAATGAGATAATCCTTTCCCTTAAAATCAAGTCTGGTGCCCTTGAGGAGATACCAACTTTAATCTACAAAAAAGCCTCCAGATCTTTAGACCCTGCGATTGCTTTGCTCTTCAACAAGTCACTTGAACTCCAAACCTTTCCAGATATTCTAAAAAAAGCGAGAGTAACGCCTGTCCACAAATGTGGTGATCTCACAGATGTTAACAACTACAGACCTATATCAATCCTGCCAAACTTGTCAAAAATTGTTGAAAAACTAATCTATAAGCAGCTTTACTCATATCTAGCCAAACTCAATATACTTAGCCCTTGCCAATATGGCTTCAGGCCCAAAAAAAGCACTAACGATGCACTTATTAGTATGCTTAACTCGATTCATACAGCTCTTGATAAAAATGAGTTCCCTGTTGGGTTATTTGTGGACCTGCGTAAAGCTTTCGATACTGTCAACCACCAAAACCTTCTTCTTAAATTACATCATTATGGTGTCAGAGGACACTCCCTACAATACCTCAAATCCTACCTTACTGACAGGCTCCAATCTGTTTCTGTGAATAATACAATTTCTCCCACCCTACCCATCAACATTGGTGTTCCCCAGGGCAGCATACTTGGCCCTCTCCTCTTTCTCATCTACATTAATGACCTTCCAAATGCCTCCCAACAATTCAAACCAATTCTATTTGCTGACGACACAACCTTCATTTACTCCAGTTCTGATCCCCTTGCTCTAAATGCCACAGTAAATACTGAGCTAAATAAAGTCCATCTGTGGCTAACTGCCAACAAACTCACCCTTAACATTGACAAAACTTTCTATATTCTGTTTGGCAATAAATCCTCTAATCAAATAAATCTCAAAATAAACAATACCCAAATTTGTAACAAATTAGATGGCAAATTCCTTGGCATTCTCATTGACCACAAGCTGAATTTCCAGGGACACATTCCAAACATATCAAAAAAAGTTTCAAAAACTGTGGGCATTCTTTCTAAGATCAGATATTATGTACCACACCCTGCCCTGGTGACTCTCTATTACTCCCTTATCTATCCTTATCTCAACTATGGTATTTGTGCTTGGGGCTCTACTACCCAAAATCACTTACGTCCTCTAATTACTCAACACAAAGCTGCTATTAGGACAATATCCAATTCTGGCCCCAGACATCACTCGGTACCCCTACTGAAATCTCTGAATATGTTAGACATTAAGTCACTGCACATTCTCTCATGTGTATTATACATATATAAAACGCTAAACTATAATGCCAATCCTGATCTCAAAAGCTTCATAGAAGGTTGTAACAGAACCCATGAGCACCACACCAGAAATAAATACAGTTTTGATATTCCTAGAGTACGACTTAATCAAACCAGAAATGCTCTACAAATCAAGGGGCCCAGAATGTGGAATGACCTTCCCAACCATGTTAAAGACTGTACCTCTCTCAACCAGTTTAAGTTAAAAACGAAGCTATACCTAATAAATTCCCTGTAACCTACCTTACCCCTCTATTGTCAACCCATGTATATTTTTTGTTTTTCAAATCAACGCTGTTTGAATGTAATTTTCTGTAATAATTTGTAATTGTATTTGTGCTGCTTTTTCAACAATGTTCCCCCCTCTTTTACCTCTATTTTTATTTGTACTCAATGCATTTTTTTCTTTTTACCCATTAGTTTTAAGCTTTAGTCATTAGTGTTTTTTCCTGGCCGAAACGCTTTGCGTAATTAGTGGCTTTAGGCATTGTATGTACTAGCTCTATCTATAAAGCCAACAAACTTTGTAAAATCTCTTATGTATGTACCTTTACCTAAATAAAAATTATTATTATTATTATTAAGATACGTCCAGCAAGTATCGCCAAACGTTGTGCCCAGAGAGCAAAACGTATCCAGCACACCGGCACACCTGCTACCCGCCACCATAACCAGCAAACTGCTCGTCCTTTGCCTGCCTGTCGCTGATTGGCTGGTGTCCCGTCGCACCTGCCCTCCGCCCTCCACCACAAGTCGATATCTGGGCTGCAGTGCTCCAGTATCGTCAGCATATCTCAGTGCTCCTTGCAGTTGACATCTCTCGCTGGTAGACTAAGCCTTGGCTTTCGTGTACTAAGGGAGGTGGCAGCTCGAAGCCAATATTCCAGCACCACCACTAATACTTTATTTTGCTATCACTGTAACTCACTTGTCTTAACGTAACTTTTCATTTGCCAGTGATTATTCATATTATTTTGTTTGTTGACTTGTCTTTTATATTTTATGTGCTTAACTTTATTCATGTCTTGTTTTTCTAAAGTAATTAAAATTTCATTGTTAATTTACTTGTGTTTTGTGTGTCTTCCCATTACCTTACCACAGACGAAAGCTCCAGCTTTTCTCTTTTTTTTTCCATAATGTGACGAGGCCCTGCCCCTAGCTTTTGAAACAGCCGAACACCAACGCTTTACCGTCACAATATAAATATATATGTATATATATATATATATATATATATATATATATATATATATATATATATATATATATATATATATATATATATATATATATATATATATATATGTCGTACCTAGTAGCCAGAACGCACTTCTCAGCCTAATATGCAAGGCCCGATTTGCCTAATAAGCCAAGTTTTCCTGAATTAATATATTTTCTCTAATTTTTTTCTTATGAAATGATAAAGCTACCCATTTTATTATGTATGAGGTCAATTTTTTTGTATTGGAGTTAAAATAATGTAGATATATGACCGAACCTAACCAATCCTACCTAACCTAACCTAACCTATCTTTATAGGTTAGGTTAGGTTAGGTAGCCGAAAAAGTTAGGGTAGGTTAGGTTAGGTAGGTTAGGTAGTCGAAAAAATATTAATTCATGAAAACTTGCTTTATTAGGCAAATCGGGCCTTGCATAGTAGGCTGAGAAGTGCGTTCTGGCTACTAGGTACGACATATATATATATATATATATATATATATATATATATATATATATATATATATATATATATATATATATATATATATATATATATATATATATATATATATATATACACAAAGATTAATCAGGTGTAATTGGCCTGTTATGTTGAACAGTGTCTTCTGTGTTGGCATCGTTATGTTCTGGTATTGTCCTTACTCTCATGGTGGGTAGAATAAATAGTTCCATGATTTGGGTGTTCATGGTAGGAACCTGCCATGAACACCCAAATCACGGAACTATTCACTGTTCAATATATATATATATATATATATATATATATATATATATATATATATATATATATATATATATATATATATATATATATATATATATGTCGTACCTAATAGCCAGAACGCACTTCTCAGCCTACTATTCAAGGCGCGATTTGCCTAATAAGCCAAGTTTTCATGAATTAATGTTTTTTCGTCTACCTAACCAACCTAACCTAACCTAACCTAGCTTTTTTTGGCTACCTAACCTAACCTTACCTATAAATATAGGTTAGGTTAGGTTAGGTAGGGTTGGTTAGGTTCGGTCATATATCTACGTTAATTTTAACTCCAATAAAAAAAATTGACCTCATACATAGAGAAAAGGGTTGCTTTATCATTTCATAAGAAAAAAATTAGAGCAAATATATTATTTCAGGAAAACTTGGCTTATTAGGCAAATCGGGCCTTGAATAGTAGGCTGAGAAGTGAGTTCTGGCTACTAGGTACGACATATATATATATATATATATATATATATATATATATATATATATATATATATAAATATATATATATATATATATATATATATATATATATATATATATATATATATGTCGTACCTAGTAGCCAGAACTCATTTCTCAGCCTACTATTCAAGGCCCGATTTGCCTAATAAGCCAAGTTTTCCTGAATTTATATATTTACTATAATTTTTTTCTTATGAAATGATAAAGCTACCCTTTTCACTATGTATGAGGTCAATTTTTTTTTATTGGAGTTAAAATTAACGTAGATATATGACCGAACCTAACCTAACCTAACCTATATATATAGGTAAGGTTAGGTTAGGTAGCCAAAAAAAGCTAGGTTAGGTTAGGTTAGGTAGGTTAGGTAGACGAAAAAACATTAATTCATGAAAACTTGGCTTATTAGGCAAATCGGGCCTTGCATAGTAGGCTGAGAAGTGAGTTCTGGCTACTAGGTACGACATATATATATATATATATATATATATATATATATATATATATATATATATGTCGTACCTAGTAGCCAGAACTCACTTTTCAGCCTACTATTCAAGGCCCGATTTGCCTAATAAGCCAAGTTTTCCTGAATTAATATATTTACTATAATTTTTTTCTTATGAAATGATAAAGCAACCCTTTTCTCTATGTATGAGGTCAATTTTTTTTTATTGGAGTTAAAATTAACGTAGATATATGACCGAACCTAACCAACCCTACCTAACCTAACCTAACCTATATTTATAGGTAAGGTTAGGTTAGGTAGCCAAAAAAAGCTAGGTTAGGTTAGGTTAGGTAGGTTAGGTAGACGAAAAAACATTAATTCATGAAAACTTGGCTTATTAGGCAAATCGGGCCTTGAATAGTAGGCTGAGAAGTGCGTTCTGGCTATTAGGTACGACATATATATATATATATAAATATATATATATATGTCGTACCTAGTAGCCAGAACTCACTTTTCAGCCTACAATGCAAGGCCCGATTTGCCTAATAAGCCAAGTTTTCATGAATTAATATATTTTCTCTAAATTTTTTCTTATGAAATGATAAAGCAACCCATTTCATTATGTAAGAGGTCAATTTTTTTTATTGGAGTTAAAATTAACGTAGATATATGACCGAACCTAACCAACCCTACCTAACCTAACCTAACCTATCTTTATAGGTTAGGTTAGGTTAGGTAGCCGAAAAAGTTAGGTTAGGTTAGGTTAGGTAGGTTAGGTAGTCGAAAAGCAATTAATTCATGAAAACTTGGCTTATTAGGCAAATTGGGCCTTGCATAGTAGGCTCAGAAGTGAGTTCTGGCTACTAGGTACGACATATATATATATATATATATATATATATATATATATATATATATATATATATATATATATATATATATATATATATATATATATATATATATATATATATATATATATATAGCAACGCGGAAATAAACGCTGCTATAAGAAGACACTTGGACCGTTGGTATAATTCAGAACCTAGAACAGAAACCACAACACCCCCAATAAAATTATATTACAAATCAACCATGCACAGTGAACATATAAAAGAGGAAAGAATAATGAAAGAAATAATCCGTAAAGGAGTAAAAAGCACTACTCCTAACCAAAACATAAACCTGATAATATTCTACAAAACCAAGAAGACTTCCGAACTCCTTATCAAAAACAGCCCGAAGCCGACGGAGAACCCTCTACAGCAGTCAAGCGTTGTATACATGTACACTTGCCCCCACGAACGATGTAACCTTCAATGTAAGTACATAGGTATGACGTCGACCAAGCTGACGAGGCGTTTGACATGCCATCTTCAATCTGGTGCCCCTAGGAATCACATGAGACAAGCCCATGACATTACTCTAACAAGAGAAATGTTGAACAAGAATACTTGCATAATAGACAAAACCCAAGATTCAAGAAGATTACAAATTCTTGAGGCAATTCACATAAGAATAGAGCGACCTACCATGAACACCCAAATCACGGAACTATTTACTCTACCCACCATGAGAGTAAGGACAAGACAAGAACATATCGATGCCAACACAGAAGACAATGTCCAACATAACAGGCCAATTACACTGGATTAATCTTTGTGTTTAGATAGGAGATGCCTCGTATGGGCCAATAAGCCTTCTGCAGCCCCTATGTTTATCCCTTATGTATCCCCCCATGTTTTCACCTTCATTGTATTATCACCTGACCTAATGCGGGTATAAAATCAACTAGTATTGTAAGATCTGTTCACTTGAGAATGAACCATGGAGGTTCGAAACGTCGTGCAAATTATACAAATAAGTGTAATACACTCTATAGTAAATCACTTATTTTCTTCACCTTAAAAGTACGAAAATGAGTTTTGGAGAACTCCTATTTGAATTAAGCCCTGATGCTAAGAAAATAGTTAGAGGGATAGAAGCCCTAAACCAGAAAATAATAAATACAGAATATGCGGTCATATTCAATGAAACATATATATATATATATATATATATATATATATATATATATATATATATATATATATATATATATATATATATATATATATATATATATATTGTGACGGTAAAGCGTTGGTGTTAGGCTGTTTCAAAAGCTAGGGGCAGGGCCTTGTCACATTATAGAAAAAAAAGAGAAAAGCTGGAGCTTTCGTCTGTGGTAAGGTAATGGGAAGACACACAAAACACAAGTAAATTAACAATGAAATTTTAATTACTTTAGAAAAACAAGACATGAATAAAGTTAAGCACATAAAATATAAAAGACAAGTCAACAAACAAAATAATATGAATAATCACTGGCAAATGAAAAGTTACGTTAAGACAAGTGAGTTACAGTGATAGCAAAATTAAGTATTAGTGGTGGTGCTGGAATAGTGGCTTCGAGCTGCCACCTCCATTAGTACACGAAAGCCAAGGCTTAGTCTACCAGTGAGAGATGTCAACTGCAAGGAGCACTGAGATATTCTGACGATACTGGAGCACTGCAGCCCAGACATCGACTTGTGGTGGAGGGCGGAGGGCAGGTGCGACGGGACACCAGCCAATCAGCGACAGGCAGGCAAAGGACGAGCAGTTTGCTGGTTATGGTGGCGGGTAGCAGGTGTGCCGGTGTGCTGGATACGTTTTGCTCTCTGGGCAAAACGTTTGGCGATACTTGCTGGACGTATCTTCTATATTATCTTTTATATTGAAGTACTTTGTAGGGAAGAGCAGGCTCAATCTCTCTTGAAAGAGATTATCGTCACAACTCTCCCCCGAAGCCTGCGGTTCTGGAAGAATTACGTCGTCATGTGGTGGAGTAATAGGTGGAGTTGCTTCTACTTTGTAAACTCTGGAGAGGGCGTCGGCTATGATGTTGTCAGAACCCTGGTAGAGCGGATCTCCAGGTTGAATTTCTGCAGTTATCAAGCCCATTGTAGAAGACGTTGAGGGTAGAAGTGGACTTGCTGCAGGAAGTGTAGGGTGTTGTGGTCCGTGTTGATGGTAGACCGAGCACTTTTCAGGTATGGAACAAAGTGCTGTAGATCCAGGATGATGAAGAGTAGCTCCTTGCCAATTGTTCCGTAGTTCCTTGTTGCTGTGGTCGCTGACAGGTCGCTCTTCGCCTCGTTGCTGTACTAGGTCACCCCTGATGCCGGTACCACTGGCGGCGACATGGAGGATGAAGGGCTTGATGATATCGTTATATAGCTTCAGGAGGTTGACGTGGCACAGCTGGGTCTTCTGCCGCCTATCTGGAGTCTCTAGAACGTAGTTATGGTTGTTTCTGCACTCCTTGATGCGGTAGGGTCCAGAAAACCTGTTTTGTAAAGGAGAACCTGGGATAGGAAAATAAGCAAGCACGAAGTCTCCCGGCTGAAATTTTCGTACTTTGCTGGTCTGGTCGTAATGAGTCTTCATCCTCTCCTGTGCTTTCAATAGATTATCTTGGGCAAAACTGCGGACCCTCTCTAGAATGTGTTATAGGTTTTGAAGAAACTGGGGCACATTCTGATGCTCACTGAAGGTGGCATCATGTAGAGAGTCTTTGAAAGCCTTGAGGGGAGTACAGCACTTACGTCCGTAGAGCATCTCATAAGGAGATACTCCTAGGGACTCATTGGGAAGACTTCTATAGATACATAATATTAGGTCAATTTGCTTATCCCAATCTTTAGAGGTCTCATTACAAAACTTCTTCAGGAGTGCTTTAATAGTCTGATGACTACGCTCAAGAGAACCCTGTGAAGCAGGATGATAGGGGCTGGACAATACCTGTTTGATGTTGAACTCCTCCAGTGTCCTCTTGAAGAGATCACTGGTGAAGTTGGTGCCACAGTCGCTCTGAACCTCCCTGATAAATCCATACTGGGTGAAGATCTTCAATAAGTGTTTCACAACCGTAGCTGCCGTAATGTTCTTTACTGGAACTGCTATGGGGAATCTGGTGGTAGGACACAGGATGGTTAAGATATAGGCGTTACCTGAACTGGTCCGAGGTAAAGGACCAACACAGTCTATAATAAGTCTGTGGAAAGGTTCCGCAGGCACCTGTATGGGAATCAGTGGCGCTCTGGGAATAGAGATGTTCGGTTTACCTGCCATCTGACATGTATGACACTGTTTGACGCTATTTACCATACCTGGTTAGTAGTAGTCTTGACGGATTCCATGGTAAGTCTTGTTAAATCCGTAGTGGGAGAGTGCTCCGTGGGCCAGGTGTAGAATAGTGGGCCGCAGGCTGGCAGGAATCACTAGTTGTTCGACGTTGGCCCAATCGTCCTCCTCCTTCAGTTTACTGGGTTTATATCTGCGGTAGAGCAACTCGTTCTCTAGGAAGAACCCAGGAATACTGTCAGGTTGAGTCTCAGCCTGGAAAAATAATGGTGTTAAGGTAAGATCTTCCCTCTGTAACTTACGGAACTCCAACTTGGTCAGATTCGGGGGTAGTTTCTGAGGGTCTTGAGGGACAGCGGTAGCAGTAGAGTCACCTGGCTGTGTTCGTGCGGCTTGTGCACGGGTGGTCACAAAAACCGGAGGAGAAACTTCATCACTCTCTTGAACCTTTGCTGGAACATACTCAAAAATAGGATTATCCGTCACAGAGGTACACACCTGGGGTTTGTCTATGACGATCAGGTTGGTCGGTTGTAGGTCTTCTGCCAAGTCGTTGCCCAGGAGAAGTTGCACTCCAGGTATGGGAAAAGGCTTTTCCCTGATGGCGACTTGAACTTCTCCGGTCACGAAGGGACAATCCAGGTGGACTCTGGCGAGAGGATAAGGAGTGGTAGCAGTGAGGTCAGTTATGAAGACAGTTTCTCCGGTGTAGGCGATGTTGGGCACAGCCGACTTCAAAATAATCGATTGTAGAGCCGCTGTGTCCCTCAAGATCTTCAATTTGAAACCCCGTTATCCTAAACCCATCCTATCCTAAATAACCCATCCTTCTGGTACCAATCAAGCTGTCAATGTAATCAATCAGAGCTTTAATATACCAATGTGCTTTAATATACTTACTAATCTCTCATCGCATTTTTTTTTCTTGCAATGTATTTGTTATCATTTAATTAATTCTGATAGAATTTACCCACTTAAAATTATCTGTTAGATTAAGGACCTGCCCGAAACACAGCGCGTACTAGTGGCTTTACAAGAGTGCAATTACTCTACCATGCTATGTATTCTCACAAACCCAATGTACCTTCTTGTATATAAATAAATAAATAAATAAATATATATATATATATATATATATATATATATATATATATATATATATATATATATATTTATATATATATATATATATATATATATATATATATATATATATATATATATGTCGTACCTAGTAGCCAGAATGCACTTCTAGGCCTACTATTCAAGGCTCGATTTGCCTAATAAGCTAAGTTTTCCTGAATTAATATATTTTCTCTATTTTTTTTCTTATGAAATGATAAAGCTACCCATTTCATTATGTATGAGGTGAATTTTTTTTATTGGAGTTAAAATTAACCTAGGTATATGACCGAACCTAACCAACCCTACCTAACCTAACCTAACCTATCTTTATAGGCTAGGTTCGGTTAGGTAGCCGAAAAAGTTAGGTTAGGTTAGGTTAGGTAGGTTAGGTAGTCGAAAAACAAATAATTCATGAAAACTTGGCTTATTAGGCAAATTGGGCCTTGCATAGTAGGCTGAGAAGTGCGTTCTGGCTACTAGGTACGACATATATATATATATATATATATATATATATATATATATATATATATATATATATATATATATATATATATATATATATATATAACTTTAGAACACTTTCCCACCAGGAGACTCGAACCCTAGCCAGCACAGAAGCCTTCCAGCAACTGGCATAACAGGTACGCCTTAACCCGCTCCACCACCCGCTCAGACCCCTAAAAGAGATGGTAATTTCGGAGTATTTAAATACCCCAAAGATCAACACCTCCCAAGAGCACCAGAGCAAGTGAGGGGTCATTTATACGTTAATTTCATCAAGTCCCTGTTAATATGGGAAGACACAGTGTCTCTGCTTAAGGCACAACTCTCCTAAACACGAGAGTTAAGTATACAACTTTAGAACACTTTCCCACCAGGAGACTCGAACCCTAGCCAGCACAGAAGCCTTCCAGCAACTGGCATAACAGGTACGCCTTAACCCGCTCCACCACCCGCTCAGACCCCTAAAAGAGATGGTAATTTCGGAGTATTTAAATACCCCAAAGATCAACACCTCCCAAGAGCACCAGAGCAAGTGAGGGGTCATTTATACGTTAATTTCATCAAGTCCCTGTTAATATGGGAAGACACAGTGTCTCTGCTTAAGGCACAACTCTCCTAAACACGAGAGTTAAGTATACAACTTTAGAACACTTTCCCACCAGGAGACTCGAACCCTAGCCAGCACAGAAGCCTTCCAGCAACTGGCATAACAGGTATATATATATATATATATATATATATATATATATATATATATATATATA
This sequence comes from Procambarus clarkii, assembly GCF_040958095.1. NCBI lineage: Eukaryota > Metazoa > Arthropoda > Malacostraca > Decapoda > Cambaridae > Procambarus > Procambarus clarkii. The sequence goes on from NC_091160.1 coordinate 21,199,030, forward strand.
TATATATATATATATATATATATATATATATATATATATATATATATATATATATATATATATATATATGTATATATATATTCATGCCGTCCGTTTTCAGAAGAAAAACATTCGTAAGTACCTTCGTGAATCTGGCCCTTGGACAAAGACCAGTAAGGTTTTGGAATGCTAACTTCTGGCCCCCAACTTCTAACAGACAGACAGACAGACAGAAGGACAGCCAGGTCATTCTCTTCTTTTATTAGATCCACCAAATAATTATCAAGTAATTATCAAAAGAAGGCACCAAACCGGGAAGGCTATGTAGCACCATCAAATGTGTGGGATAATCAGAGGGCGCTAAATATCACCAAGGATGCCAATACGAGAACAGAAACGCATAAGGCGAACGATATCAAAAGTAAACTACCACTGGGCCTCGAACATTCGTCATTCAAAAGAATGACTTAGCATGGATATAAGATCTGGCAGTTGGGATATAAGGTAGAAATGAAGGAACGGTTCCCAGACCCTTGAAGCACTAATGATCAAACTCTGACCTGAAAGAAGGTAAGGTAATTTATCAGGAGAAAACACTAAACTATTACGACTATATCACACTTTGAAGGAATACGAGGATAGGGATTTAGAATAGGATGGGTTAATGTGTCCCCCGTTACTGTTACAACTGGTTCCCCTCCCCTTGCAGCCTAATGTGTTCCCCGTTACTGTCACAACTGGCCCCCTTTTACTCCTTGCCAGCCTTTACGTGTCCCCAGTTACTGTCACAACTGGTCCCCCTCCCCATGCCAGCCTTAATGAGTCCCTCGTTACTGTCACAAATGGTCCCCCTCTCATTGCCAGCCTTAATGTCCCACGTTACCGTCACAACTGGTCCCCCTCCTCCCCGTGCCAGCCTTAATGTGTCCCACGTTTCTGTCACAACTGGTCCCCCTCCCCTTGCCAGGCTAATATGTCCTCCGTTACTGTCACAACTGATCATCTCCCCTTGCCAGCCTGACTGTGTCCCCCGTTACTGTCACAACAGCCCTCCGCTCCTCTTGCCAGCCTTAATGTGTCCCACGTTACTGTCACAACTGGTCCCCCTTGCCTTGCCAGGCTAATATGTCCTCCGTTACTGTCACAACTGATCATCTCCCCTTGCCAGCCTTACTGTGTCCCCCGTTACTGTCACAACTGCCCTCCGCTCCTCTTGCCAGCCTTAATGTGTCCCACGTTACTGTCACAACTGGTCCCCCTCCCCTTGCCAGGCTAATATGTCCTCCGTTACTGTCACAACTGATCATCTCCCCTTGCCAGCCTTACTGTGTCCCCCGTTACTGTCACAACTGCCCTCCGCTCCTCTTGCCAGCATTAATGTGTCCAACGTTACTGTTACAACTGGTCCCCTCCTCCTCCCCTGAGCATCCTTAATGTGTCTCAGGTTACTGACACAACTGCTCCCCCCACCCCCTTGTCAGCCTAATGTGTCCCCCTTTATTGTCATAACTGCTCCACTCCTCTTGCCAGCCATAATGAATCCCACGTTACTTTCACAACTGGTCCCACCCTTCCCTTGCCAGCCTTATTGTGTCTCACGTTAGTGTCACAACTTGTGCCCACCCTTCCCTTGCCAGCCTTAATGTGTCCCCAGTTACTGTCACAACTGGTCCCCCTCCCCTCGCAGCCTAATGTGTTCCACGTTACTGTCACAACTGGTCCCCCTCCTCTCCTTGCCAGCCTTAATGTGTCCCCCGTTACTGTCAAAACTGGTCCCCCCCGTCCCCCTTGCCAGCCTTAATGTGTCCCAAGTTACTGTCACAACTGGTCCCGCTCCCCTTGCCAGCCTTAATGTGTCCATAGTTATTGTCACAACTGGTCCCCTTCTTTTGCCAACCTCAATTTATCTCACGTTACTTTCACAACTGGTCCCCTCCCTCCCCTTGCTAGCCTTATTGTGTCCCACGTTAGTGTCACAACTCGTCCCCCTTTCCCTTACCAGTTTTAATGTGTCCCCCGTTACTGTCACAACTGGTCTTCCCACTCTTCTTGCAAGCCTAATGTGTCCCACGTTCCTTGCAAAACTGGTCCCCACTCCCCTTGCCAACCTTAATGTGTCCCTCGTTACATTCACAACTGGTCCCCTTAACTCCCTTTGCAGTATAATGTGTGCCCCGTTACTGTCACAACTGGTCCCATTCCCTGGCCAGCATTAATGTATCCCTTGTTACTGTCACAACTGGTCCCCCTTCCCATTGCCCGCCTTAATGTGTCCCCCGTTGCTGTCACAACTGGTCCCCTCCCCTTGCCAGCCTTAATGTGTCCCCCGTTTCTGTCCCAACAGGTCCCCCTCCCCTTGCTAGCCTAACGTGTCCCCCGTTACTGTCACAACTGGTCCCCCCAACTTCCCTAACAGCCTAATGTGTCCCTCGTTACTGTCACAACTGATCCTCTCCCCTTGCCAGTCTTAATGTGTCCCCGTTACTGTCACAACTGGTCCTCCCACTCCCCTTGCCAGCCAAATATGTCCCCAGTTACTGTCACAATTGATCCTCTCCCCTTGCCAGTCTTAACGTTTCCCCTGTTACTGTCACAACTAATCCTCTCCTCTTGCCAGCCTTAATGTGTCCCTCGTTACTGTCACAACTGGTCCCCCTAACTTCCCTTGCAGCCTAATGTGTGCCCCGTTACTGTCATAACTGGTTCCCTCCCCTTGCCAGGCTTAATGAATCCCCCGTTACTGTAACAACTTGTCCCCGCCCTTTCCCGTTGCCAGCCTTAATGTGTCCCACGTTGGTGTCACATCTGGTCCTTCTGCCCTTGCCAGCCTTAATGTGGCCCCCCGTTGCTGTCACACTGGTCCCCATCCCCTTGCCAGCCTTAATGTGTCCCTTGTTACTGTCACAAATGGTCCCCATCCCCTTGCCAGCCTAATGTGTCCTACGTTACTCTCCCAACTGGTCCCCCTCCCCTTGCTAACGTAATGTGTCCCCTGTTACTGTCACAAATGGTCCCCCCTCCCCTTGCAGTCTAATGTGTGGCCCGTTATGTCACAACTACTCCCCGTCCCCTTGCAGCCTAATGTGTCCCACGTTACTGTCACAACTGGTGCCCATCGTCTTGCAAGCCTTAATATGTCCCCCTGTTACTGTCATAACTGGTCCTCCCACTCCCCTTGCCAGCCAAATATGTCCCCAGTTACTGTCACAATTGATCCTCTCCCCTTGCCAGTCTTAACGTTTCCCTTGTTACTGTCACAACTAATCCTCTCCTCTTGCCAGCCTTAATGTGTCTCAAGTTACTGTCACAACTGGCCCCTCTCCCCTAGCCAGCCTTAATGTGTCCCACGTTACTGTCACAACTGGTCCCCCTTCCCTGGCCAGCCTAATATGTCCTCCGTTACTGTCACAACTGATCCTCTCCCCTTGCCAGGCTTAATGTTTCCCCCGTTACTGTCACAACTGATCCTCTCCCCTTGCCATCCTTAATGTGTCCTCCGTTATTGTCACAACTGACAATCTCTCCTTGCCAGCCTTACTGTGTCTCCCGTTACTGTCACAACTGCCCTCCCCCTCCTCATGTCAGCCTTAATGTGTCCTACGTTACTGTCACAACTGGTCCCCCCCCTCCCCTTGCCAGCCTTAATGTGTCTCAGGTTACTGTCAAAACTGATCCCCCTTCCCTTGCCAGTCTCTATGTGTCCCCCGTTACTGGCAAAACTGGTCCCCCACTCCCCTTGCCATCCTTAATGTGTCCATCGTTACCGTCACAACTGGTTCTCTTCCCTTGCCAGCCTTAATGTGTCCCCCGTTATTGTTACAACTTGTCCCCCCCTTCTCGTTGCCAGCCTTAATGTGTCCCACGTTAATTTCACAATTGGTCCCCTTCCCCTTGCCAGCCTTAATGTGTCCCCCTTTACTGTTACAACTGGTCCCCCCCTCCTCTTGCAAGCCTTTATGTGTCCCCCATTACTGTCACAACTGGTCCCCCTCCCTTTGCCAGCCTTAATGTGTCCCCCGTTATTGTCACAACTGATCCTCTCCCCTTGCCAGCCTTAACGTGTACCCCGTTACTGTCACAACTGACAATCTCCCCTTGCCAGCCTTACTGTGGTACCCGTTACTGTCACAACTGGTCCCCGCCTCTTCATGTCAGCCTTAATTTGTCTCAGGATCCTGTCACAACTAGTCCCCCTCCTTTTTTGCCAGCCTTAATGTGTCTCCCGTTACTGTCACAACTTATGCCCACCCCCTTCCCTTGCCAGCCTGAATGTGTCCCCCGTTACTGTCACAACTGGTCCCCCCCCTCCCCTTGCCAGCCTTAATGTGTCCCACGTTACTGTCACAACTGGTCCCCTTCTTTTGTCAGCCTTAATGTGTCTCCCGTTACTGTCACAACTGGTCACCCTCTCCCCTTGCTAGCCTTATTGTGTCCCACGTTAGTGTCACAACTCGTCCCCCCATCTCCTTGCCAGCATTAATGTGTCCCACGTTATTGTCACAACTGGTCCCCCTTTCCCTTACCAGTCTTAATGTGTCCTCCGTTACTGTCTCAAGTGGTGCTCCCCCTCCTCTTGCAAGCCTAATGTGTCCCACGTTACTGGCAAAACTGGTCCCCCACTCCCCTTGCCAGCCTTAATGTGTCCCTCGTTACTGTCACAACTGGTCCCCCTAACTCCCTCTGCAGCCTAATGTCTGCCCCGTTACTGTCACAACTTGTCCCCACAGTTCCCGTTGCCAGCCTTAATGTGTCCCCCGTTACTGTCACAACTGGTCCCCTCTTCCCCTAGCCAGCCTTAATTTGTCCCCCGTTACTGTTACAACTGGTTTCCCTCCCCTTGCCAGCCTTACTGTGTCCCCCGTTACTGTCACAACTGCCCTCCGCTTCTCTTGCCAGCCTTAATGTGTCCTACGTTACTGTCACATCTGGTCCCCCCTCCCCTTGCCAGCTTTAATGTGTCCCCTGTTACACAACAGGTCCCCCTCCCTTAGCCAGCCTTAATGTGTCCCCCGTTACTGTCACAACTGGTCCCCCTCCCCATGCCAGCCTATTATGTTCCCCGTTACTGTCACAACTGGTCCCCCCTCTCCTTGGCAGCCTTAATGTGTCCCATGTTACTGTAACAACTGGTCCCCCTCTCCCCTAGCCAGCCTAAATGTGTCCCCCGTTACTGTCACAACTGGTCCCCCTCCCCTTGCCAGCCTAATCTGTCCCCTGTTAATCTCACAACTGGTCCCCCCCCCTTGCCAGCCTTAATGTGTCCCCCTTTACTGTCACAACTGCCCTCCGCTTCTCTTGCCAGCCTTAATGTGTCCTACGTTACTGTCACATCTGGTCCCCCCTCCCCTTGCCAGCTTTAATGTGTCCCCTGTTACTTACACAACAGGTCCCCCTCCCTTAGCCAGCCTTAATGTGTCCCCCGTTACTGTCACAACTGGTCCCCCTCCCCTTGCCAGCCTTAATGTGTCTTCCGTTACTGTCACAACTGGTCCCCCCACCTCCCCTTGCTGCCTAATGTGTTCCCCGTTACTGTCACAACTGGTCCCCCTCCCCTTGTCAGTCTAATGTGTCACCCCGTTACTGTCATAACTGGTCCCCCTCCTCCTGCCAGCCTTAATGCATCCCACATTACTTTCACAACTGGTCCCCCCCCCATCTCCTTGCCAGCCTTAATGTGTCCCACATTACTATCACAACTGGTCCCCCTTTCCCTTGCCAGTTTTAATTTGTCCCCAGTTACTGTCACAACTGGTCCTCCCCCTCCCATTGCCAGCCTTAATGTGTCCCTCGTTACTCTCACAACTGGTCCCCCTAACTCCCCTTGCAGCCTAATGTGTGCCCCGTTACTGTCACAACTGATCCCCTTCCCTGGCCAGCATTAATGTATCCCTCGTTACTGTCACAACTCGTCCCTTCCCCCTCCTACCCGCTGCCAGCCGTAATGTGTCCCATTTTACTGTCACAACTGGTCCCCCCCCCTCCACTTGCCAGCCTTATGTGTCACCCGTTACTGTCACAACTGGTCCCCCTCCTCTTGCAAGCCTTAATGTGTCCCCTGTTACTGTCACAAAAGGCCCCCCTCCCCTTGCAAGCCTCATGTGTCCCACGTTACTGCCCCAACTGGTCCCCCTCCCCTTGCTAGCCTAATGTGTCCCCCGTTACTGTCACAACTGGTCCTCCCAACTTCCCTTACAGCATAATGTGTCCCCCTTACTGTCACAACTTGTCCCCCTCTCCTTGCACCCTAATGTGTCCCACGTTACTGTCACAACTGGTCCCCCTTCTCTTGCAAGCCTTAATGTATCTCCTGTTACTGTCACAACTGGCCCCCCCACCCCTTGCCATCCTGAATGTGTCCCCCGTTACTGTCACAACTGGTCCCCCCCCTCCCCCCTGCCAGCCTTAATGTGTCCCACGTTACTGTCACAACTAGTCCCCCTCCTCTTGCCATCCTTAATGTGTCCCCCGTTACTGTCACAACTGGTCCTCCCTTCCCCTAGCTAGCCTTAATTTGTCCCCCGTTACTGTCACAACTGGTCCTCCCCTTTCAGCCTAATGTGTCCTATGTTACTGTCACAACTGTTTCCCCCCTCCTCTCCTTGCCAGCTTTAATGTGTCCCCCAGTTACTGTCACAACTGGTCCCCCTCCCCATGCCAGCCTCAATGTGTCCCTCGTTACTGTCACAACTGTTTCCCCCCCTCCCCTCACCTAGCCAGCCTTAATGTGTCCCCCGTTACTGTCACTACTGGTCCCCCCTCTCCTTGGCAGCCTTAATGTGTCCCATGTTACTGTCACAACTGGTCCCCCTCCCCATGCCAGCCTATTATGTTCCCCGTTACTGTCACAACAGATCCTCTTCCTTTGTCAGTCTTAATGTTTCCCACGTTATTGTCACAACTGGTACCCCTCCCCTTGCCAGCCTTAATGTGTCCTCCGTTACTGTCACAACTGGTCCCCCCCCCTTGCCAGCCTTAATGTGTCCCCCTTTACTGTCACAACTGCTCCCCCTCCCCTTGCTATCCTTAATGTGTCCCCCGTTACTGTCACAATTGGTCCCCCCTATCCCTGCCAGCCTTAATGTGTCCCCCGTTACCGTCACAACTGGTCCCCCTATCCTTGCCAGCCTAAATGTGTCCCACGTTACTGTCACAACTGGCCCCCCCTTCTCCTTGCTAGCTTTAATGTATCCCCGTTACTGTCACAACTAGTCCCCCCTCCCCTTGCCGGCCTTAATGTGCCCCCGGTTACTGTCACAACTGGTCCCCCCTCCCCCCTGCCATCCTTAATGTGTCCCACGTTACTGTCACAACTGGTCCACCTCCCCTTGCCATCCTTAATGTGTCCCCCGTTACTGTCACAACTGGTCCTCCCTTCCCCTAGCTAGCCTTAATTTGTCCCCCGTTACTGTCACAACTGGTCCTCCCCTTTCAGCCTAATGTGTCCTATGTTACCGTCACAACTGGTCCTCCCTTCCCCTAGCTAGCCTTAATTTGTCCCCCGTTACTGTCACAACTGGTCCCCCCCTCTCCTTGCCAGCTTTAATGTGTCCCCCAGTTACTGTCACAACTGGTCCCCCTCCCCATGCCAGCCTCAATGTGTCCCTCGTTACTTTCACAACTGGTCCCCCCCTCCCCTTGCCAGCCTTAATGTGTCCCACGTTACTGTCACAACTGATCCTCTCCCCTTGCCAGTTTTAATGTATCCTCCGTTACTGTCTCAACTGGTCCCCCCCCCCTCGCCTAGTCAGCCTTAATGTGTCCCACGTTACTGTTACAACTGGTCCCCCTCCCCTTGCCAGCCTTAATGTTTCCCACGTTACTGTCACTACTGGTCCCCCTCCCCTTGCCAGCCTTAATGTGTCCCTCGTTACTGTCACTACTGGTCCCCCTCCCCTTGCCAGCCTAATATGTCCCCCGTTACTGTCACAACAGATCCTCTCCCCTTGCCAGCCTTAATGTTTCCCACGTTACTGTCACTACTGGTCCCCCTCCCCTTGCCAGCCTTAATGTGTCCCACGTTACTGTCACAACTGATCCTCTCCCCTTGCCAGCCTTAATGTTTCCTACGTTACTGTCACTACTGGTCCCCCTCCCCTTGCCAGCCTTAATGTGTCCCACGTTACTGTCACAACTGATCCTCTCCCCTTGCCAGTTTTAATGTGTCCCCCGTTACTGTCACAACTGCCCCCCTTAAGCTTGCCAGCCTTAATGTGTCCTACGTTACTGTCACAACTGGTTCCGACCTCCCCTTGCCAGCCTTAATGTGTCTCAGGTTACTGTCAACACTGGTCCCCCCCCTTCCCTTGCCAGCCTTTATGTGTCTCCTGTTACTGTCACAACTGGACACCCCCTCCCCTTGCCAGCCTTAATGTGTCCCCCGTTACTGTCTCAACTGATCCCTTTCCCCTTGCCAGCCTTAATGTGTCCCCCGTTACTATCACAACTGGTCCCTCCCCCCCCCCGCCCCCCTTAATGTGCCTCCCATTACTGTCAAAACTTGTCCCCCCCTCCCCTTTATTATGTTGTGGGTTGGAGTCGTGGTGTTGTCGTTGTTGTTGATCCTTCTTTCTGGACAACCCAACCCACAACTCGGTAGAGTCCTTATACTTTACCAGGAGATCACCCTTGGCGCTTCTGGCTCTTGGAGAGGGGCTCAACGTCACACGTTTAGGGGGATGCGGCTCCAATACTTAGCCTCGTTGTCACGTGCACACACCCACTCAAGCCGCTGTGACTCCCCACTATCTCCTTATGTGATATGATCTCCTCAATCCCCTTTGACTTATTAGTTTTCCGTCCTACCCTGTCCACAGCGGTGGTTCTTTCTCTCTCTCTCCTTTTTTACTACATCCTGGGAAGCCTCACTAAGACAAGGGCAAACACCAGCAAATTTGAATACATTTACTAGCCCAAGCATATACACAATATATACACACATATAATAATAATGAATCCTACACTCTATACTATTTCAGTCAGGTTGCACTCCAACACCGTCAGAACTCTATCATCTGCCTATCAAGTGGTATCCTATCTCTGAATTCACCACCTAATACTACCAACCTCCTCAAGTAGGTCAAGTCTTATAACACAATGTTGCACTATTAGCAAGAGAATATATATCTATAAACATGTTCAAGGAAAACCAGCATATGGCTGCAATAACATAAATGTCATTATAAATGTTCCTTGATACACAACAATGATCAATCGATCACCCTATCAGTCCTAGAACACATACATCTGTAGGTAATTCAGCCTACGACTGTAACTATACGACAGTATAAACACTCCTCGGCACAAGAATGGCAAACAATCACTCACCTTTCACTGCGTCTTGCACGCTAATGACAACCAAACACTCTATCACCTCCCTACATGTAATCATTTAGAACTTCCCTTCCACATCTGGAAGTTCACTACCCTGATCCCTTCAGGTTCTTTCGGGTTTATCTACCAGGATCCTCCGCAGCTTCTCCAGGCTGCTACACCTTGAAGTTTTCCTGGAGCAACTATGGTGCTTCACTACTTCTACTAGGGTCCTCCACAGCTCTGCTGGCTGCTACACCATGAAGTTTCCTCGAACAGAACTGGAGTTTCGCCACTGGTATTACAGAAGCACGTGACACTCCTCACTGCTTCTCCACACAGCTCGAGGTCCTACTCTTCCACTACTGTGGAGTCTCATCAACTACTCCCTCTGTGCTGGCTTCGAAGTTCTCAGCAACTTCTTCCCCAAAGACAAACCTGCAACCCATTGACACTCCAGTAAAAACGTTTCCTTATAAACACATAGACGAAATAAGCCACACAATATGTTTGCATCCAACATCTATCTGCTCTCTACATACTGTGAGAGTGGACTCCCTCGTTTGGGCTGGTCCATGCTCCGCCTTGCCAGGCGGCCCTCCTCACTCTGGGAGGATTCTCCGCCGCCAGTCAGTTGGCTTCAGGCGGTCGACTGGAGAGGACGTGCTGCTCTTCCCTCCAGCTGTCTCTCTCATCTCCGTCCTCTTATTTAGGCTTCCTGCTTTACCAAAACATGTCTAACTTATCAATAAACATAGCTACTGTCGCTGGGCACACGACCAACTACAAGTAATCACTATAGACTGGCTTAAAATCGTGCTTACCACAGATTGTCTGGTCGAGGGCGCTATCCCTCTGACGGCTTCTGATCAGGGCGCTCCCACGGCCCAGGATAATGTCTCTGGACGGCTTAATAAACACTCCTCGCCGTCCAGGATTTGAGACCACAACGTTCCCAGCTCGATTCCACAGCCGGAACGTCTACACACTTCCTTTCTCTTGGAGATATATTACTAGAGTTCCTTTCTGACAGGAGCTCACACGGAGTGCAGCTTCCACTCGTGATGTCTGGTACTCAAGTGACTTAAGCTCCTCTCTAAGCGAGCCTCACACCTCCAGCAAATTATCCACATCTCCTAACCAGGGAGCCGGTCGGCCGAGCGGACAGCACGCTGGACTTGTGATCCTGTGGTCCTGGGTTCGATCCCAGGCGCCGGCGAGAAACAATGGGCAGAGTTTCTCTCACCCTATGCCCCTGTTACCTAGCAGTAAAATAGGTACCTGGGTGTTAGTCAGCTGTCACGGGCTGCTTCCTGGGGGTGGAGGCCTGGTCGAGGACCGGGCTGCGGGGACACTAACAAAAAAGCCCCGAAATCATCTCAAGATAATCAGTCATTTATCTGTTTTCTTATTCAATGCCCATAATCTCAAATTGTTTATCAAATCCAACCAACTATTTTACATCTGCATCTTCACCTCTATATTTCCTAGACCTTCTAGTCAGGTCAGGCTTGATAGAATAATTCTCAAAGGGGAGACTCGTTTTTCGGCTACCTGGGATCATAACACCTTGCAGCCTAATGTGTCCTCCGTTACTGTCACAATTGATCCCCCCCCATCCCCTTGCAGCCTAATGTGTCCCCCGTTACTGTCACAACTGCTCCCCCCAGTCCCTTGTCAGCCTAATGTGTCCCCCTTTACTGTCATAACTGGTCCCCCTCCCCTTGCCAGCCTTAATGTATCCCTCGTTACTTTCACAACTGGTCCCCACCCTCCCCTTGCAAGCCTTATTGTGTCCCACGTTACTGTCACAACTGGTCCCCCCTCTCCTTGCCAGCCTTAATGTGTCCCCCGTTACTGTCACAACTGGTCCCCTCCCTCCCTTTGCCAGTCTTAATGTGTCCCCCGTTACTGTCACAACTGATCCTCCCCTTCCTCTTGCAAGCCTAATGTGTCCCACGTTACTGGCAAAACTGGTCCCCCACTCCCCTTGCCAGCCTTAATGTGTCCCTCGTTACTGTCACAACTGGTCCCCCCAACTCCCCTTGCAGCCTAATGTGTCCTACGTTACTGTCACAACTGGTCCCCTCCCCTTGCCAGCTTTAATGTATCCCTCGTTACTGTCACAACTGGTCCCCCCCCCCTCCCCTTGCCAGCCTTAATATGTTCCCTGTTACTATCACAACTGGTCCCCCTTCCCTTGCCACCCTTAATGTGTCCCCCGTTACTGTCACAACTGGTCCCCCCCCCCCACCACTTGCCAGCCATAATGTGTCCTACGATACAGTCACAACTGGTCCAAAACCCTTACCAGCCTTAATGTGTCCCATGTTACTGTCACAACTGGTCCCCCTTCCCTTGCCAGCCTTATTGTGTCACCCATTACTGTCACAACTGGTTCCCCTCCCCTTGCTAGCCTAATGTGTCCCACATTACTGTCCCATCTGGTCCTCTTCGTTTGCCAGCCTAATGTGTCCCCAATTACTGTCACAACTGGTTCCCCCAACTCCCCTTGCAGCCTAATGGGTCCCCCCTTTGCTGTCACAACTAGTCCCCCTCCCCTTGCAGCCTAATGTGTCCCACGTTACTGTCACAACTGGTCCCCCTCCTCTTGCAAGCCTTAATTTGTCCCCTGTTACTGTCACATCTGGTCCCCCCTCCCCTTGCTAGCCTTAATGTGCCCCCCCGTTACTGTCACAACTGGCCCCCCCCCCTCTTCTAGCCAGCCTTAATGTGTCCTCCGTTACTGTCACAACTGGTCCCCCATCCCCTGAAAACCTCAATGTCTCCCACGTTACTGACACAACTGGTTCCCCCTCCCCAACTCCAACCTTCCCCAACGCAACTCATGGGAGCCGGTCGGCCGAGCGGACAGCACGCGGGACTTGTGATCCTGTGGTCCTGGGTTCGATCCCAGGCGCCGGCGAGAAACAATGGGCAGAGTTTCTTTCACCCTATGTCCCCTGTTACCTAGCAGTAAAATAGGGACCTGGGTGTTAGTCAGCTGTCACGGGCTGCTTCCTGGGGGTGGAGGCCTGGTCGAGGACCGGGCCGCGGGGACACTAAAAGCCACGAAATCATCTCAAGGTAACCTCCCCTTGCAGCCTAATGTTTCCCCAGTTGCTGTCACAACTGGTCCCAACCTCTCCTTACCAGCCTTAATGTGTCCCACGTTACTGTCACAACTGGTCCCCTCCTCCCCTACCCAGCCTTAATGTGTCCCCCGTTACTGCCACAACTGGTCCCCCTCCCCTTGCCAGCCTTAATGTGTCCCCCGTTACTGTCACAACTGGTCCCCTCTCTATCCTTGTCAGCTTTAATGTGTCCCCTGTTGCTGTCACAAATGGTCCCCCTCCCCTTGCCAGCCTTAATGTGTCCCACGTTACTGTCACAACTGTTCCCCCTCCCCTTACCAGCCTTAATGTGCCCCCCGTTACTGTCACAACTGGTCCCCCCTCCCCTTACCAGCCTTAATGTGTCCCACGTTACTGTCACAACTGGTCCTCACTCTCACCTTGCCAGCCTTAATGTGTTCCACGTTACTGTCACAACTGGTTTCCCTCCCCTTGTCAGCATTAATGTGTCCCTAGTTACTGTCACAACTTGTCCCCCCAACTCCCTTAGCAGCCTAATGTGTCCCCGGTTACTGTCATAACTGGCCCCCCTTCCCTTGCCAGTCTTAATGTATCCCACGTTACTGTCACAACTGGTCCTTCACCTCCCCTTGCCAGCCTTAATGTGTCCCACGTTACTGTCAAAACTGGTCCCCCTCCTATTGCCAGCATTAATGTTTCCCCCGTTACTGTCACAACTGGTCCCTTTCCCTTTGCCAGCCATAATGTGTCCCCTGTTACTGTCACAACTGGCCCCCCTTCCTTTGCCAGCCTTAATGTGTCCCCCGTTACTGTCACAACTGGTCCTCTCCTTCCCCATGCCAGCCTTAATGTGTCCCCCGTTACTGTTACAACTGGTCCTCTCCTTCCCCATGCCAGCCTTAATGTGTTGCCCGTTACTGTCACAACTGGTCCCCTTCCCCTTGCAGCCTAATGTGTCCCCCGTTACTGTCACAACTGCTCTCCCTCCATTTGCCAGCCTTTATGTGTCCCCCGTTTCTGTCACAACTGGTCCCCCCTATCCTTGCCAGCCTTAATGTGTCCCTCGTTACTGTCACAACTAGTCCCCCAATCCTTGCCAGCCTTAATGTGTCTCACGTTACTGTCGCAACTGGTCCCCCTCCACGGGCAAGCCTTAATGTGTCTCACGTTAATGTCACAAGTGGTCCCCACCTCCGCTTGCCAACCTTAATGTGTTCGCCGTTACTGTCGCCACTTGTCTCCTCCCCCTTGCAGCCTAATGTGTCCCCCGTTACTGTCACAACTGATCCTCTTCCGGTGCCTCCCCAACTTTTTATTGTATTGGACCCCATGCTCCCCCCTCTTATTTGTGGGGTGATGGACCCCATGCATTCCCCCTCTTGTTGGTGGTAGTGGACCCCATGCCCCCCTCTTGATGTCTTCATCTTCACTACACCTTACACATTTTCACTACACCTTCTCCATCTTCACTACACCTTCTCCATCTTCACTACACCTTCTCCATCTTCACTACACCTTCCCCTCTTCACTACACCTTCCCATCTTCACTACACCTTCTCCATCTTCACTACACCTTCTCCATCTTCACTACACCTTCTCCATCTTCACTACACCTTCTCCATTTTCACTACACCTTCCCATCTTCACTACACCTCCTCCATCTTCATTACTCCTTCCCATCTTCACTACATCTTCTCTTTCTTCAATACATCTTTTTCATCTCTATACATTCTCCATCTTCGCTACACCTCCTCCATCTTCACTACACCTTCTCCATCTTCACTACATCTTCTCTATACCTTCTCCATCTTCGCTACACCTTCTCCATTTTCACTAAACCTTCTCCATCTTCACTACACCTTCACCATCTTCACTACATATATATTTTTTTTTTTTTTTTTTTTTTTTTTTTTTTTTTGAGATATATACAAGAGTTGTTACATTCTTGTACAGCCACTAGTACGCGTAGCGTTTCGGGCAAGTCCTTAATCCTATGGTCCCTGGAATACGATCCCCTGCCGCGAAGAATCGTTTTTTCATCCAAGTACACATTTTACTGTTGCGTTAAACAGAGGCTACAGTTAAGGAATTGCGCCCAGTAAATCCTCCCCGGCCAGGATACGAACCCATGACATAGCGCTCGCGGAACGCCAGGCGAGTGTCTTACCACTACACCACGGAGACTGCATCTTCACTAAACCTTCTCCATCTTCACTACACCGTCTCCATCTTCACTACACCCTTACAATCTTCACTACTTCTTCTCCATCTTCACTGCACATTCTCCATCTTCTCTACACCTTCTCCATCTTCACTACACCTTCTCTATCTTCACTACACATTCTCCATCTTCTCTACACCTTCTCCATCTTCACTACACCTTCTCCATCTTCACTACACCTTCTCCATCTTCACTACATATTCTCATTCTTCTCTACACCTTCTCCATCTTCACTACACCTTCTCCATCTTCACTACACCTTCTCCATCTTCACTACACCTTCTCCATCTTCACTACACATTCTCCATCTTTTCTACACCTTCTCCATCTTCACTACACCTTCTCCATCTTCACTACACATTCTCCATCTTCACTACACATTCTCCATCTTCAATACACCTTCTCCATCATCTCTACACCTTCTCCATCATCTCTACACCTTCTCCATCTCTCTACACACTCTCGACCAACCACTTGGGCTGGACGGTAGAGCGACGGTTTCGCTTCATGTAGGTCGGCGTTCAAGTGGTTGGGCACCATTCCTTTCCCCGTCCCATCCCGAATCCTTATCTTGACCCCTTCCAAGGGCTATATAGTGTTAATTGCTGGGCGCTTATACCCTCTCCATCTCCACTACACATTCTCTGTACTCAGTACACCGAGTCTGTCCCAACTATACCCAGCTCTTGCCCAATACAGCCTATCCATCCCTACTACTCACTGTCTGTCCCTATTACACCCTGTGCTCCCTCGCTAAAACTTATTCCTTTCTCATTGCACCCTGTCCTCCCCCACTACACCCTCTGTCCATCCCGACTACACCCCCTGCCCGCCCCCCCTACTTCTTGTCCATCCGACAACACCCTATCCCGCACAATACACCAATGTCCATCCTAGCTACTTTAGGTACATGCTTGCTATCCTCACTGAGTTATGTTATTGTATAGGGAGTGTTATGGAGAGTAGTGTAAAGTGCGACTAGAGCGACGCGCACCACCTGCCCAGGTGGCACTCTTGAGTGCTAGCTGAGCAGGTGCACCGGGTCGCTCTAGTCGCAAAGGGTTTTGGAGGGGATTTTCCTGGAAGTTTGGCGTGTTTCGGACGCGTATGAGCGTCTGGTGTTATGGTATGTGGTCAGGAACGAGGGGGAGTCATGTTGTTGAATGCCAGGTGGTGGGCGTCGTCGTAGTCGCAGCGCGTCGCTCTAGTCACAAAGGGTTTGGGTGTGGAATTTCCCGGAAGTTTGGCGCGTGTCGGACGCGGTCTCGAGTGGCGGGTGAGCAGGTGTACCGCGTCGCTCTAGTCGCAGCGCGTCGCTCTAGTCACAAAGGGAATTTCTGGGAAGTCGTAAGAAAATAGAAGGATAAGAGGAAGGAGTAAATGAATATGTATGTGTGTTTGTCATAGACTTAATCCTGTGTGATGATGATAGTAAGGTAAGTAGAGGATGAGAGGGGATCCAACATAGTGGATATGATGTTTGGGGAGGGGGGAGGGAGAACCCCCATACCTGAGAGGAAGGCCTTTACGTCCATTAGCTTCCCCCCTACAGGAAGTCGTAAGTGTTGAGGGGTAAGAGAGCGAGAGAGCACCCTCCTGCGGAAGTGACCCATTTTGTCTTAAAGGGTTTTCGTTGTCTTAAGACCAGACTTGGAGATGTTCGTCCCATCACACTTCCCCATACACTGCGGATTCGTTAAGGAGGAGCGAGGTACATACTCCTGCCGACAGACGGACCCACACCTGTCAGCCATCAATCACTCTCACCCCTCACCCCCGCTCCCCATACCATCAACCATTGTTCTGTGCAAACCCTTTTAGTATGTGTAAGCTATATCGTAACGTGATCAACATGGTGAGAGCAATAAACGAGGGAAAAGTAAACACATTATATAAATTTATTTCTTTATTAAACACTTAAGCGATTTACAACGATAATAATAATAATAATAATAATAAGACTTCTTCTTGGTGGTTTAGCTAGCAGACAGATGGAGAAAGGCTTTTCATTCAGTCCATCGAACCTTCCCACCACGCTAGTCAACCAGCCAATCTGTAGAACGGGTTTAGGTAGTAGACAGACCAATTGGGAGTCATTCATCCACTCCAACGATCATTCCCGACACGCTAGTCAATCAGTCAATCTGTAGAAAGGGGAAAAGGTTATAAGTTTCGTTGTTGTCAATGTTGTAAACATAAATACAGACATTATTATGTTCATCATTCAATCCTACATAAAGTATTACTCACCGCACTATCATCCTAGCCAACTTCGTCACACAGCGTTTCACACTCAGCATCACTACCGTTTAAGCAGAATGTTTGCTTACACACGGGCATTTTCATCTGAGCGTAATTGAATTTCAACACTTTTTCATCATTCTTGCGAAATTGACCATATTTAAATGCTTCATCAAAGTGAAGCAGGGCGGCCTCTAAGCTTAGTCTGCAAAAATGATATGCAAAATAAACGGCGTAATTCCCACAGAAGTAACTATTCAAGGATTGAATCCTTTTCTTCATAATATATAGGGTATAGTCTTGGAAGTAAGACATAAACTCTTCGAAATATCTTGAATAAGATCCTATTGCAGGATTAGCATAGCTGTCTAGTATAACAATCTCGCTTCTACCTTCATCCTTATTTACATAGAATGTTATCCAGTGGCCCATTTTATTACGAGAACCAGACTCCAGAGTGTTCATTATGAACACCACAGGTCTTTTTTTATGTATTTTTATCCATATTTTCCGTACGTCATCAGCTAGGAAACATCCTAGATAGTCTACCCTATCACCTAAATTACTTCTCATTTATTTCCAAACAATTCATATTAGTATTTTATCCTCGCGTATCGCAAATAACGCGACGATCCGCAATAATGCTGATCACACCTGTTGTAGAGCCGTAAACTAGAATGACTTTATTTCTAGCCACTCCGCGTTTAAATTCCAAAGCAATCCTCAGATTACCACTTTTTTCAATCGGGATGGTGTCATCGATATCCTCAGGTTGTAAATTAAAGGCCAGTATGGTTCCACCATTCACATATGTGTCATAAGATAATATATTGTCTTTATCGAAGCCTAAGGCTTGTAATGCTGTGTAATACAACTTGGCGCAGTTATGAGGGAAGTCACACCCAATATTGACAATATTAGTGCTATTCTGCGATATTAATACTTTACTAAGCTCGCAGTTTTCCAAATAAAGCGGGTTGCGATTATATGCACCAGACACTGCCTCCATATCAAGGATGATCATATATAAATGTTCTGGTATAACAGTCCCCCACGGCTGGTCCATTGTTATAGAGCGCTGACCTGTGCCCAATATATACGTTTTGTATAAAGTTTTATTAAAAGTATACGTAATAGGAGAGTTGTTCTGCACCATGGCTTTATTAATGGCTACTAATCCTTCAGGGTAAGGCAATACCCGATCCACCCATAGACGTGTAGACTTGATATTATATTTAAAATTAGCGTGTTCATTATCGCTGAGTATAAGCCACTTATCAGGTTGAAGTTCGAGCCGCACCCGGATGTCCACATTATCCAAAACGTATTCCCTAACTGATGTGACATCCAGCATTAGTTTAAAACAAGTATTCACACCACTCGTTATCATATCAGTCATCCGTTGCTTCTCACTAGCCGAGGTATTAGTGAAATAACCAGCTTCAATTTTACCAGGATCGACTCGGTTAAAAAACTGTGACAGTTTATCATAACGGCTAGCCTTACACCCAGAAATCGTAGATAATAACTTTACGTATGACCAGAATGAGAATAATGAGCTAGTTTCAACTACTGTTTCGTTTAAATACACAATAGCGGATTTGAATAGAGTTTGCGATCCATTCACCAACGAAACGTTTTTAGCGTCTCCTAAAGGCGTTATTCCATCTTCTTCGGTTAGATCAATAGACAACTCCAAAGCTATAGATGATAAATCCACCAGTTGGCCATTCACTCCCTTGATAATGAATTCCAGATAGGTGTCTGTAAACTTATTATTGACCCCAGAATTCACAGGTAATACATCCACCGTTTGTCTGCTGGCAATTGTTGATTCTACCAATCGAGGGGAAAATACTTTAGGAAAGGCTTCACTAACAGCAGCTGTATAGTGTTCTAATGGCACCTGGAGGCCCAGAGCGTTATATCCGGCCATGTTCGCGCTTTAGACAACACCAGCCGAGTGAGAAGAAGTTATGACAACACATCATTATATTTCGCTTTAGTAAAACGTTTGATGTTTACTAATTTTTTTGTTTGTTTATTCTTTTTCTGCACTCTTCCACCTATCATTTGCTTCCCCACTCCTTTCAATGTTTCAATTCCGCGTTTCTTAAGAGATTGTTTGAAAGTTTGTTTGTCATTATTAATATCGTCTAGTACGTTCTGCCCCAAGCTAAGCGCAGCCGGGGCCAGAGTCCTCATGATAAAGGGCGCTGCTCGATGCGCTATCCCGCTTAAAAAGGAAAATATTCCTCCTCCTCGCGTATAACGTCTACTGCTGTTGAAAATCCGTATATCATCAGTCCCACCACCTCTAGGAGGGGTTAACAGAATGTATAATTCCTCAACAGAGGGGGGAATAAAGTGGACACGCATTTCTCCGCTTGTTTCAGACGAATGAGGAGTGGCGGGAAAGCGTTGGTGTTATATACCTCCTGCAACGGGGCGTACATGCAAGACTGCTATGGTGCACCCACGTTCATCAAAATGTATTGGGTTACCATCTTGATCCCTAATAGTGATGCTGACGCTGTCAATCATGTTAGTGTTAAGACGCACATATAGTTTTTTATTGTTGCTGTTATCACTTCCATTTAGGGAGATTACATCCAAAATATTTACAGACTGGTTTCCATATCTAGTAGAAGAGATTCTATCGCAATAAACACACAGAATATCAACTCCTCCTCTAGGCATTGGCGGGAATAGACATGTGTTAACTACACTCGAGGCATACTGCCGTTTTGCGAATATGTCATATTCTATTTCTGGAACTACGCCCAACACTTTCCCAAAAGCGGTTCCAAATGATAATGTAACTCTACTGATGTTTTTATGCCCCGTTGCAGAACTAATATTCTCATCACTAATCACAGTAGTGAACTTGTTTCGATTGGAGGAAGAATCATATTTAATAAAATGCGTTCCATATTTAGCTGAAAATTGTTTTAATGACTTTCCTAAAAAACTCAGTTTAGCATTACTTGAAAATATGGCGTCTATTTCTGTATTAATCGTGATATTAATTTCTTTTATAGTTCCGGCTAAAACATCAGATGGTAATAAATGCTTTGAATGCATGTATTTCCCCTCGCTCACTTTCTCATACGTAACGCCTACACGTATATATGCCTCAGGATTATCACGCTTAATAACGTAATGGGAAGTGGGGAGGAGTAATTTTTGTAGACACATTTCATAACTCCTCCTGGGATATAATTCTAGCTGGTTAAACAATCGATTTTGGAAAGATGCGGGGATGTTATTGGGGAATAAATGCGTATCTGATACGCTGGTGGCGTATATCACGTGAGTGTCCATCGCTCTATCTCCTTAGACTGCTTTTTGCCTAGTAAGGTCAGCTACACATTACACGCTCATTTATATACACTCACCTGTTAATATACGATCCAGGAAGCATTCCTTTTACTGTGAGGATCAATCTTGACAGTTGCCTTTCTCTTAACAGATGGAGGCTCATACACTTGACTGCTTGCCGTAGTATTACAGAATAAATCTCGCGATGTAGATGTTAGTGTGAAAAACAGTTGAGCAATGGGGAGTTTATCCGGTAAAAAAACAGATTTAAGCACAGTCATTTTATGTATAATGTCATTAATTATATGTATGCCAGATACTGGAGCCAATACATTTCCATTCAGATCCCAACGAACGATACCAGTAGCATCATAATGGTTTAGCAAGGATCTTGCATATTCATGATCTCTCACTTTCAACTTCAAATCTATTAAATGTTTTATGGAAGGGTTGGTATGCAGCTGAGGAGGAGGTGGTGGTTTGACAGTAAGATGACGAGCAACAGCTTTCACAGTGGGGTAAGCAGGGCTGTGTGCAGCTTTCCGGTTGTCCACTATTTTACGCGGTATGAGATAAAAGGCTTTCATTTTACTTACTGAACAACCGTGTAATTAAACTAGCTGCAATTGGTAAAATAATGGATAAAATACTGCCTCCTCGTTTGCTGGTTAATATCTGTTTCTTAGTTGTCACAGAAGGTTTCTTACAGGCTAGTGACCGAATAAGCAATTTATATTTTTTCAACTTTTTAACGACCTTGTCAGGCACGGGCAATTTTTTTTTTAAAAAGTTATTAAAAATTTCTGATAAACAATTTATATGTGGTTTCTTCAATTTTTCAATCAACTGCTTTCTCGAGGAATACTGAAGTTTTGATAATAGTTGGATCAATTCCTTGTATTTATAAACTACGGGCTTCTTCATTATAAATGTAATATCTCAGCAGCATCAATCCATTGATCGAATGATCGATCATAACCTGCGTACCTAACTTTATACTGGAGTTTGCCAGAGACTCTGCGTTGTCCCAATACCTTCTCAATATTAAAGGTTTGAGGCAAATGTGTTGGTGTTAATTCTTGTTTATAGAAGCCACCATCAATTTCTTCCCCATTCAGATCTTTTAGAAAGTATAAAGGGATGTGTTGTCTCCGATCAATACGTGTAACTGTAAAGATCTCGCGGTGTTCTGCTGCTTAAAGCCTTTCTTAAACTTGGAAATGCGATCAGATAGAGTGATGCGTACTGTATCACCAACACTCAATGAAGGAATGACAGCTCTCTTTGATTTTCTCGGGCTTTTATACATTAAATCAAATTGTTTGGCGTGTTCGCTGGGCGAGGATAGAGCGTGCACCTCTGCAGGTGTCTTCCCCTTCAATCCTCTGTGTGGGGTTAAATTATATGTTTTCACAATATCTGGTAGAGCCTGCGTGTATTTTAAAGTGTTGTGCGCCGTCATAAACTTGTAAAGTTTACCTTTTAAAGTACGTATGAACCGCTCAGCGATTGAAGCTTTAGTCTCCTGAGAAAATACACTATATAACTGTACTTTCCTTGCTGCCAGCATTTTTTTCATAGTGGCGTTATAAAATTCTCCACCTGGATCAGAATTAATTTTGCGCACTCCCTGAGAATGAGGTGAATCTAGAATTAAAGCTAGAGCATTACTGGTGCTTTTCCCATCCTTGGCGCGTAAGGGTACTACTTGGGCGTACCTGGAGAAAATATCTACACATACGAGTAAATATTTCACTCCGTCATTATGTTTGTCCAATAAACTCATCTCGGCCAAGTCTATAGCTTGAAATAGTCGTGGTTTAGGGCTTAACACCCGACGCCGAGGGAATTTATGTGGTTGTAAATAATGCAACGTATAGGAGTCAGAGCTTTTCAGATAGTCCTTTACATCGGCTAGAGTTATACTAGAGTTAATTAATTTGGCGGCCTTATACAATCTCTGCACCCCTCCAAGCCCTCCGCTAGATGAGGGGTCGTTATATACTCGTTCCAGTACATCTTTCTTGCTCACCATTGGTAAACTATCTCATAGGGCGGTTCGTGAACAATATTACCGCGTAATGTTATCGTAGATGGAGTGTTCGAGCCCAGATCTACTAGCAAATAGCCGTAGGGCTGGCTAATAACTTGCTTATATAACTCTACAAATTTCTTTGAATCCACTTTCCCAAATATTTGTCGTCCGAGTGTTTCAATTTGTGACAGGTCTCGTGATTTAACCAATATGAAATGAGAAGCATTTAAACTAATATTCCTAGAATATTTACCAGGAAAAAATATATTTTGAGTAATCAATATGACGGAAACCGTGAAATGTCTGCCCCTAGTAAACATGTCTGATACGATTTTTGAATTCGCAGACTCTGTAAAAAGGTCATCATAGATTACTAAGATATGTGAGTCATTATCTACTCGCTCTTCCACAGGATCAATAATGGTTGAATGCTCGATCAGCTTCCCTTTAATTTGTGGATCTGATCGTAATTCAGAGTAACCTCCTCCGCATATGATTATTGAGGAGAACTTGTGTTGATACTTCCTTACAAGTTTACTGCACAAGTAGGATTTTCCGCTGTTTGAATAACCAGCAATAATAACACGAGATGGTTCTCTGAAAATATCTAGATGTTCCTCATGGATTATATCATAGGAACTGTCCATGATTAATGCTTCGTTAAGACTGCTAAAAACTAAGGAACTGAGGTGGTATTTATACAAACATAGTCATTTACAGGTGTTTATTCACATATTTTATGTACAGCAACAACCTTTTTAAAACTAAACATAGTTCTTACAGTTCACAAACAATAATATTAAACATCATATTTTTTTAAAACTAATCATAGTTCTTACAGTTCACAAACAATAATATTAAACATCCTATTCATTTAGTATAAAAAGTTCTAGTCATATGGGGCACCCATCTTAATACTACCTAACAATTGTACAACATAAAATCTAGCGAGGGTTGAATAGTTTCTGAGCTGTAGCATCGCGTTTGCTCCAGGGACGGAATATTGGGTAGAGTCTCTGTGCTTGCTCTACTTCCTCCTCCTCCATAAACACTTCTTCCAGCTCCTCCTCCTCTCTCACTTCTACATCCATCTCATCATCATTGTTATTGGGAATATCAGGATGACCATACGCTAGGGACTGTGTGGGGCTTAAAATGTAGCGTTTATCGTCAAATGCTGACAATCCTCTGCAGGTACTGCGACATGTACAAATCTTTCCTTGCACGTTGCGTATAGATCTAGACACATACCTGATTGAAGTGTTTGTTTCAAGAGTGTGTTGAAATGAGTCATGTGAGAGTTTCTCTTGTAGATGGTAAGGTACGCCCTTACACTTGCAAGTGTGCTCCCCATCATGAGTGGTGAACGAATATGTTTTAGGTCTGAGAGCAATTAACTGGTTAATAATCTTAGAGCCTATTTCAGACTTGAGCAATCCTAGTTCACCTTCTCGCGCTTTAGAGTAGGATGGATGTGTGTCATTAAAATTACTAAAATCCATACAGTCGAAGAGAGGAGACTTATTCAACTCTTCAAACACATCCTGACAGTCCAGTTTAATGATGAAAGAGTCTGTGTCTGTATATAACAGACTCGCTTTATCCCCATACGCAGGTTTGACAACATCATACAAGAACTCATAGAGTCGCCTCTTAGCAATTTGAAGTATATGATAGCCAAGATACGTAGGAGTGTTGACTAGGAGAGACTTCTGCTTGATAGTACATATCACACGATCCTTACTTAACAAAAGACTCTGCTTGAAGAATGGGTTTCGAGCATGTTTCAGAAAATGTCTACGATCTGTGACCAAATATTGTTTGTTCCCATATTTAGATACATCTGTGAGACTCTTTCCATATATAGAGTTTGATACGAGTTTGAAAGCCTTTTTTTTTTATCGCGCATTTGGTACTGGCACGTTCACGAACATTGGTTTCAATGAAGTCTTTAAGGTAACTCTCCTGCTCGAATTCGTAGATGTCGTGAACTTTAGCTACTTCTAATCCAATGCGCATGAGCAACTGTAACAAGTCCAGACTAACCAGGTAGTCTTTCTGAGGAAGGTGAGAAGCAATTAATTTAGTGTTGTTTTTAGGCAGCCCGCGACTTTCTTCTGTAAGAATGTTCTTACTGTAGGGTGAAATGTGATCCTCAGTAATGCAAGTATGGGAAAGAACAAGGGGCAGTTCATCTGTATACCTAGCTACCTCCGGTCGGACCTGCAGTGTATCACACAACACCCAATATCCCTTGGACCCGTCACATGGGATATTCTCCAAGCCTTGCTCCAGCAGCACGTCACGCTCATTGTGTGTCAGTTTCCGAATCCCACCACGAGGGAGCAGTTCAGTCATACACGCCCCGTAAAGACTATTAAAATCTAAGTAAATGATGTAGCTACTATCTTCCCCTAGATCTAAGCCTGTGTGCCTGTTCTCCACATTCGTGTACTGTCTCGTCACACTGGTGAACCCACCTCGGAGATTCCGACGAAGTAAATCATATAATAATGGGTCTGACACAACATCAAGTTCAACTTTCGATTTAAGCAAGAACGCATCCCAAGCAAATGAGGGTAAAGAAATGTAGTGTGAAATGTCTAATTTGTAGAGAGCCAGCATGGTGTCTCGCCAGACTGTGAACACATCAGCTAGCAATCCGGTGTCCACTTTGAGGTAAAGGAGCAGATACTCCCCTATGTTACGACATTTAGCCAAATCAAAAATTTCTAAGGCTTGTTTATAATCTGTTTCTGACAACTCTTCGTCTTTTAGTGTATTGTAAAACTTATCGCGAGAAGGAAGGTGTGGTTCATCTAACACACTCATAGAGGATAAATAATCATAGCAGAATGATTGTTTACCCTTGAGTAGTTTTGGGATGGCCGCTTTATTTACACCTTTTAACATAGCCAAAGTGAATGTGGTAGGTTTCCCACTATCAATATGATCCTTGGCTATTCTTCCTAGCGAGCCGTTGAGAAGGGCTAAACTATCCAAAAATCTTAAGTTGTTCACATCGACTTTCATAAATTTAAATCCATCCTTAGCTAATATATCTATTTCACTCCCTGGTCTATCTCTCATCTCGTTTAGGATTACTCCTAAATCATAGGAAGCGTTGTGTGAAAAAGTGTATAGGAACTTGTATGAATTTATACACTGCAAATTACATCTATCACAGTAAGCTGCTTGATAATTGTGGAATCTTACTGTGTGGTCGTGATGACGGACTTTGATTACATCTTCTCCGTTAAAAGGTTCATCACAGAGTTCACAGGCAGTTTTTGTCTCAAATAGTGTCTGTTGTTGCTGAGACATGTGAAGTTCGTACAATACTATCCCCTTCTTGATTCTAGCCCATGACGCTTCTAGCGTGGTTATAAAGTGATTGGCTGCATCTTTACCCAGATAAGTATCTTTCTCAACAATATTCAGCCGTCTGTCAATGATAATGTACGCATACGCCACTGCATTGTGACGTGTTTCTATCATTCCCTTAGGGTTCGAGCGGTCTAACAAGCACTCAAAGTCATAAAAGCACATGTGACTAGGACCATATCCCCGTCCATAGTTACGGAAAGTAATCTTCCTCTCTGGTGGGTAGAATTTGAGAGTCTGATGTACTTTGCATGTACTTTCATGGCTCTGCATGCTATCTGCTGGGAGTGATATTAAACAACAATGACAGAAGCTGTGATGACTCGGGATGCGATCACCATGATCTCGTAATTACGTACATATTGGTTAAAATCCTTAATTAATACTAAGTGTTGAGCTTCCAACATCAGCAATGGTATGACATCTGTATAGCCCCCTCTTCCCTTCCTAGCTAGTGTAATGTAATGTCGCTGTCGTCGTCTGGCATTTTCATCTCTTTCTAGCGAATAGATGAATATACTGACTTTATTCATTTTCTCTACCTTGTGAATATCCTCGAATGTTACTGCAGAATTGACATCTGCTGGCCATTTCATGTGTCTGAGACACCAACTAGCATTCACAGATCTAGCGCGGATATTACCTAGTCGCATCCCCTTAGCTAAACATTTATAAGCAGCAACACACTGCATAAGGCAAATATCAGCCTCTCCCTCTGGATTGAAAACCAATTTTTTTCCACGCAAGCCTTCAGGATAGTCTACATGCGAGCCTAATCTTATCGGATGTTCAATCTGTTCACAGTTAATGTAAAACCCGGTGAGCCGCTCAACCAAGACATTGGACCCTTCCCTCGCTTCCAGATACTGGGATATTTTCCCCGTCAATTCGTCAGCCCAAAAATCAATAAGAGTGTCTACCTCCTCACGAGTTATCATTTGCCCCTCACCTCGTATGGGAAAGCCATCGTTATTTATAGGATCCAATAGATTATCCTCCCCGTCTTGTTGTACATTTAAATTCCGCACAATTAGAGTGATGTCTGGGTAAATTAGGAGGGATGGGTGTTGTGGAGAGAAAAGGGCGCGTATCTCATTAATGAAAAACTCCCTGTATGTTCTCAGATAGAGTCCGGGGGAGGTGTTAACATGTTCTGGTATGGAGAATGAAAGCCGGACATAACTGCCGTTATAGTTATCAATTCGATCCAGTAGCTGAGGTTGAATTTCTAGGGCAGGTGGGGGAGAGGGAGAGAGAGGTGGTGATGGGAGAGGGCTGGGAGGGGTGGGGGGTGGTGATAATCCCCCTCCGAGATGAATGGGTGAGACCGCAGGGTCAGCTATTACGCCAGACGGTGCTAACAAGACAGAATTGACAGACGCTTGCGAGTCAAGGTCACGGTCTGCTGAGCTGTCGTCTGACTCATGGCTATTCTCAATGTCTGTGATGCCGCTGCCGATGTTAATGGTACTGTTCTCACCACTGCTGCTGCTGCTGCTGCTGCTGCTGCTGTTGCTGCTGCTGCTGCTGCTGCTGTAGCTGTCGCTGATTGATTGGGGTATGGGGCTGGGGGAGGAACGGGGGGTTGAGTGAGGGCGTGAACGTGCCTTCCCCTCCCCGTGAGAGCCGGATGTGGGCAATGTCTGCCCTGCTGTGTCACTCTCACAGCCACTGCTGCTGCTGCTGCTGGATGTCAAATCTATGCACAGCGGTGTGTCGTCTGTAAAAAAAAGAAAAACATATTATCTCTAGAAAGCATATATATATATATATATATATATATATATATATATATATATATATATATATATATATATATATATATATATATATATATATATATATATATATATATATATATATATATATATTATGAGGTTAGGGAACAGACTAGTGGGAATTAATATGTTTAGGAAATAGACTGAAATAAGACAGTATTAACTTACTTATGTCATGGTGAAGGGGTTGAGCAGGTGAGTGGTATGAATCCGTAACATCGTGTTAACAGGATGAGATATGGTCTCGTAACCCCCCATCTGGCAGTGTGGCTGACCTTGATGAAGGGGCTGTGACTGCCCGCGAGTGAGATCTGCTCTCCTTAGCTCAGTGTGTGAGGAATGGGGTATAGGCTCGATGACGTCGATCTGTTCCCTCCGTCGATTGAGGTAGGGATTATAACCTGAAATGGAACAAATGATATTCAGCACGGGGTGAATGGGGAAAAATATGTTTATTATGCATGTGTGTTAGCTTGCAAGTGGATGAAATACAGATATGAGAAGTATATTTTATATGCTACCTACGTTTACGTGAAGTTTCATTCCGGCGATGACCACCTCGCGGGGCAGGTGAGCAATAAGGACACTTCACGGTTTTGTAAACTGAAATTGGAAAGAACATATTTAACTGTGTGGAATGTAATAGCCCGAATGAGTAAATATTCTCACACTATAGTAGTTTACACACGCGATATTCCACCTGTGGATGCCATAAAATGAACTGTGGAATATTAAATAAGAATAACACTCACGGTTATCACAGAAAATCTGCTGACATCGCTTGCATTTGATGTCGTAATGTCCTAGGGGCGGTTTTTCACAGCTTGCGCATTGCAGCCGACACAGTTGATTTGCTGATGGAATATAAAACACTCCGCATTTCATGCAGGCTGTAGAGCTTCGCCTTTCCATGACATGGAGCTGTATGGTGAGTGTGTGTGTGTGTAGCGGATGAAGTCTCGCAGGGAACTAACGGCGCGTTTGTGTGTGAGGGAAGTGAAATGCCCCGGGTCAAATGAGAAGTGATTGATGGCTGACAGGTGCGGGTCTGTTGTATGTACCTCGCTCCCCTCCTTACCGGAATCACAGTGTATGGGGAACCGTGGCGGGATGAACATTGAAAACCCTTTAAGACAAAATGGGTCACTTCCGCAGGAGGGTGCTCTCTCGCTCTCTTACCCCTCAACACTTACGACTTCCTGTAGGGGGAAGCTAATGGACGTAAAGGCCTTCCTCTCAGGTATGGGGGTTCTCCCTCCCCCCTCCCCAAACATCATATCCACTATGTTGGATCCCCTCTCATCCTCTACTTACCTTACTATCATCAAACTATTATCATCATCACACAGGATTAAGTCTATGACAAACACACATACATATTCATTTACTCCTTCCTTTTATCCTTCTATTTTCTTACGACTTCCCAGAAATTCCCTTTGTGACTAGAGCGACGCGCTGCGACTAGAGCGACGCGGTACACCTGCTCACCCGCCACTCGAGACCGCGTTCGACACGCGCCAAACTTCCGGGAAATTCCACACCCAAACCCTTTGTGACTAGAGCGACGCGCTGCGACTACGACGCCGCCCACCACCTGGCATCCAACAACATGACTCCCCCTCGTTCCTGACCACATACCATAACACCAGACGCTCATACGCGTCCGAAACACGCCAAACTTCCAGGAAAATCCCCTCCAAAACCCTTTGCGACTAGAGCGACGCGGTGCACCTGCTCAGCTGGCACTCAAGAGTGCCACCTGGGCAGGTGGTGCGCGTCGCTCTAGTCGCACTTTACACTACTATGGAGGAGTCGTGGTTGATGCCTGTCCCCCTTGAAAAGGAATAGACCCTTGCACCCCTTTACGAAGTCCGTCGATGTGAAATAGAAAACGAAAACTCTATCATGTGTAGCATTTGTTGACATTTTTGGGCAGTCGGATCCTGATGGAAAACGAATGTCCACCTGTCGTAATATCTGGCCTGCTCCGCTATCTGGGCCGGCGCCACCTGTCGTACCATCCGGCCTGCTCCGCCATCCGGCCTATTCTTATCTTCCCTTATCGAACCAGAAACATTCCCTCCTGACTAATATTACGTTTATCTGTGATATTAAGACGACGAGACGGAAGGAGTGGTCCGCTGCCGGTATTGGCAGAAGAAGGAGGAGAAGGGGAAGGAAGAGACGGAGAAGGAAAAGAAGAAGGAGGAAGAAAAGAAGGAGGAGGAGAAGGAGAAGAAGGAGGAAAAGGAGGAGAAGACACACACACCGCCCCCACACCACTGTGACCCTCCCCCAGTACAACCCCCATTTATAAGGAGGAAGAAAAAGAGAAGAGCTCCGGAACCTCCTGGCCCACCCCCAATACTGCCCCCACTGAACCATGACCCCCCTCCAGTACCGCCCTCACCTCCTCCACTTCTCTGTGACTAGCTCCCATCTCCCCCGCTCCTCTGTGACCCTTCCCCAGTACAACCCCCATTTATAAGGAGGAAAAACAAGAGAAGAGCTCCGGAACCTCCGGGCCCACCCCCAATACTGAACCCACTGAACCGTGACCCCCCTCCAGTACCGCCCTCTCCTCCTCCACTCCTCTGTGACCAGCCCCCACCTCCCCCGCTCCTCTGTGACCCTCCCCCAGTACAACCCCCATTTATAAGGAGGAAGAACAAGAGAAGCGCTCCGGAACCTCCGGGCCCCACCCCCAATACTGCCCCCACTGAACCGTGACCCCTTCAAAGCCGCCCTCACCTCCTCCACTTCCCTGTGACCCCCAGTACCGACCCCCCACTCCTCTGTGGCCCCCACCCTTTACTCAGTGACCTCCCCCGCTTCTCCGTAACCCCCCTTCCCTTCCGTTATTGCGTGTCCTGTTGGTAACAACAGGAGTGGCAGCAGTGTGTGTGTGTGTGTGTGTGTACTCACCTATTTGTGCTTGCGGGGGTTGAACTCTGGCTCTTTGGTCCCGCCTCTCCATTTCAATCAACAGTTGTACATATGTGACCAACAACTCCTGGCCTTCTTAAGTGATTGTGGTATATCTGAAAACCTGAACCCAACCAATGCCAGTACTTAAAATAACTCTTTCAGTGCCTGAGCCTAACCTAACTTAATCTAACTTTGTCTAAGGTGCTGTCTCTGCCTTACCTTTTACCTAATGTTCTCTCATTCATATAATTTCCTAAATAATCCATCAAGTCTCCATGCACTTATGCAAGCATCTACCTCAGTTTCATTGTAAAATTTTACTCTTAAACTAATCTTACCCTATTCCAATTATATTTTAAATTTATTTGTATTGATCTATATCATTTATTGAAATCAATTATTGATCTCATTTTTGTTCTTTTAATTAAATTCATACTAATTATAAGTTAAAACTAAGCTTAATAAAAATTTTTATCTTTAAGATTATTTTACTTTACAATTATCATTTGTCAAATTTTTTTATACATTCATCTTGTCAGTCTCTACTGATTTTTTGTTCTCTCCACCAAACTTGTATATCCTCCATGGCTATCTAGTGACCTTAATTCTACCTCTAATTGTTTCAATTCTTTTGTTTACTTGCATTTATTGTTGTGTTTTGCCATAATTATTCTCTAATTTAGCAGACTCAATACTTTGTAAGCTCTTATTGTATTGTTATATTATTATATTGTTGTGTTTTGCTATAATTACTTTCTATTTTACAGCAGATTTGCTTTCATCTGTTCCTGTAACTGCTCATCTTATTGTATCGTGACATTCTTATCTATATTGATATATATTATCTATCTATTGTTACTTACAGTGTACCTGAGAGCACTTATAAGCAATCTACCTCATTTTTCATTTTTGATCAATTTGTTTTTGTATTGCTTAGTCTTGTTTATATTTTTGTTTTGTATATCTATATCTTGTGTTTTGTATAGTCCATGTTTATATGTTTTTTCTTTAATCTCATTTATTACCTAGGTTGCCTAGCCTAGCCATACTCCCTTACTCCATTGTACCCCTGTAAGCCCCTTTTGTGGTTGTTTTGCACAGTATTGTGTACATTTTTTTTTCCCCTATTTTATAGCTTATTTCTACCTTGTAATCTGCCTTTCTTTCCTTGTTTTTCCTGCATTCAGCTTTTTTTAATGCAGTCAAGTATAGACCCAGAACTTAATCTCTTATCCACTATCTATAACAATAATCACTTTAATGATCTAAATTGCAGATATTTTGCAGCACATGATGTAAACAATGTAGTAACTCATAATCACAATATCTCTGTAATCAATTTGAATGTTAGATCCCTAGGTAAACACTTCGATGATGTTAGTGCCTTGATTGAAGCTATTGACAACAAATTCTCTTTTATTATACTTACTGAAACATGGTTGAAAGAGGATACTACTCAACTCTTTAACATGCCTAACTACTCAGCAATTCACAACTGTCGTCAACTTCAGAGAGGTGGTGGTACTGCTCTTTACTACCACCAAGAACTAACATGCTTAAAAGAAATTAGAACTAGAGACTGCTATGGGGAGTATATCTTCACCAGCTTCAGAGTCAAGGGTGCCGAGTCTGTCCTGTCTGTGGGTGCAGTTTATAGAATTCCTAACACTGATGTGTCCGAATTCAACTCAAACCTTAGAAATCTAATACTTGATAACAGACTGAACAAAAACCACCTAATTATTGCAGGGGACTTTAATATTGACCTCTGCGAGCCAGAACACCCTACTGCTGTTAGCTTCCTCAACTGTATGAACTCCTGCTTCCTCATACCCTTAATCACTAGACCTACTAGAATCACTGATAGCACTGCCACGACTCTAGATCACATCTGGACAAACATAACCTCTCCGCTTACTTCAGGTATAATCACCGATAGCACTACAGACCATTACCCCACATTTCTCTTAACTAACATTAGCAAACCACCTCTTGAGTCAAGAGAGATACGTTTTAGACTACACAATGAAACTGCTATAGACAATTTTATAACTGCTACTGATAATGTCAACTGGGAGTCCGAGTTAGGTAACATAGAGGACATCAACCTAGCAGTTCAATCTTTTCTTCAAAAAACTCTTAGCCTTTATAATACCCACTGTCCTATGCTTACAAAACAAGTCACAACCAAAAGGCTTAACAATCCCTGGCTTACAAAGGGAATACTTAAATCTATTAATAAAAAACATGACCTTGAGAAGAAGTATAGGTTAGGAATTGTCTCCAAAGAATTCTCAAAGAATTACTCATTATTGCTATCTAAGATAATTAGACGAGCCAAAACTAAATACTACGAAGATAAATTTACCCAAACAAAGAGCAACATTAAACAAACTTGGAGAACAATTTCACAAATATTGGGATCAAAGAAGTCTTTAAATAACAAACCAACACTCCTGTCTAATAACGATGGTCAGCTTTCAGCCTCGGATTCTGCTATTGAGTTCAATAGGTTCTTCTCTTCCATTGGTTCATCCCTTGCTAATGATATTCCATCTTCCAGTACTGACATTAAGGACTATCTTACAGGTAACTATCCACAGTCTCTGTACCTAAAGCCTATTAATTCCACTGACGTCAATGAGATAATCCTTTCCCTTAAAACCAAGTCTGGTGCCCTTGAGGAGATACCAACTTTAATCTACAAAAAAGCCTCCAGATCTTTAGCCCCTGCTATTGCTTTGCTCTTCAACAAGTCACTTGAACTCCAAACTTTTCCAGATATTCTAAAAAAAGCGAGAGTAACGCCTGTCCACAAATGTGGTGATCTCACAGATGTTAACAACTACAGACCTATATCAATCCTGCCAAACTTGTCAAAAATTTTTGAAAACTAATCTATAAGCCGCTTTACTCATATCTAGCCAAACTCAATATACTTAGCCCTTGCCAATATGGCTTCAGGCCCAAAAAAAGCACTAACGATGCACTTATTAGTATGCTTAACTCGATTCATACAGTTCTTGATCAAAATGAGTTCCCTGTTGGGTTATTTGTGGACCTGCGTAAAGCTTTCGATACTGTCAACCACCAAAACCTTCTTCTTAAATTACATCATTATGGTGTCAGAGGACACTCCCTACAATACCTCAAATCCTACCTTACTGACAGGCTCCAATGTGTTTCTGTGAATAATACAATTTCTCCCACACTACCCATCAACATTGGTGTTCCCCAGGGCAGCATACTTGGCCCTCTCCTCTTTCTCATCTACATTAATGACCTTCCAAATGCCTCCCAACACCTCAAACCAATTCTATTTGCTGATGACACAACCTTCATTTACTCCAGTCCTGATCCCCTTGCACTAAATGCCACAGTAAATACTGAGCTTAATAAAGTCCATCTGTGGCTAACTGCCAACAAACTCACCCTTAACATTGACAAAACTTTCTATATTCTGTTTGGCAATAAATCCTCTAATCAAATAAATCTCAAAATAAACAATACCCAAATTTGTAACAAATTAGATGGCAAATTCCTTGGCATTCTCATTGACCACAAGCTTAATTTCCAGGGACACATTCTAAACATATCAAAAAAAGTTTCAAAAACTGTGGGCATTCTTTCTAAGATCAGATATTATGTACCACGCCCTGCCCTGGTGACTCTCTATTACTCCCTTATCTATCCATATCTCAACTATGGTATTTGTGCTTGGGGCTCTACTACCCAAAATCACTTACGTCCTCTAATTGCTCAACACAAAGCTGCTATTAGGACAATATCCAATTCTGGCCCCAGACATCACTCGGTACCCCTACTCAAATCTCTGAATATGTTAGACATTAAGTCACTGCACATTCTCTCATGTGTATTATACATATATAAAACGCTAAACTATAATGCCAATCCTGATCTCAAAAGCTTCATAGAAGGTTGTAACAGAACCCATGAGCACCACACCAGAAATAAATACAGTTTTGATATTCCTAGAGTACGACTAAATCAAACCAGAAATGCTCTACAAATCAAGGGGCCCAGAATGTGGAATGACCTTCCCAACCATGTTAAAGACTGTACCTCTCTCAACCAGTTTAAGTTAAAAACGAAGCTATACCTAATAAATTCCATGTAACCCACCTTACCCCCCTGTTGTCAACCCATGTATATTTTTTGTTTTTTGTTTTTCAAATCAACGCTGTTTGAATGTAATTTTCTGTAATAATTTGTAATTGTATTTGTGCTGCTTTTTCAACAATGTTCCCCCCTCTTTTACCTCTATTTTTTATATGTACTCATCACATCTTTTCTTTTTACCCATTAGTTTTAAGCTGTAGTCATTAATGTTTTTCCTGCCCGAAACGCTTTGCGTAATAGTGGCTTTAGGCATTGTATGTACTAGCTCTATCTATAAAGCCAACAAACTTTGTAAATCTCTTTATGTATGTACCTTACCTAAATAAAAATTATTATTATTATTATTATTATATTCCTAAGCCTACTGGGATCTATCATATCTACATTTGAAACTGTGTATGGAGTCAGCCTCCACCACATCACTGCCTAATGCATTCGATCTGTTAACTACTCTGACACTGAAAAAGTTCTTTCTAACGTCCCTGTGGCTCATTTGGGTACTCAGTTTCCACCTGTGTCCTCTTGTTCGCCTTCCACCCGTGTTAAACAGTTTATCTTTATCTACCCTATCAATTCCTCTGAGAATTTTGTAGGTAGTGATCATGTCTCCCCTTACTCTTCTGTCTTCCAGTGTCGTGAGGTGTATTTCACTCAGCCTTTCCTCGTATCTCATGCCTCTTAGTTCTGGGACTAGCCTAATAGCATACATCTGAACTTTTTTAAGCATCGCGTTGTGCTTGACAACGTACGGGCTCCATGCTGGGGCCACATACTCCAGGATTGGTCTTACATATGTGGTATACAAGGTTCTGAATGATTCCTAACACAGGTTCCAGAAGGCAGTTCTGATGATAGCCAGCCTCGCATACGCCTCAGATGTTATTTTCTTGATGTGGGCTTCAGGAAACAGGTTTGGTGTAATATCAACTCCTTGAGCTTTCTCTCTGTCCAATTCATGTAGGTCTTCATCTCCCATTCTGTATCCTGTGTCCGGCCTCCTGTTTCCATAGACTTTTTTCATTACCTTACATTTACTCGGGTAAAATATGCAGTCTGCCCACCCCTCTCATTCCTGCCTGATTGGTTGCCTGATCTGGAACTTCTCTTTGCTCTAATGCAAAGACTTCCTGGAAATTCTTATTGAGTTCCTCGCACACTTCTTTGTCGTTTGTAGTGAATCTGTCTGCCCCTATCCTCAGTTTTATTACCTGTTCTTTCACTGTCTTTAGTAGCCATTTGCTGGACCATTCATTCAGTCTGTCTAGGTCATCTTGTAGTCTCATTCTGCCTTTCTCCGTCTTAATCCTCCTAATAATTTTTGCATCATCAGCAAACAATGAGAGGAATGATTCTATACCCTCTGGTAGATCATTTACATATATCAGAAACAGTATGGGTCCAAGGACTGAACCCTGCGGGACTCCACTGGTGACGTCTCGCCAGTCTGAGACCTCATCCCTCACAGTGACTCGCGTTCTTCTGTTATTTAGGTACTTCCTTATCCAATGGAGTACCTTTCCTTTCACTCCTGCCTGCATCTCCAGCTTTCGCACTAGTCTCTGATGTGGTACTGTGTCAAAAGGCTTTCTGACAATCCAAAAATATGCAGTCTGCCCACCTCTCTCTTTCCTGCCTGATTGGTTGCCTGATCTGGAACTTCTCTTTGCTCTAATGCAAAGACTTCCTGGAAATTCTTATTGAGTTCCTCGCACACTTCTTTGTCGTTTGTAGTGAATCTGTCTGCCCCTATCCTCAGTTTTATTACCTGTTCTTTCACTGTTTTCTTTCTCCTGATGTGGCTGTGCAGCAATTTAGGTTGTGTGTTAGTCTTGTTTGTTGTGTTGTTTTCATATTGCCCTTCTGCCTCTCTTCTCACCTGGACATATTCATTCCTGGCTTTCTGGTATCCTTCTCTGCTCTCACGTGTCCAGTTATTTCTATAGTTTCTCCACGCTCTTTTACTTAGTTGCTTAGCTAGTTTACATCTCTGATTAAACCATGGGTTTCTCATCTGCTTTAATTTTTTTTTCCTTTAGGGCTGGGTTAAACTTTTCTGCTGCCTCATTACACTTCTTCGTGATGTATTCCATCATGCCTTGGGCCGTCTTTCCCCTGAGCTCTGTTTCCCAAGTTATATCTGTTAGGTATTTTCTTATCTCCTTATAGTTTCCCTTATGGAATGCTAGCCTTTTGCTTTCAGCTCCCTTTCTCGAGTACTTTGACCCCTCTTCGACCAGATACTCAAACGTCAGTACACTGTGATCGCTCATTCCTACTGGGGTCTCGAAGTCAATTTCCCTTATATTGGAGTCATTCAGAGTAAAGACTTAGTCGAATCTCGCTGGTTCATCATTTCACCTCATTCTTGTGGCTTCCCTGACATGCTGACTTAAACGTTTTTTGTTGCCACCTCCAGTAGTTTAGCTCTCCATGTTTCCTCTCCTCCATGCGGTTCCTTGTTCTCCTAGTCTGTCCTTCCGTGATTGAAGTCTCCCATGATGAACAGATGGGATCGAATTCTACAGGCAGCAGAGGCTGCCCTCTCAATTATATTATTAACTGCCATATTGTTTCTGTCATACTCTTGCCTGGGTCTTCTGTGGTTTGGTGTAGGATTATATATCACTGCTACTACTACTCTTGGTCCTCCCATTGTCAGGGTGCCAGTTATGTAGTCTCTAAACCCCTCGCAGCCTGAGATAACCATCTCCTTGAAACTCCATTCCTTTCTCATGAATAGGGCCACTCTGCCAACGCTTCCTCTCTTTCCTTATTACAGTGTAGTCCTGGGGAACACCACATTCGTTATGATTCCTGAGAGTTTTGTTCCGTGAGTCCCATTACATCTGGGTTTACTTCTTGCGCTCTTTCCCTAAGTTCACTTGCCTTGCTTGAAATCCCATCTATTTTTGAGTACATCACCTGGAAGCTGACTCTTTTCTGTCCATCCTCAGTTCCTGTTGATTCCACTGGAGTAGGTAAACTTGGAGGGCCTAGGATGGGGAGGAGTTAGGGGGGGTGGAACCTGGGTTATGAGTGGGGCTGAGGGTAAGGGGGACCCTTAGAGGGTCCCCCTTACCCTCAGAAAAGAGGGCTTAATGGGGAGGAGGATAAGGGAGGGCTCTGGGAGGTGGGGGAGAAGGGAGGGCTTAGGGTGGTAGGAGAAAAGGGGTTGCTTGGGGAGTGGGTAAGAAGGGCGGGCTTAGGGGAGTTGGGTGGGTTTGGGGGAGTAGGGAGGGTTGGGGAGGTGGAGAGGGAAAGCCTTGAGGAGAGGGGGTGAGTTGTGGGTGGGTGGTCCAGGTTGCCACTCAGTGGAGGGGTTCGTAGGGGCTAGAGCACGTAGGGCTTCTATTGGGTGGGAGGTGGGTGCGATCCTCCTCCTCCCACTGGGGCTGTTGAACTGACTGTGGTGGATTCCCCACTCCCTTCTGGGATCATAGGGTTCTGGGCTGTGGCTCCCTGATTCCTGTATCTCTCTATGCGCTCCTTCCTTGCTGCTGCTACCCTCAATCTCTCCTCCCTGGTCATATCCCTCTGCAGGAATACCTTTTTGAACTTCAGTACATTGAATAGCCTGCTCTTCTTTGCAAAAATTTCTTCTTTTAAGGCCTCACTATTGAAATCCACTTTTATCACTCGATCTCTATCCATGTTGTACTGGCCAATCCTGAAATCTTGTTCTATATTCTGTTCTTCCCTCTCCATCTGTACCCCTTCAAGGATCTCCTTAACTGTGGCTCTTTCCATACCTCTCCTCTCATCTGGCCTGGTCCCAATTTGCTCGTTAATACCAACTACAATTACTGCTCTTTTCCTCTCTATCAGTCGGCTAGTGCAACTTGATGCTTTCTGAGAAGTAGCAACTTTCATAGCAATTTCCTGTACTGCAGAGACAACTTATGGGGTCCTCCGAAGTATGTCTGCAAATGAGGGTTGAGTTGTAGAAGTCCCTTTTGTGGATACATTACCATCTTCCTTAGGGCTGGTTCGTGTCTCGTATTGGGGAGGATTCTCTTTCAGGCATTTAATCTCCTCTTTTGCCTCATTCAGCTCGTCCTGCAGGTTGGCTACCTTTTTCCCCCATTACCCTCAGCTCCTCCCTGATGCCTCTCCACATATGAAAGAGTATCTCCTGATGCGAGTCATCTTGTCCTTCACCTCCCTCCGTATTACGTCTTCCCCCTGCCATGTTTGTTTCCTATTCCAGTTCTCCAATCCAATGAGTGGGAGGGTGTGTGTGTGTGTGTGTGTGTTTCCTATTCAAATTTTCCAGTCCAATGGGTGTGTGTGTGCGTGTGTGTGTGTGTGTGTGTGTGTGTGTGTGTGTGTGTGTGTGTGTGTGTGTGTGTGTGTGTGTGTGTGTGTGTGTGTGTACTCACCTAATTGTACTCACCTAATTGTGCTTGCGGGGGTTGAGCTCTGGCTCTTTGGTCCCGCCTCTCAACCGTCAATCAACTGGTGTACAGATTCCTGAGCCTATTGGGCTCTATCATATCTACATTTGAAACTGTGTATGGAGTCAGCCTCCACCACATCACTTCCTAATGCATTCCATTTACTAACTACTCTGACACTGAAAAAGTTCTTTCTAACGTCTCTGTGGCTCATTTGGGTACTCAGCTTCCACCTGTGTCCCCTTGTTCGCGTCCCACCAGTGTTGAATAGTTCATCCTTGTTTACCCGGTCGATTCCCCTGAGGATTTTGTAGGTTGTGATCATGTCCCCCCTTACTCTTCTGTCTTCCAGTGTCGTGAGGTGCATTTCCCGCAGCCTTTCCTCATAACTCATGCCTCTTAGTTCTGGGACTAGTCTAGTAGCATACCTTTGGACTTTTTCCAGCTTCGTCTTGTGCTTGACAAGGTACGGGCTCCATGCTGGGGCCGCATACTCCAGGATTGGTCTTACATATGTGGTGTACAAGATTCTGAATGATTCCTTACACAGGTTCCTGAACGCCGTTCTGATGTTAGCCAGCCTCGCATATGCCGCAGACGTAATTCTCTTTATGTGGGCTTCAGGAGACAGGTTTGGTGTGATATCAACTCCTAGATCTTTCTCTCTGTCTGTTTCATTAAGTACTTCATCTCCTATTCTGTATCCTGTGCCTGGCCTCCTGTTTCCACTGCCTAGTTTCATTACTTTGCATTTACTCGGGTTGAACTTCAACAGCCATTTGTTGGACCATTCACTCAGTCTATCCAGGTCATCTTGTAGCCTCCTACTATCATCCTCTGTTTCAATCCTCCTCATAATTTTTGCATCGTCGGCAAACATTGAGAGGAACGAATCTATACCCTCTGGGAGATCATTTACATATACCAGAAACAGTATAGGTCCAAGGACTGACCCCTGCGGGACTCCACTTGTGACGTCTCGCCAATCTGAGGCCTCACCCCTCACACAGACTCGTTGTCTCCTGTTGCTTAGGTATTCCTCTATCCACCGGAGTACCTTCCCTCTCACTCCAGCCTGCATCTCCAACTTTCGCACTAGCCTCTTGTGTGGTACTGTATCAAAGGCTTTCTGACAATCCAAAAATATGCAGTCTGCCCACCCTTCTCTTTCTTGCCTTATTTTTGTTGCCTGGTCGTAGAATTCAAGTAACCCTGTGAGGCAGGACCTGCCATCCCTGAACCCATGTTGATGCTGTGTTACAAAGTTCCTTCGCTCCAGATGCTCCACTAGTTTTTTTCGCACAATCTTCTCCATCAGCTTGCATGGTATGCAGGTTAGGGACACTGGCCTGTAGTTCAGTGCCTCCTGTCTATCCCCTTTCTTGTATATCGGGACAACGTTAGCTGCTTTCCAAATATCTGGCAGTTCCCCTGTTGCCAGTGATTTGTTATACACTATGGAGAGTGGTAGGCTCAGTTCTCTTGCTCCTTCCTTTAGAACCCAAGGGGAGATTCCATCTGGGCCTATAGCCTTCGTCACGTCCAACTCTAGTAAACACTTCCTTACTTCCCCACTGGTAATCTCAAACTCTTCCAGTGGTTCCTGGTTAGCTATTCCCTCACTTACCTCTGGAATTTCTCCTTGTTCTAAGGTGAAGACCTCCTGGAATTTCTTATTCAATTCCTCACACACTTCCTTGTCATTTGTAGTGAATCCTTCCGCCCCTATCCTTAATCTCATAACCTGTTCCTTTACTGTTGTTTTTCTCCTAATGTGGCTATGCAACAATTTAGGCTGAGTCTTTGCCTTGCTTGCGATGTCATTTTCGTATTGTCTTTCAGCCTCTCTTCTCATCCTGACATATTCATTCCTGGCATTCTGGTATCTTTCTCTGCTCTCCAGTGTCCTGTTATTCCTATAGTTTCTCCATGCCCTTTTGCTTTGCTGCTTAGCTAGCCTACATCTTTGATTAAACCATGGGTTTCTCATCTTCATTTCTCTGTTTTCCTTTTGGACTGGGACAAACTTGTTTGCTGCGTCCTTGCACTTCTGCGTGATGTAATCCATCATATCTTGGGCCGTCTTTCCCCTGAGCTCTGTTTCCCATGCTATATCTGTTGGAATTTTCTTATCCCCTCATAGTTTCCCTTTCGGTATGCTAACCTTTTGGTTTCGGTATCCCTCCTCGAGTTCAATAACCCTTCTTCAATCAAGTACTCAAACACCAGTACACTGTGGTCGCTCATTCCTACTGGGTCCTGTGTGTGTATGTGTGTGTGTGTGTGTCTGTGTGCGTGTGTGTGTGTGTGTGTGTGTGTGTGTGTGTGTGTGTGTGTGTGTGTGTGTGTGTGTGTGTGTGTGTGTGTGTGTGTGTGTGTGTGTGTGTGTGTGTGTGTGTGTGTGTGTGTGTGTGTGTGTGTGTGTGTGTGTGTGTGTGTGTGTGTGTGTGTGTGTGTGTGTGTGTGTGTACTCACCTAATTGTACTCACCTAATTGTGCTTGCGGGGGTTGAGCTTTGGCTCTTTGGTCCCGCCTCTCAACTGTCAATCAACTGGTGTACAGATTCCTGAGCCTACTGGGCTCTATCATACCTACATTTGAAACTGTGTATGGAGTCAGCCTCCACCACATCACTTCCTAGTGCATTCCATTTATTAACTACTCTGACACTGAAAAAATTCTTTCTAACGTCTCTGTGGCTCATCTGGGTACTAAGTTTCCACCTGTGTCCCCTTGTTCGTGTCCCACCCGTGCTGAAGAGTTTGTCTTTGTCCACCCTGTCAATTCCCCTGAGAATTTTGTAGGTGGTTATCATGTCTCCCCTTACTCTTCTGTTTTCCAGGGATGTGAGGTTCAGCTCCTTTAGCCTTTCCTCGTAGCTCAATCCTCTCAGTTCCGGGACGAGCCTGGTGGCATACCGCTGAATCTTCTCTAACTTTGTCTTGTGTTTAACTAGGTATGGACTCCAGGCTGGAGCTGCATACTCCAGGATTGGTCTTACATAAGTGGTATACAGGGTTCTGAAAGATTCCTTACACAAGTTTCTGAAGGCAGTTCTTATGTTATGTTTCTGAAGGCAGTTCTTATGTGTGTGTGTGTGTGTGTGTGTGTGTGTGTGTGTGTGTGTGTGTGTACTCACCTAGTTGTACTCACCTAGTTGTGTCTGCAGGATCGAGCATTGACTCTTGGATCCCGCCTTTCGAGCATCGGTTGTTTACAGCAATGACTCCTGTCCCATTTCCCTATCATACCTGGTTTTAAAATTATGAATAGTATTTGCTTCCACAACCTGTTCTTGAAGTGCATTTCATTTTCCCACTACTCTCACGCTAAAAGAAAACTTCCTAACATCTCTGTGACTCATCTGAGTTTCAAGCTTCCATCCATATCCCCTCGTTCTGTTACTATTCCGTGTGAACATTTCGTCTATGTCCACTCTGTCAATCCCTCTGAGTATCTTATACGTTCCTATCATGTCCCCCCTCTCCCTTCTTCTTTCTAGTGTCACAGTGGCACAGTTTCCTCAGGCGCTCCTCATACCCCATCCCTCGTAGCTCTGGGACGAGTCTCGTTGCAAACCTCTGAACCTTTTGCAGTTTCATTATATGCTTCTTCAGATGGGGACTCCATGATGAGGCGGCATACTCTAAGACTGGCCTCATGTAGGCAGTGTAAAGCGCCCTAAATGCCTCCTTACTTAATTATTTTTCTGAATGATGTTCTAACTTTTGCCAGTGTAGAGTACGCTGCTAATGTTATCCTATTTATATGTGCCTCAGGAGATAGATTAGGTGTTACGTCCACCCCCAGGTCTCTTTCGCGCGTCGTCACAGGTAGGCTGTTCCCCTTCATTGTGTACTGTCCCTTTGGTCTCCTATCTCCTAGTCCCATTTCCATAACTTTACATTTGCTCGTGTTGAATTCCAGTAGCCATTTCTCTGACCATCTCTGCAACCTGTTCAGGTCCTCTTGGAGGATCCTGCAATCCTCATCTGTCACAACTCTTCTCATCAACTTTGCATCATCCGCAAACATCGACATGTAGGACTCTACGCCTGCAAACTTGTCGTTAACATAAACAAGAAATAGAATTGGTCCCAGCACCGATCCTTGTGGTATTCCACTTGTTACTGTTCGCCAGTCCGACTTCTCGCCCCTTACCGTAACTCTTTGGCTCCTTCCTGTTAGGTAGTTCCTTATCCATGCTAGGACCTTTCCCCCTACCCCCGCCTGCCTCTCGAGCTTGAACAGCAGTCTCATGTGCGGTACTGTATCAAAGGCTTTTTGGCAGTCCAGAAATATGCAGTCTGCCCAACCATCTCTGTCCTGTCTTATCCTGTGTGTGTGTGTGTGTGTATGTGTGTAATCACCTAGTTGTACTCACCTAGTTGTGTTTGCATGGGTTGAGCTCTGGCTCTTTGATCCCGCCTCTCAACCGTCAATCAACAGGTGTACAGATTCCTGAGCCTATTGGGCTCTATCATATCTACACTTGAAACTGTGTATGGAGTCAGCCTCCACCACATCACTTCCTAATGCATTCCATTTGTCAACCACTCTGACACTAAAAAAGTTCTTTCTAATATCTCTGTGGCTCATTTGGGCACTCAGTTTCCACCTGTGTCCCCTTGTGCGTGTTCCCCTTTTGTTAAATAGACTGTCTTTATCTACCCTATCAATTCCCTTCAGAATCTTGTTTCAATCTTCAATTGTTGAATCTTCAGAAACGTTTCAGCCGGATTAGAGCGCATTTACTTGTATATCTTCTTTCGGTAATATAAACAGAAAATCACGAAAATTTTTGTTAATTATAATGAAAACACATTGATTTTTATAGTTTGTATTGGAAACAACATTTCCATATGCCATATTAATGATCTAAAAACACTTTATGATTTAAACTAAAAATCCTCGAATATAGTAATAGGGACTTTTTCACGGTTTTCGTATTGTGTGAATTTAAGTAAAAATATTTGAATTTACTAATATTTCGAAACTAGTTTTTTTAGTTTAGTTAATTTTAGTTAATTTTAATGAAAACCCATTGATTCTTATAGTTTGTATTGAAAACATCATTTCCTTTTGCCTTTTAATGATCTAAAAACACTTTATGATATAAACTAAAAATCCTCGAATATGGTAATAGGGACTTTTTCACGTTTTTCGTATTGTGTATTTTCGTATTCGCATATACTAATATTGCGATACCACCTCAAGTTTTCACATTATATGTGATTTGGCCTATTAATATCAGAATTTTGCTTATTATTGCGTTTTTAAGCAAGTTTTCTTGCATTTTGTTTTGAACTAAAAATTATCAAATTTAGCAATATTTTGACGTTTATCATCATGTTTTCCATTATGTGATTTAATCCAAATATCAACGATATAGGCATATTTTGCCGTTTTTCAACGATTTTAATAATTTTCAGTTTATTTAATGTTAATTTAATATATTCACTATATATACGATATTTATGTGTCAAACACGTAATTGATTGGAAATTCCCATTAAATTCTTTTTTTTTCAATAACCAATTAGTACCTAATTCAAATAGTGAGTAAAATAT
The DNA here is from genome assembly GCF_040958095.1 of Procambarus clarkii. Lineage (NCBI taxonomy): Eukaryota > Metazoa > Arthropoda > Malacostraca > Decapoda > Cambaridae > Procambarus > Procambarus clarkii. The sequence goes on from NC_091160.1 coordinate 21,243,425, forward strand.
TGATTAGGAGAGAAATACTGTTTTATTGCATATTTCAACGTTTCAGCCGGATTAAAGCGCAATTACTTGTATATGATCTATCGGTAAATAAACGGAAAATTTCGAAAATTTTAGTTAATTATAATGAAAATACATTGATTTTTATAGTTTGTATTAGAAACAACATTTCCAAATGCCTTATTAATGATCTAAAAACACTAAACTAAAAGTGATTTAAACTAAAAATCCCCGAATATGGTAATAGGGACTTTTTTCACGTTTTTCGTATTGTGTATTTAAGTAAAAATAGTCATCTTTTCCTTCATGTGATTTAAACTAATTATCAACGATTAAGGGGGGTTATCCAACGCAAAAATTCGGAAAAAATCTAATCTTTTTGAAAAATTTATATAAATACTACAACGTTCTGGCAACACTTTGGCGCAAATCCGATAATGTTATGATATAAATTAAAGTATTTATGGTACATTTCCATGCGTAATTGTGCAGAATCCGGTGCCCCGCGGCTGTGGCGCGCCAAGAGTATTGCGTCGTACGTTCTAAACGTCAAATTTTTCGTAATAACGTCGTAAATATCGATGTATGCATAAGGAGTAAATATACACTCATTGGCAACCTTCTCATCCCTTGCTGTGCTATAGGGGAGGTCCCAGCCCCCAGTCACCTCGTGTGTATGATAGAGTGCGGACTGTTCTGATGCGCGCTCCATTATCGTTCCTGGAATAGCTCATTGTTGCGTCTACTGCACAAACTCTTATAAAGAGATAGTGCCAGAAGATAAGAGCAGCAAATCTGGCACTCGGTCGCCGTCTTTATCAGTAAAAGAAAGCCGCTTTAGCGCAAAGAGTAATATCCAGTGAGAGATGGTGGTGTACCACACCTCCTCAACCTTCCTCACACACCACCTCAACCTTCCTCAGACACTTTCCTCAACCCTCCTAGACCCTCCTCACACACCTTCCTAGACCTCCCTCCCTCCAACAAGCCGAGACAGGCTCCTGAGGAAGGTGATCCAGCAATCATGCAGGTGCCTACTAGTGCCCAATGCAGTGCCACCTTGAGAACCCACAATTCGGACCAATGTCAATAGGAGTAGTAGGGTGTACGACTCACAGACGATTTTTTTTTTGGGGGGAGAGGACCCCTGTGAGTTGTACGACTCACAGACGATTTTTTTTTGGGGGGGGAGAGGACCCCTGTGAGTTGTACGACTCACAGACGATTTTTTTTTTCTGGGAGAAAAATCGTTTGTGAGCCAGGGTTTTTCAGGCGAATTTGGACAGTCACAGATTTTAGAAGTAAGGATTTCTTATGAGAAAAATAATTTCCGAGACTTAGAAGTTTGTTAAGGCCTTATGGGACAAATTCAAGTAACGTATATAGCTCTTTAGGGTTTCCATGAGAACTCTACGGACATATTTTACATGTTTTCAACTTACAAAATCGTCTATGTAAGCCTTAGTTATTCATATAAATTTAGAAAATCACCTGTGTAAGTCATGGTTTTCAAGTCTCGTACCTCACACCCCCCTCCCTCCCCCCTTACCTCGCAATCTCTCGCGTCACCTTTATTTACCTTACGCCCGGACAGCCAGTCGGCTCTTAATCTTATCTTATCTTCATAATATCTGGACCGTCCCTCCTCTCTCTCTCTCTCTCCTCTTCATATTATTCCCTCTTCCTATTTTCTGACATACTAATATTTTATTCCTTTTTCATTAACCAGTCAGTTTTATACAAATCAACCGAAGCATCTCAATGTAACCTTTAATACTGAAACTGCCTCAGAGACTATCTAAGCTGGCCCCAGCTACCTGCCCCAGGCTATCTGCCTGAGGCAATCATCACCTGATTACCTGCCCCAGACATCCACCAGTCATTGTCGGCATTCGCCACCGTAATAATTTATATATATACATTAAGCGTTAATAAAACTTATTTATTTATTTATAATTTATTTAGTCATCTAATTCATAGTTTACACAATTTATAATAAAAGAGTTTATTCCCAGTATTCGCCAATCATTCTCGCTATTAATAAAACAGCCAAACGCTCACTCAGGGGCACACTATCATTATTACGCTCATTCAGGGGCCCCCTCAGATCGCCAAAGTCTCAGAGGCCTACACTTTCAGTCAACATTCAATCTTCATCCTGTTCACAAGGTTCCCCTAGCCTAGTCATATCATCATGTCAGTGTGTCCTCTGTGCCTGTCTCCTATCAACAACGAAATCGTTCATGTGTGTCAAACACGATGTTTAACATGCCTAGGTGAAATGTCCATCAACGCTCTTCAAGAATGCAGACTGTACTGTATAGGATGCAATGGGCCTACACCGCCTGGACATTTTGACGTAACCTGTACCAGCTGTGGACAACTCTATTGTGCAAATCGTAAGTACCGCTTTTTCTCGCACATTCAATAAACTTTCAAAGAAAATATATATCCGAAACACACATACATACATACAGACAGTCAATTTATATATATTATTTTCATTTCAGTTCATGGTTCTACTTCCTGCCCATACTGTCGTTTCTCCGTTAACCGGGAGCCTCCCACCGAAGCCAGAAACGTCATTGATCCTCCACCCAAACGCCGTCGCATCATAAATAACCGTACGTTTTCACAATAATTTTCGTAATTTTAAAAGTTATTAATTGTATATTTTAACAAGTGTATAAACAAGTAATAAGTACTCATACAAAAAAATATTTCCATTACAGGAGTTCCTATTCGTGATCAAGAGAATCTCATACTTGGTGGAATCAACATCCCAGCTCGTAAGTAATATTATTATTTATCTGTAATTCAGTTTTTCCTCTTATTTAAACTTTTTGTTTTTCCTCTTAATAATAATTCCTCTTATTTACACGATATTTTCCTATTAAGGTTTTCAAATCCTCTTATTGTTTTCAAATGTGTTTTCCTCTTAATGTTTATTCATTGCTAATATTATATTACAGAATCGCCCCTGGATTCAACCCAACCCTCTGAGTGGAGCACACCTGTACGCAGTCAACCCCAGCTGTCCCAGGAGCTAGAAGAAGATGCACCAGACGGCAACCAGCATGCATCTTCAGATGAAGAAGAAGAAGACAATCAACCCCCTGTTCACGACATATCAGATGAAGAAGTCAACGCTCCAGATTCCCCAGAGGTACTTAACTTAGATAACGTTATTCCGCGAGTGTTAGAAGTCATTAACCATTTCGAAGGTTCTTTCTCGAGACATTCGTTCTCCATTCCCGGACATTTAGACGCTGACCCCAGCGTATATATAAATAGGTATAGGGAATTTTTTATAGAATATATAGACAATCAGTTCAGACAAATACAGGAAGAATTCCCTCCCTCATTTCACATTTACCCTGATGTAAGCCTAATTTTGCAAAAACTTAATCATGCCGACGATCAATATGAAATAATAGATGAAGTATTTTCAATTAGAGGCGAAACTCAGACTGTTACGCAGGATGAGGTAGAAGTTCTTGTAAATTCATGGGTTGACGAAATGTCTGCTAAAATTGACGAATGCCTAAAAAATGTCCAATCCTCAAGTGTAGGAATTCATTCCATGTCAGGCTTTGCCATTAATTTTTCATATATTCGCCACCCTATGCACCTTGGATCTTACGTACCATATCCTGCGAAATTAAGGGGTAAAGAATCAGTATTTAATCCTGAAAGTGAAGGAGATGAGTGTTTGTTACAGTGCATTGCCGCATATATAAACTTAGCGTTGGGCAGGACTATGGATAACGTTAGACATCATTACAAAAACCTTCGATGGTGTAGAAGATTCGTAGTATGGGCAGATGAAATCAGATTCCCCGTATCATTTGATAATCTTAAGAAAATAGAGAAGCTTAACAAAATTTCTATTTATATTTATACAATAACTCATGAAAGTAACAGATACTATCTTAGTTTAGCTAGGAAAAGCCAGGAAAAGTATGCCGATAAAGTTCCTTTGTTGTTATTAGAAGGCAAGCATCTCTGTCTGATCAAGGATTTTGATAAATTTGTAAAGAATATTAACAATAATCAGTATAAAATTCCTAACACTCATAAATTCTGTAAAATTTGCCTTTTGCATGCTCCCTTAGATGAAATTCAGGCTCACGAAGATTCATGCACTGTATCCCAAGTATTTTCGTTCTATAATCCTAGTGATAAAATCAGTTTTAAAAATTACGGTAGGACCTATAGCCCAACTCACACCGCCTATTACGATTTTGAATGTCTATTAGACCGTCAAAATCCTAGAGGCATGGTGGAATGTAAGCATAAAGCAATTGCTTATGCTTACATGATTTTAGACAGGGAATTCAATGTCGTAGATACGTATTCATACGTAGGCCCAGACGCTGTCAATCATTTTATTACAAAGCTAGAAGCCTCATGGAAAGCTATTCATGCTCAGCTCCCCAACTTCCCTAAGAACTTGTCTAGAGAACAGGAAAGAATGTTTCAAAGCCAAAATACGTGTCAATTGTGTCATCAAACTTTCAAGAATAAGAAAGATAAACATAGACATCATAATCATGCTATTCAGGAAAATAATTACTTAGGTGCTTATTGTGCTCGTTGCAATTTACAATGTAAAAATGCTCGTAGATACTTGACCACATTTTCCCATAATGCTGCCTATGATCTTGGAATTATACTTAAAGAACTGTCCAAAAATCCTCACCGCGATGTAGAAATTCTAACCAAGGAAGGATTGAAATTTATGCAAGTCATCATAGGTAAACTTAAATTCCTAGATAGCCTAGCTCTCCTTAATGGGTCATTAGGAACCTTAGCAAGCGAGCACGTTGCCTGTAAGAAAGCTACCAAGTACACTGAACACATACTAAATGGTGTATCCGATGAAGCTAAAGCTCTGTTAATTAAAGGTAAACAAAGCCTATGTTATGATTATATTTCTTCTATGGACGTGTTAGACGAACCTCAGCTCCCTTCGCGAGATAAGTTTTACAATGTTTTACATGACTCTCCACTGTCTGAAGAAGATTACAACAATGCTCTTAAAGTATTTAATTTAGGGAACTGTACAAACATCAAGGATTACCTCATGTTATATTTAAAAGTTGACGTGGGAATGCTAGTTGATATATTTACACTTTGGCGAACATCACTGAAAGAAATTTATGAACTAGATATTGTTTTCTATGTATCACTTCCTAGTTATGCTTGGGACGCTTTCTTATTTAAATCAAAAGTTGTACTTGACTATGTGTATGATCAGAATATATATGATTTGTTGAGAAGGAATCTTAGAGGAGGGTTCACATCTTCCATTAGACAATTTACACAGGCTGTTAACGAGCACACTACATCTAACCCAAGCTCTGATGACGATACTCACATTTTGTACCTCGACTTTAACAGCTTATATGCAGCGTGCATGGCTGAGGTACTTCCCCAGGGAGGGATTAGACAATTAACTGACCTTGAGCGGGATACCTTATTAGGGCAAGGGTTACAACATATCCCCTGTGATCAAGACAAAGGTTATTGGATTTTATGCGATACAAAACATGTATCTCCCGAGGTAGCCAGGTATACTGATGATCTGCCCCTTGTACTGTCTCAGACTAATATAACGGAGGAGTTTTTGTCAGAGTACAGTAAGAAAACCCTTAATGATGAAAAACGTAAGCTCCCACCTAAAAATACAAAGTTAATTGCATCCCACTTGCCCCAAAACGACTACTTAGTAAGCCTTGATTTCCTGCAATTGCTATTAAAACTTGGACTAGAAGTTGAACGAGTAAAAACAATCTATGAATTTAATCAGGCTCCCTATTTAAAAGATTTTATTTCAACCAACATTCGAGAACGAGCCAATACCACCTGTAAAGTTAAAGGAAAAGCTTTTAAACTCATAAGTAATAGTCTGTACGGGAAATCAATGACAAATATATCTAGATATGCTAATACTCACCATCTAGTAACGACAAAACATTCATTCTTAACTCATGCAAGAAACCCTTTGTATAAACGAGCTGTCTCTTTAGGTCAAGATAGGGTTCTCTGTACAGTAATGAAAGACATCCTTAAAGTTACCACTCCTTCTTACATGGGATATCAGATCTTGCAGATAGCCAAGAGGCGTTTATATGAGTTCTGGTATAATGTAGTTAAAGCCCATTATGGGGAGAGAGCTAGACTAATTTATACGGATACAGACTCATTCATATTTACTCTGACCTGTAAAGATGCTTTCCAAGAAATGACAAAAGCTCCTCTAGTAGATTATATGGATTTCAGTAATTTCGACAAAGATCATCCCATGTATTCTGCTACTCGCAAAGGTGAACTAGGACTCCTCAAGTCAGAAGTAAAGCAGAAAATCATAACTGAATTAATTGCACTCAAGCCTAAAACTTACTCTCTCCTAACCCTTGATAATGAACATTTATGTAAATGTAAAGGGATTCCTTATCACCAACAAAAGAAAATAACACATGCATCTTTTCAGAACACATTAGAGACAAATACAACTTTTAATTTTGTATCCCGATCTATTCGTAATGTTAATGGACAGATATGCACGTGTAAAACAACTAAGCGCGGTCTGTCAGCTTTTGATGACAAGAGGTACCTCATTAGTCCCACAGAGTCATTAGCTTACGGTCACCCAGACATTCCAGAGCGTGAGGTACAGGTACAGGTAGAGGAAGAGGTAGAGGAAGAGGTACAGGTAGAGGAAGAGGTGCAGGTAGGGGATCCAGTAATTGTAGATAATCCCCAACCAAGACGTCAATTGTTCCCCATTTTTAATCTTTGGGAAAAGCGGGATAGAGTCGCTCAGCAATTATTCCCTAACAACAACTAAGTCTGTTACTGTATTGTCTATGTATTATCTATAACTATATTCAAATGTCTATGATATTGTATTGGCTATGATTTGTTACTGTATTGGATATGATTTGTTACTGTATTGGATATGTTATGTTTTAATGTCTATGATAATATATATTCTATGATTTGTTACTGTATTGGATATGTTATGACTATGATTTAATGTCTATGATAATATATATTCTATGATTTTATTACTGTATTTGATATGAAAATGACTATGATTCAAATGTCTATAATAATGTATATTCTATGATTTTATTACTGTATTGGATATGTTATGACTATGATTTTATTGGCTATGATATTGTATATTCTATGATTTTATTACTGTATTGGTTATGTTATGACTATGATTTTATTGGCTATGATATTGTATATTCTATGATTTTATTACTGTATTGGTTATGTTATGACTATGATTTTATTGGCTATGATATTGTATATTCTATGATTTTATTACTGTATTGGTTATGTTATGACTATGATTTTATTGGTTATGTTTAAATAAAACTCGAATGTAGATTTCGTTTAAATACTCCTTTCATTATATATTTGTAGTTAGTCTATTGAATCCTAGCAACATGGAAGGGCAGAAAAAAGTTATTACTGAATCCCAGTTGAATATATTTAGTGAACCGTCAAGAATTATTATTGCTGGATTTTCAAATGGTGGGAAGAGCTATTTATGTGCTAAAATGATAGAGAAATATCAGCAGAACTTTGCAAAAATAATTATCTGTGGAAGCGGGTATAAAGAGTTGAGAACTAATCCACTTATTAAACATAAGATATCTTTTTACTCTGAAATTGTAAACCCGTTAGATGATCGTGATCCAGAGGACACATCTCATATATTAGTTGTTTATGATGACTTGTATGTTGAATCTACAAACTCTAAAATAGTAAGTGACATATTTACTAAGGGACGGCATGAGAACATCTCTGTTATTTTTATAACCCAAAATATATTTTTCAGTGGGAAATTTTCTAGATCTATAAGTTTAAATGCTTCTCATTTTATTCTGCTTAAATCAAGAGACTTGTCCCAGATAGAAACATTAGGCAGACAAATATTCGGAAAACAAGATGCCAAGAAATTTTTAGATATATATAAGAAAGTGATTTCTCGACAGTATGGGTATTTACTTGTTGACTTGGGCGTTAAAACACCTGAATCCATAATATTTAGGGGAAATATTGTAAATGAACCCCCATATGAAATAGTGTATCAATGGTGAACATTACACAAGCTCTTAATAAGATATACAATGACCCCAAGTCCATAGGTGGGTTTGGTGGCGTTTTAAAATTGTATAAGGCTGCAAAGAAAACAATCCCTGAAATAACTATAAAAGATGTGAAAGACTATTTAAAAACGTCTAATGCTTATACCTTACATCTATTAAAAAAACGTAAATTTAAACGAAGACGTATCTTAGCACCTAGACCTAAAGCTTTCTTTACCAGTGACTTGGCTGATATGACATTGTTAGCTAAGCACAACAATGATATTAAATATTTATTAGTTTGTGTTGATATATTTTCAAGGTTCGCACATGTAGTTCCACTATCCACTAAATCAGGTCAGAGTGTAAGTGAAGCCATGAAAGCTGTTCTGGATTTACCTTCATCAAAAGGTGTAAGGAAGCTTAACACTGATAAGGGCGGTGAATTCTATAATAAATATATGAAACGATTGTTAGACAGTAAAAACATTGATCTGTACAGTGTATTTTCTCAGGAAACTAAAGCCAGCATTGCAGAGAGATTTATAAGAACATTGAAAACTAAGATATATAAATATTTAACGGCTTATAACACCTTAACCTATATAAATGTTTTACCTGATATGGTTAAAACGTATAATAGAACACCACATAGAGGATTAAAGGGGAAAATACCTATTGATGTACATGCTTTATCTTCGCCTCAAGATGTGACTAGGCAATTTAAGCTCATGTATAAAGGAGAGCAGCAGACTAAGCCGCGCATCAGTAATCATCTGTCTGTAGGAGATACAGTACGGCTTGCCTTATCTAATCGTATTTCAAAGTTCAAAAGAGGTTTTCATCAACAGAACACTAAGGAAATATTTACAATTGCTCAAATTGATACTAAACAACCCGTGCCTTTATATTATCTAAAGGACTTAAATAATAGACTTATAGAAGGCGGATTTTATAGAGAGGAGTTGACTCCCACCTACTTGTCAGATACATTTGAAATTGAGAGAATTATAAGTAAACGTAAAGTTGGTAATACTACTTTATATAAAGTTAGATACGTCGGTTACGACAGTTCATTTGATCAGTGGGTGAATTCAGATGACGTGAAGAAACTATGAAGAAGCAGCCCTTAGTTAGAAAGTATCGTGGATTTATTGAACTATTAGCTAGATTAGGTTATAATTCTAGGAAAAAGTTAATTAAGACTCTTAAAAAGGAACATATACTTTGCTTATCAGAAATATTTAATAATTTCTTAAAAAATAAAATTGAAGTTGGGAAGCCTATTTTAAAGAGACTTTCTAAATATAGAGCTCTACTCCATACATTAGCCTGTAAGAAGAAAGCTATTTCACTCAAGAAAGACATATTAACAAGTAAAAGAGGAGGTAATTTATTGGGCATTTTACTTCCCATAGCTATAAATTTCATTTCAAGGCTATTTAATAAGGAATAATGAAAGAATTCTATCTTGTACCACGAAAAGCTATTGATCAACAGAAGCCTACGGCAGTAAGTGTTGAGAAGCCTACGATGACAGTGAGAACAAATCCTGTTATACAACACTTGATAGACTTAAGATTAAAGCTTAAGGATTATGATTTTGCTGTCTCCTTGTTAAATTATTTTAATACCACTGGACTTGTAAAGTGGGATGAGGAAGGGAACATTACATCGCCAGTTACTGGGCTCAATATTGTTGATGACGTTATAGGCAGGATGTGCACTCCGAAATTGTTATTCCCAGAAGATAAACTGCCAATTGCAAAGTTGTTCTACTCTTTGACATCTACACCTAAGAATTTATTTAGAAATGTAGATGCGAAAAATCAAGTGTTTTCTCCTCCAAGTTTGAAGAGGAAGATCAAGGCTGTAGATGAAGGAGAGTCTACCTGGATATCATATTAAGGTGAGTTTCTGTTTATTTTTATCATTTACTATTAGTCTACAGGATGGATAGTTACGTTATATATGCAGCGAGTAACTCTGATACTGATGTATTTAAAAACAATGCTCCCAATGCTTTTGAAAATAGATTACATAATCAGCTGCCTTTAGACCCGAATAAAGCTTATGAAGTGTGCCTGAAGAATATATTCCTGCCTCCATCTTATTTCGCTGTTAGGAGGAATGACCCGGAAAGTTTTATTTCAGTTCAACTTCTAGTGTCTAATAAAAATTTATCTGATTTGAGTACGGTGAATACATCTTTCACTTTAAAGTCGGATATTTTAGCCAGTGATAATTGCATAGAGCTAACTACTATTTTAAATAGAGAAATTTCTACTATATTTTCAAAAGGTTCACTGAGTTTTATAGGACCCGTACTTAATTATAATTTCCCAGATCACGGGGACGTTTATATGAAATATGATTCGAGTATTAATCGAATTAAGTTTAATGCATTATTTAGTGAGAAGTTGTTAAAATTATTTATTACAAAGGATGGAAAATTAGTTGTTCGAATTTCTTTATCTTTCGGTCGAAATATATGTAAAGTTATTGGAGCTGAAGTAGGTAAAGCCTATGATATTTTTATTATGAATAAGCCACCTAATAACAGGTTATTTGTACAAGATACTTGCTATTATCATCCTAGGCCAGGAGGCCGTATAGATTTCTTGTGTGTATATTGTGATAAGGTGCAGCCCACCATGTTTGGTAATCAGATTGTAAATATCTTGGATGTTGTTTCGTTTCAAAGTAATGTAACACACAGGAAATTATATAAACCTTTAAATACGACTAATATTGATGGCATCAGTATTAGATTAACAGATCAAGATGGGGAGCCTGTATATTTTGAAAAGGATGGATGTACGATTGCAGTATTACATATTAGACCCGTTGATATATAATGGCATGAGTAGAGGGAGTTTATCATTCTCTCTTGGCCTGTTTAAACATGAGGGTCGGGTTTGTACCGCTGTCTGTTGACGAGGTAGGGCGATTTATCGCTCCTCGAGGGAAGAGAGGTGGAGCACTGGGCGATATTACTGTTTTTGATAGAAGACATTTAAGAGGAGGTGGAATATTAAGTTTCTTAACTGGTCTAGCTCGTAGAGCAACTCCTTTCCTATTAAAAACTATCATGCCAGCTGCATTGACAATGGGACAGAATGTTTTGCAGGATATAAATGCCGGTCAAGGTACTTTGAAAGATTCAATTAGAAAACGCGGTATGGAAACATTGAAAAGTATAGGTCCTAAATTGTTAGCAGGTGGCCGAATAACGAAAAGAAAAACGAAAAGACCTGCCTATATAAAGAAAATGGATAGATATAAAGACGTGTTTTCATAAAACAGTACTAGTTGTATGCTAGACGCAGACATGATGAGTGTAAATGCTCCTAGTGCAGCATTGCAAGTTCCTTTAGAAAATTATACAGCTGCTATAAGCGATGGCTTTCCTAAAGTTAGTCCTCATAGAATGGTTGAAAGTACGATATTTTCAAGACAGACACAGGATATTTTACCTGTGAATTCAAGTATTATCAATAAATTTAAAGACTCTTATATTGAATTTCGTATCCCGGGAGTTAAGGGTCAATTTATTGATCTTTCGAGCTTGACGCTAGAACTGATGGTTGAATTAACGGGACCTGACGGAATTACGGCTTTAGCGGATATTAAAAATGCATCAATAGTTAATGGCTTGTCCCAGACAATGTTTAAAGCTGTAACTGTTTATTTAAATGAGCAAGTGGTGGAAACTAATTCACTATTTTCATATTTATCATATGTAAAGCTAATGACGACGCTTTCTGAATGTAAAGCTGAAAGATTTAAAGAACTGACGTATTTCTATAATGATGTTTTCCCTGAAAAATATGATGTAGATTATTTTAAGAATGCCTCAGAAGACCTTAAATCTAGATTTGTAAAGTTAAAAACTGAGGGAGTAAATTGTTGCTTTAAACTGCTATTGGACATTACAACTTTGAGCGAATATCTTTTGGATGGAATTGATATTCGTTTGAGATTAGAACTTAACAGTGATCCGTGGGTTATAAACAGTATTGAATCTGGATATAAGTTTAACATAAAACTAGCTAGAATGTGGATTGATCGGATAACTCCATTTGCATCTGGATTGGAGGCTATTAATAGAGCTCTGGCTGAACAAAATACGCCAGTTACATATACGTTTGATAAGACACTCCATAAGACGTTCATTCTCGGTAATGGGCAGCAGAGATTAAGTATTGACCAGCCATGGGGGAGCATTATCCCAGATAAATTATTTATTATGATGATGGATATGGAAGCAATATCAGGAGCGTATACACTTAATCCGCTTTATTTCGATCACTGCGATTTATCTAATGTATATATTACACGTGATGGGACAAACTTATTTAATATAACTTGCAAATTCCCGAATAAATGTTCGAAACTATACTACGAGACTCAAAATACAGTAGGCTTTAATGCTTGCAATACCTTGACATATAATTCATTTATAAAAGGAAGAACGTTACTGGCATTTAGACTAACGCCTGAGGAATTGAGAGATACCCTTCCTATAGAGGCTTCGGGCAACCTGAGAATTACATTAGAATTTGCTGTTCCAGCGAAATCAAATAAAGTTATTATTTTATTCGGAATTACAACGGGAGTATTGAGAATTTATTCCGATAGGCGAGTTGTGTGTGATACAAGAGCATGAACTGCAAACAAATTAATACGGCATTGAACGATATGAAAGGTAGTAAAGCTAAATATATTGGATGCTATTTAGCGACGGATATATATAGAATAATGAAGCAAATACGGGACAGGCCGATTATGTTTATAATAAATACCTTAGGAAGAGACTCTAAGGAAGTAATGGGTCACTGGATTGCTGTATATAAATCTAAACGGAAAATAGTTATACTCGATTCATATGGAATAAATGTGTATTCGCCATATATTTCGGAGTTTTTAAATTATTATAAAGACTGTGATGTATACACGTTTACAGAGAGACTTCAGAGTTTAAATACTTACGTATGCGGGCTATATGCGATGTTTTTCTGTTACCATCTTTCAAACAAGGATCTAAAAACTGCAATAAAGCTATTTGAAACTAGTTTTACTTATGGAGAATATATGCAGAATGATAGGAACGTAATGAGGCTATCTTATGCTTTATTTAAAAATATGCCGAGCTGCTATGAAACGCTGTGTTATGATAAGAGCGATATTTGTTGGAAAATGTGCTTGGAGACGACTGGCTGAATGAGGCTATAACAAATTATCTAATGGAAAATGGTGAGTACATTTGTTTGAGGTTTTATGTGTCTGATAAATATTGTACATGTGTAAACGCTATCTGAAACTGTTATTCTTTATTTACAGAGATGAAGAGTGAATAGGACGGATATTATACAAGCGGATTGAGGAGCGAGCTTCTTAGAACTTCGGGCTAAATGAGTCGTTTATTATAAATTGTGTAAACTATGAATTAGATGACTAAATAAATTATAAATAAATAAATAAGTTTTATTAACGCTTAATGTATATATATAAATTATTACGGTGGCGAATGCCGACAATGACTGGTGGATGTCTGGGGCAGGTAATCAGGTGATGATTGCCTCGGGCAGATAGCCTGGGGCAGGTAGCTGGGGCCAGCTTAGATAGTCTCTGAGGCAGTTTCAGTATTAAAGGTTACATTGAGATGCTTCGGTTGATTTGTATAAAACTGACTGGTTAATGAAAAAGGAATAAAATATTAGTATGTCAGAAAATAGGAAGAGGGAATAATATGAAGAGGAGAGAGAGAGAGAGAGGAGGGAGAGAGAGAGAGAGGAGGGACGGTCCAGATATTATGAAGATAAGATAAGATTAAGAGCCGACTGGCTGTCCGGGCGTAAGGTAAATAAAGGTGACGCGAGAGATTGCGAGGTAAGGGGGGAGGGAGGGGGGTGTGAGGTACGAGACTTGAAAACCATGACTTACACAGGTGATTTTCTAAATTTATATGAATAACTAAGGCTTACATAGACGATTTTGTAAGTTGAAAACATGTAAAATATGTCCGTAGAGTTCTCCTGGAAGCCCTAAAGAGCTACATACGTTACTTGAATTTGTCCCATAAGGCCTTAACAAACTTCTAAGTCTCGGAAATTATTTTCTCATAAGAATTCCATACTTCTAAAATCTGTGACTGTCCAAATTCGCCTGAAAAACCCTGGCTCACAAACGATTTTTCTCCCAGAAAAAAAAAAATCGTCTGTGAGTCGTACAACTCACAGGGGTCCTCTCCCCCCAAAAAAAAAAATCGTCTGTGAGTCGTACAACTCACAGGGGTCCTCTCCCCCCAAAAAAAAAATCGTCTGTGAGTCGTACACCCTACTACTAATAGGTTAGTATGTTTTAGTGTTATAATTTGATAGTTGGTAATAACTGTAATATGTATGTGCAGGATATATATATATATAATTTTTTTTTTTTTTTACAATTTGTTCAATTTTTTTTTTTTCGTTTGTTATCAGGGGGATGTGCATGGAACTTGCACACCTTGCTCAATGGATGCCTATGTGCAAGGGTGCCAATTATGAACGAAATAGGTCGATGTCAAACTCGGCTACAGGTGGCCGAACTTTGATCTTATTTTACTCAGGTAAGTAATTTACAACTTCAAGGTGTTTCTCACCTTTCATTTATTAATCAATTTACATGCAAATTACACCTTATATGTAGAGTTTGTGCTTCTACAAACGTGTCGAGACATTTTAGTCCAAAGTCCATTTGTTGATTTTATAAAAATTTATTAACATCATATATTGCATATTTTTGAAAGGGTAACTTTGAATAATTATATTATTGCACTAAACACTTTTTGGCTAAAACCCCAATTGCAAATCCTTTATTACATGCTAATGTGATATCTGAGTGTTATAGAAATGATTTTAGTTGACACATGTGTTCCCTAAAAATTTTTGAAAATGTTGAAAATTCGTTGCATA
Source organism: Procambarus clarkii (assembly GCF_040958095.1). Taxonomy (NCBI): domain Eukaryota; kingdom Metazoa; phylum Arthropoda; class Malacostraca; order Decapoda; family Cambaridae; genus Procambarus; species Procambarus clarkii. The sequence goes on from NC_091160.1 coordinate 21,258,486, forward strand.
ATACGTTCTGTATTTTTTTCTCCTTTTCTGTTTAGGGTGTGATGCTGAAACTTGGACCAGTTGCAGCCCTTTCTATAACCATTTCAGAAATAAATTTATAAACAAATTGAACAACTTTTACTTTACCCGTAATAAACCCCCTTCAGGCAGTCGACGGGAGAGGACGTGCTGCTCGTCCCTCCAGCTGTCTCTCTCATCTCCGTCCTCATATTTAGGCTTCCTGCCTTACCAAAACATGTCTAGCTTATCAATAAACATTCGCTACTGTCACTGGGCACACGACCAAAACAAGTAATCACTATAAACTGGCTTAAAATCGTGCTTACCACAGATTGTCTAGTCGAGGGCGCTATCCCTCTGACGGCGTCTGATCAGGGCGCTCCCACAGTCCACGAAAACGTCTCTGGGCGGCTACAATGTTGCAGGCCATGTGCTGTGATGATGGTTTCAATGTTGCAGGCCATGTGTAGTGATGATGGTTTCAATGTTGCAGGCCATGTGTTGTGTCAATGGTTTCAATGTTGCAGGCCATGTGTAGTGATGATAGTTTCAATGTTGCAGGCCATGTGTAGTGTCAATGGTTTCAATGTTGCAGGCCATGTGTAGTGATGATGGTTTCAATGTTGTAGGCCATGTGTAGTGTCAATGGTTTCAATGTTGCAGGCCATGTGTAGTGATGATAGTTACAGTGTTGAAGGCCATGTGTAGTGACGATGGTTTCAATGTTGCAGGCTATGTGTAGTGACGATGGTTACAATGTTGCAGGCCATGTGTAGTGACGATGGTTACAGTGTTAAAGGCCATGTGTAGTGACGATGGTTACAGTGTTGAAGGCCATGTGTAGTGACAGTGTTGAAGGTCATGTGTAGGGTGATGGTTATAGTGTTGAAGGCCATGTGTAGTGACAATGGTTACAATGTTGCAGGCCATGTGTAGTGACAATTGTTTCAGTGTTGCAGGCTATGTGTAGTGACAATGGTTTCAGTGTTGCAGGTCATGTGTAGTGATGATAGTTACAGTGTTGCAGGCTATGTGTAGTGACGATGGTTACAGTGTTGAAGACCATGTGTAGTGACGATGGTTTCAGTGTTGCAGGTCATGTGTAGTGATGATAGTTACAGTGTTGCAGGCTATGTGTAGTGACAATGGTTTCAGTGTTGCAGGTCATGTGTAGTGATGATAGTTACAGTGTTGCAGACTATGTGTAGTGACGATGGTTACAGTGTTGAAGGCCATGTGTAGTGACGATGGTTACAGTGTTGAAGGCCATGTGCAGTGACGATGGTTACAGTGTTGAAGGCCATGTGTAGTGACGATGGTTACAGTGTTGAAGGCCATGTGTAGAGACGATGGTTACAGTGTTGAAGGCCATGTGTAGTGACGATGGTTTCAGTGTTGCAGGCTATGTGTAGTGATGATGGTTACAGTGTTGAAGGCCATGTGTAGTGACGATGGTTACAGTGTTGAAGGCCATGTGTAGTGACGATGGTTACAGTGTTGAAGGCCATGTGTAGTGACGATGGTTACAGTGTTAAAGGCCATGTGTAGTGACGATGGTTACAGTGTTGAAGGCCATGTGTAGTGACGATGGTTACAGTGTTAAAGGCCATGTGTAGTGACGATGGTTACAATGTTGCAGGCCATGTGTAGTGACGATTGTTTCAGTGTTGCAGACTATGTGTAGTGATGATAGTTACAGTGTTGAAGGCCATGTGTAGTGACAGTGTTGAAGGTCATGTGTAGGGTGATGGTTATAGTGTTGAAGGCCATGTGTAGTGACGATGGTTACAATGTTGCAGGCCATGTGTCTTTTTTTGCATGGATATTCCTGCACCGGGCCCTAAGCCTCTTGCTGGCCCATTAAATGTTGATTGTTTCTGTTTTACTTTGGCGGAGTAGAAGTATTTATGACTCGTAAGGTCGCTTCAGTAAGATTTTGTCCCATGTGTTTAACAACTTCTTCTGCTCTGTTGAATCTAAGTTGAAATCTTAATGGGTTTGTAACTCTGCACTGTGTTAGATAATGTTCCAGTGGCCTGTTGGGCATTTCTCCACAGTACTGACATTTCCTCTCATTTCCGAAACCTGTAAGCCTATTTCCCATGCACATGGGTATCCAAGCCAAATGCGATGTAAGTGTACTTCTGTTGTTCTACTGCTCCCTTTCATCAAACTAAGTGGTTCGTAGTTGGTTGAATTCTTGTACCAACCCGCAGACCCTGATGTTGCAACTGCTGTGTTGTGGTCACTAGTAGTAGTTTTAGACTCTAGGCATTGTGTTGTGGGGGCCCTCTCAACCTCGTGGGCCCCAACCCAGGGAACCAGGGGTATTCTCTTGCACCATCGGTCTGTGTCAGGTTCGGTTAAAGGCAGTGTGTCCTGTGGAGGCAGGAATTTACTAGATGATCCTTAAGTGACTTTCCTCGTCTCCAGGCCAGCATTGGAGGTGTTTGGGCAAACCTAGGCCAAGAAGGGTGGTCCCCATAGGTGTTTCTCAGCCAGTTCCAGATGTCAGTCAGGGCATTATGGAGAGGGCTTGCTAGGCCGTTAAAATACAGCGATGGGAGGATCCATCTCGACTGAGGGTCTGGAGTGGGGGCCTGTATGAGGAGCTCTGACCTCGTCTTCAGGTCTAGTTTGTTTTTAGCCGTTGCTATTACTCGTTCTGGGTATCCTCTGGCTGAGAACATGTCCCAGAGGTCTAGAAGTTGAGTAGCAAGTGTGTCTTCAAGGCTGTTTATCCTCTTCAAACGTAGACCTAAGGAGTAGGGTTGGGAGTTCTTCAAGGAGGAGGGGTGACTGGAGTCGTATCGTAGATACGTGTGCAGGTTCGTGGGCTTGTAGTAGGCCTTCGTGTGAAGGAGCCTGTCCTCACTGCCAATGAACACTGTCGTATCCAGGAAGTTTATCTCTGTTTTACTCTGCTCTAAGGTGAACTTCAGATTTTCGTGGGCTGTATTTGTCCAGGCGTAGAAAGACTGGAGGAGTGTGTCTTGTCCAGTCATTATACCGAAAATATCATCAATATAACGGAAGTACACGTCTGGTTTATCTGGGCGGAGTGCTCTCTGGTGCTCAAAGGCCACGTGAACAAAGATTTCCGCTATAGCCACACTACTTGATGCTCCAATTGCCGTTCCCTTTACTTGTCTGTACGCTGCTGAATCGAAGGATAGAATTGTATCCCTCATGACATGCAGAATCGCTTCCTCCAGGAAAGCCCTTGATGGGGGCCTCCAAACTCCTGCGTCTCTGAGGGGCTGGCGTATGAGGTGTTTATGGTCGTCGAAGTACGTCGAGACCAATCTCGCTGCCTCCCGTTGGGGGATGCTTGGGTAGAGGGAGACTATGTCAAGGGAGAACAGGGTCGTGTTCTCTGGGACGGGTCCTCTGCTTGCATTCAAATCCCTCAGTCTCAGCAAAAGATCAGTTGTGTCTTTCAGACGTTCATCTAAAAGAGAGAGAAGGGGGTTTAGTAATGCTGTGCAGATCAAGTCAATTGGGCGGGTTGGTGCTTTGCAACCGCTAAGGACTGGTCTGCCCTGGCATTGTGTTGTGGGGGTGACAGTGCCACCTCTCAGACAAGGGAATCAGAGGTGGGGAGTCAGATAGAACCACCCATATTAGGTCATCAGAGGTGGGTGTGGCAGCCACCAAAACAGTGTAGATAGGTATCCTTTATGTTATGACCATGTTCTTTATACAGCAAAATTATGGTGATATGTATATGAATGTATAATAATACACAGGGGGTGCCAGTTGCAACCACCTCCAGTAAAAAGTGGTTCAGTAGGGCGTCTCTATGGACGGGAGTAAAAAACAGGTTTGCACAGTAGGGCGGTTCCCCCTACCCCATCCATCACCTGACAGGCTTGACTGTGCCATATGAGTGGTCCACACCCTTTCCCAAATGGCCTTAAAGGTGCTTATACTCAAGTACTATATATATATATATATATATATATATATATATATATATATATATATATATATATATATATATATATATATATATATATATATATATATATATATATATATACATATATATATATAAGCCTATACTTGCATAAACCACAAGTGAAGATTAATAATCTTTGGACAACACCCACCAGTGGGACTCGAACCCAGAAAGCACAACTACCTTCCAGTAGCTGGCATAACTAGTATGCTTTAACCCACTACACCATCAGACCTTACAAATGAAGTAGATAGTTCGAGATATATATCTCAAACATCTCCACTTCCCGAAGGCACCAGATGAGTGTGGGGTCAGTCTGCATTTTCCATCAAGCCACTGTCAATGTGAGAGAACTCGTGTCCAGCTTATAAGCCTATACTTGCATAAACCACAAGTGAAGATTAATAATCTTTGGACAACACCCACCAGTGGGACTCGAACCCAGAAAGCACAACTACCTTCCAGTAGCTGGCATAACTAGTATGCTTTAACCCACTACACCATCAGACCTTACAAAAGAAGTAGATAGTTCGAGATATATATCTCAAACATCTCCACTTCCCGAAGGCACCAGATGAGTGTGGGGTCAGTCTGCATTTTCCATCAAGCCACTGTCAATGTGAGAGAACTCGTGTCCAGCTTATAAGCCTATACTTGCATAAACCACAAGTGAAGATTAATAATCTTTGGACAACACCCACCAGTGGGACTCGAACCCAGAAAGCACAACTACCTTCCAGTAGCTGGCATAACTAGTATGCTTTAACCCACTACACCATCAGACCTTACAAAAGAAGTAGATAGTTCGAGATATATATCTCAAACATCTCCACTTCCCGAAGGCACCAGATGAGTGTGGGGTCAGTCTGCATTTTCCATCAAGCCACTGTCAATGTGAGAGAACTCGTGTCCAGCTTATAAGCCTATACTTGCATAAACCACAAGTGAAGATTAATAATCTTTGGACAACACCCACCAGTGGGACTCGAACCCAGAAAGCACAACTACCTTCCAGTAGCTGGCATAACTAGTATGCTTTAACCCACTACACCATCAGACCTTACAAAAGAAGTAGATAGTTCGAGATATATATCTCAAACATCTCCACTTCCCGAAGGCACCAGATGAGTGTGGGGTCAGTCTGCATTTTCCATCAAGCCACTGTCAATGTGAGAGAACTCGTGTCCAGCTTATAAGCCTATACTTGCATAAACCACAAGTGAAGATTAATAATCTTTGGACAACACCCACCAGTGGGACTCGAACCCAGAAAGCACAACTACCCTCCAGTAGCTGGCATAACTAGTATGCTTTAACCCACTACACCATCAGACCTTACAAAAGAAGTAGATAGTTCGAGATATATATCTCAAACATCTCCACTTCCCGAAGGCACCAGATGAGTGTGGGGTCAGTCTGCATTTTCCATCAAGCCACTGTCAATGTGAGAGAACTCGTTTCCAGCTTATAAGCCTATACTTGCATAAACCACAAGTGAAGATTAATAATCTTTGGACAACACCCACCAGTGGGACTCGAACCCAGAAAGCACAACTACCTTCCAGTAGCTGGCATAACTAGTATGCTTTAACCCACTACACCATCAGACCTTACAAAAGAAGTAGATAGTTCGAGATATATATCTCAAACATCTCCACTTCCCGAAGGCACCAGATGAGTGTGGGGTCAGTCTGCATTTTCCATCAAGCCACTGTCAATGTGAGAGAACTCGTGTCCAGCTTATAAGCCTATACTTGCATAAACCACAAGTGAAGATTAATAATCTTTGGACAACACCCACCAGTGGGACTCGAACCCAGAAAGCACAACTACCCTCCAGTAGCTGGCATAACTAGTATGCTTTAACCCACTACACCATCAGACCTTACAAAAGAAGTAGATAGTTCGAGATATATATCTCAAACATCTCCACTTCCCGAAGGCACCAGATGAGTGTGGGGTCAGTCTGCATTTTCCATCAAGCCACTGTCAATGTGAGAGAACTCGTTTCCAGCTTATAAGCCTATACTTGCATAAACCACAAGTGAAGATTAATAATCTTTGGACAACACCCACCAGTGGGACTCGAACCCAGAAAGCACAACTACCTTCCAGTAGCTGGCATAACTAGTATGCTTTAACCCACTACACCATCAGACCTTACAAAAGAAGTAGATAGTTCGAGATATATATCTCAAACATCTCCACTTCCCGAAGGCACCAGATGAGTGTGGGGTCAGTCTGCATTTTCCATCAAGCCACTGTCAATGTGAGAGAACTCGTGTCCAGCTTATAAGCCTATACTTGCATAAACCACAAGTGAAGATTAATAATCTTTGGACAACACCCACCAGTGGGACTCGAACCCAGAAAGCACAACTACCTTCCAGTAGCTGGCATAACTAGTATGCTTTAACCCACTACACCATCAGACCTTACAAAAGAAGTAGATAGTTCGAGATATATATCTCAAACATCTCCACTTCCCGAAGGCACCAGATGAGTGTGGGGTCAGTCTGCAATTTCCATCAAGCCACTGTCAATGTGAGAGAACTCGTGTCCAGCTTATAAGCCTATACTTGCATAAACCACAAGTGAAGATTAATAATCTTTGGACAACACCCACCAGTGGGACTCGAACCCAGAAAGCACAACTACCTTCCAGTAGCTGGCATAACTAGTATGCTTTAACCCACTACACCATCAGACCTTACAAAAGAAGTAGATAGTTCGAGATATATATCTCAAACATCTCCACTTCCCGAAGGCACCAGATGAGTGTGGGGTCAGTCTGCATTTTCCATCAAGCCACTGTCAATGTGAGAGAACTCGTGTCCAGCTTATAAGCCTATACTTGCATAAACCACAAGTGAAGATTAATAATCTTTGGACAACACCCACCAGTGGGACTCGAACCCAGAAAGCACAACTTGTGCTTTCTGGGTTCGAGTCCCACTGGTGGGTGTTGTCCAAAGATTATATATATATATATATATATATATATGAAAATGAAAACTCACACCCCAGAAGTGACTCGAACCCATACTCCCAGAAGCAACGCAACTGGTAACTACAGGGCGCCTTAATCCGCTTGACCATCACGGCCGTCAAAAGGAAGTGATAGCCGAGGCTATTTGAGCCACTTCCCCGACGGCAACTCGGATGGTAATCTTGGGCATAGCATTTCACCAAATCACCTCATTCTTTGGGGCACACGTGAGGAACACAAATGCAAACAAGCCTGAATGGTCCCCAGGACTATATGCGAATGAAAACTCACACCCCAGAAGTGACTCGAACCCATACTCCCAGAAGCAACGCAACTGGTAACTACAGGGCGCCTTGATCCGCTTGACCATCACGGCCGTCAAAAGGAAGTGATAGCCGAGGCTATTTGAGCCACTTCCCCGACGGCAACTCGGATGGTAATCTTGGGCATAGCATTTCACCAAATCACCTCATTCTTTGGGGCACACGTGAGGAACACAAATGCAAACAAGCCTGAATGGTCCCCAGGACTATATGCGAATGAAAACTCACGCGCCCTGTAGTTACCAGTTGCGTTGCTTCTGGGAGTATGGGTTCGAGTCACTTCTGGGGTGTGAGTTTTCATTCGCATATAGTCCTGGGGACCATTCAGGCTTGTTTGCATTTGTGTTCCTCACGTGTGCCCCAAAGAATGAGGTGATTTGGTGAAATGCTATGCCCAAGATTACCATCCGAGTTGCCGTCGGGGAAGTGGCTCAAATAGCCTCGGCTATCACTTCCTTTTGACGGCCGTGATGGTCAAGCGGATTAAGGCGCCCTGTAGTTACCAGTTGCGTTGCTTCTGGGAGTATGGTTTCGAGTCACTTCTGGGGTGTGAGTTTTCATTCGCATATAGTCCTGGGGACCATTCAGGCTTGTTTGCATATATATATATATATATATATATATATATATATATATATATATATATATATATATATATATATATATATATATATATATATATATATATATATATTTATATATATATATATATATATATATATATATATATATATATATATATATATATATATATATATATATATATATATATATATATTAATAAATAGGGGGTGCTGCCAGTTGCAACCACCACCGGGTTGCAACCAAAATACACAGGGGTGCTGCCAGTTGCAACCACCACCGGCAAAAAGTGGTTCAGTAGGGTGTCTCTATGGACGGGAGTAAAAAAACAGGTTTCACACAGTAGGGTGGTCCCCCCTATCCCATCCATCACCTGACAGGCTTGACTGTACCGTAAGACCCCGTCAAGTGGGGTTAAAGGTACATATTCAAGGTTACATATACTCAAGAATAAGAGAAGGTAAAAGAAATAGTCGTTATGTTTTATAACTTATATTAACAAAGAACATAAGGTCTTAAACATAGCCATATTATATAATATCATAATCAAAATCCCCCTCCCATTCCCCATAATAGTGTCTAACAAGATCTCTGCTCTTTGCCCACAGGTCTGTTGTGGGCTTTTCCTCCCCCCACTCCCCCTCCTCCAGGGTTGAAGATGATGACTCATCATCTGGTGTGTGTATGGAGTAGGACGTTTCTTCCAGAGGTAGGGGACTACTGACGTCATGACCTTCACTCTCAGCGGTGGGGCGTCGTTCTTCCTCGCCTTGGGGTCCATTGACATCATCACTTTCACACTCGGAGTCCATCCCTCGAGGAGAAGTGTTGGGAAGGGTCTCCAACGGCATGTCTGGGTATCCATAGGCTAAACTGTTGTATTTATTTAGGTAAAAGCGCTTATCATCAAATGCACTTAAACCTCTCTTAGTGTTGAAAGTTGTAACCATCTGCCCTCCTACATTCCTAATTTGAGAATATTGAAAAGGATTCACTACTCCATTACTGTGTAGGGTTTCTTTAAAATGTCTATGTGTTATAGATTTTTCACAGCAGGGAGGGATACCCTTGGCGGTAATGGAATTGGAATTGTCGTGCAATAAATGACTATACATTTTAGGTTTTAGTGCAACCACCTCAGGGATGTGGTGGTCTGAAACCTCTGACTTTAAAAGTCCTGAAATACTCTTTTTAGAAGAGCCATACAAGGGGTGAGTTTCAGGGAAATTACTGGTATCCATCCATGACTTAAGGGGCTCTTTCCCCATTTCCTCGAAGACGTCATTTGTCATTAAACTAAAAATGAAGCTGTCAGCATCACTGTATACGAGTTGTACTCTATCTGTATAGTGCTTCTTAAGTACCATGTACCAAAAATAGTACAAACTGTATTTTGCCAGCTCAAGAATCTGGAAGCCAATGTAATTAAGATGAGTAATTTTAATGAATGGTCTGGAACTGACGGACAATTATTTATTGTCACCTAAATGTACCATTCGTTTAAAGCGAGGATTCTTCACCTCCCGTAAAAAGACCTTGGCAGAAGTCACTAGTTTGGTGTCAATGGCATAACGGGCTGGGTTCAGTAGTGTTTTATCAAAAACACTATTTGTTAAAAGTTTGAAAAGGGTTTTCTTTTCCTGGCTAGTGGAGGCATTTTTATTGTTAACGTTGGTGTTAACAAATTCTGCTATAAAATCTGACTGGTGGAACTCATAAATGCTGTGTATACAGTCTCTACTTCAAGACCAATCTCAATAAATAGCTGTAAAAGGTGTAAAGATATTAAATAATGTTTTTTTGGGAGGTGATCACCAACCAGTTTAATATTTTTTTTAGGGAGATTTGTAATGTTATTTGTTTCCAGAAGTCCCCTACTAAATGGTGAGATATCCACCATACTTATTTCCTTATGGTCCAAACATAGGGGGTAGATCATCTGTTAGTCTAGCTATTTCAGGTCTTATGTGTTTGGTGTCAATTAAGAGCCAGGGGCCAGATTCATGAAAGCACTTACGCAAGCACTTACGAACCTGTACATCTTTTCTCAATCTTTGGCAACTTTGTTTCCAATTATTAAACAGTTAATGAGCTCCAAAGCACCAGGACGCTGTTTATAACAATAACAACAGTTGAATGGGAAGTTTTCATGCTTGTAAACTGTTTAATAAATGTAACCAAAGCCGTCAAAGATTGAGGAAAGATGTACACGTTCGTTAGTACTTGCGTAAGTGTTTCGTGAATCTGGCCCCTGTACCCTTTGTTAGATGAGAAAGGTTGTTCTTTCATCATCTTCCCTTCGCTAATGAAAGAGTTCATCTCATCAGACGATAGTCTTCTTAGTCCCCCATAGGACAATTTCTTTGTCATACAACTCCCATAAAGGGAGTTGAACTCTAAATAAAGTAAGAATAACGATCTATCCTACTGAGGGTTAAAAGATGGGTTGACATAGCGGTTGTTAGCTCTGACGTAACTCCTAACTGCAGTTGTAAAACCCCCTCGTATGTTTTGTGACAAGAGATTGTGTAACGTGTCATTTGCACTTAACTCCAACGATATTTTGCTGTTTTTCAAGAAGCAGTCATAGGAGTAACCCGGAAGGCTACAATAATGGGTCAATTCTAATGAATAGATATAATTTAGAATTACCCTGTGGTGGGTAAAAATGTCATCCTGTAAACCGACGTCACACTTTAAATAAACAAGGAGATAGTCCTTTAATGTCCTACATGCTGTTGCCTCCCATACTAATTTAGAATGTCTACATTGCTTTGAAGTGATCCCTGGTTTGTTTAGGGAGCTGTAAAACATTTTAATAAGAGGAAGTGTTTCAACATTAAAGCAGCTGATTTTTGTGACATATTCATAAGGGAAAAACTGTTTACCCTCCAAGAGGGTAAACAATGATAATGATCTAGATAACACGAAACCTCGCTCTATGATTTGAAGAAATATCCTCGAATTTTTACTGTGACTTTTTTGACGTTTTCATGTTGTGTGATTATAGGTAAAAAAAAATCGAATTTACTATTATTTCAATACTTCTTGTTTTCTACCGATATGTGATTTGACCTACAAATCTCAGAATTTCGCATTATACAGCATTTTTATGCAAGCTTTCTTGCATTGTGTTTAGAACTAAAAGTAAGTAAGTAATTGCCAAAGAAAGCACCAAGCTGGGAAGGCTATGTAGCAGTGAGTCATCGAATTTGGCAATATTTTGACTTTATCATCCTTCTTTCTTTTATATAATTTAAACAAAATATCGACGATTTAGGCAATATTTTGACGTTTTTCTACGTTTTTAAAAATCTTCAGTTTATTGTTATTATTTTATTAAATATTCGATAAAGATGATGCAAACACGTAATTGATGGCAAATTTATCTTAAAAACTTTATATTCAGTAAACCATTTGTACCTCTTATAAATATTGAGCGAGATATCGATTAGGAGAGAAATCCTGTTTTTAATGCATATTTCGACGTTTCAGCAGGATTAGAGCTGTTTTAGGTGAACATCTTCTCCTTAATAAAGGGAAAATCAGGAACATTATAGTGAATTCTTATGAAAACACATTGATTTTTATTATTTGTATTGGAAACAACATTTTCATATGCTCCTTTCATTATCGAAATAACACAAAACCTCGCTTTGTGATTTGAAGTAAAAGTCTTCGAATTTTTGCTGTGACTTTTTTCAAGTTTTTCATGTGTGGGTTTTCGGTAAAAATAATCGAGTTTACTAATATTTTTATTCTACTTCGTTGTTACGGACTCGTCACCCTTGTCACAGGATAGAGTGGCAGTTCCAGCACCATCTACGAATCCGCACCCCGAATTCCCCGGGAATCGTGCGTAATATGGACAATGCCATCTGGTGGTGGCTATCTAAAACCTGTAAATGGCTAAAGATTCCTCCCTTGGTCAGCCAGAGGGGTTGTTGTGAGTGACCTCTGGTGAGGTGGCGAATCAAGACCAGCGCCACCTAGTGTGTGCTACAGAGCACAATGTCAACTCCCCAGTGGGTTAGTGATAATTCCTAGTTTCACTAGTACCGGCAAGGTAATTGATGACGTTTTTGTGTCCACAGAGGTGACGTCTGGGGGCAGCGGTACTGGAGACGGCAGTTCATCTTGGGCAGTCCAGAGTCTCACTACATGGTCCTGGAATAGACCAAGTAAGCCGCCACCGATGAAGCAGTGTGGTACCTGCTAGTGCTTTAGTGTTGAAAAGATCGGCGTACCTTTGGGACTGGCTTAGGGGAGAGACTGACGACAGGGAGGTGCCTGTTGAATAGTGCTGCTAGCTGGTCGCTAGAGACTGCTGCCAGGGGATCGCTACCCCTGTATTGGTTTGTGACCTCGCTCGTCGTGTGGATGAGGTACTCTACCAGCGAGTAGCTGGAGAGCAGTTGTTGGGGTACAGGCACCTCATGACACTGTCAGTGGGCTGGCTCAGGTGAACTCGTCGGTGTTCTTCCCAGTAAAGTTGGATACGTTACTGGACAGTGAAAATATACTAGGGATTGACGAACTCTGCACGTTTGATATCCTGAGCGAAAGGATTGTACATAGGTGTAGTAATAGCCTATCTGTTTCTTTATATATTATTTATGGTGACGGTGTACATATACTCAACGGTGGTGGAAAGATATTTAATGCATTGACGAAAGGAACAGTGTTTTGTCCATCCCCTCCATTTTTTATGCACTACATAGCCACTTTCTTGAAAGCGTACTACCGACTTGGGGTCGGATACTATCATTTTGGTTCTACTGTCAAAGAACCCGGTTACGACCCATAGAGTCCGTAACATTCATTTTTTCTCACTATATGTGATTTGACCTTCAACTATCAAAATCTCATTATTAAGCATTATGTTCCGGTATCAACACCGTCGCAGAAGTATGGAGTGGCGATATCTGCGCCATCTATGGATCTGCACTCCAACTTCCCGGAATTGAGTGCAACGCAAACAACGCCATCTGTTGGTGGTGGCGTTGCATCAGTGAAAGGCTCCGGTTTCCTGAAACAGTTAGAAGATGAGGATAACCTCTGGTGGGTGGCGTATCGAGATCAACGCCATCTTGGTTGCGACCACAATCACAATTTCAGTTCTCCGGTGGATGGGTGTTATCCTAAAATCACCTTACCTTGAGGTTACCTTGAGGTGTTTCCGTGGCTTAGCGTCCCCGCGACCAGGCCGCCTAGTTGCTGGACTGGTCAACTAGGCTTTTGAACGCGGCTGCTCGCAGCCTGACGTATGAATCACGTCCTGGTTGATCAGGTATCCTTTGTAGATGCTTATCGAGTTCTCTCTTGAACACTGTGAAGGGGGGGGGGGGGGGTCGGCCAGGTATGCCCCTTATGTGTAGTGGAAGCTTGTTGAACTGTCTCGGGCCTCTGATGTCGATAGAGTTCTCTCTATCAACACCCCTGATAGAGGTGTTGTTGCATCTTTGCTTTTCAACGGGGGGTATTCTGCATATCCTGCCATGCCTTCTGGTCTCGTGTGATGTTATTTCTCTGTGCAGGTTTGGGACCAGCCCCTCTTCTATTTTCCACATGTAAATTATTATGTATCTCTCCCGCCTGCGCTCAAGAGAATACGGATTTAGGCTCTTTAGTCGGTCCCAGTAGTTTAGATGTTTTACTAGCAGTAAAGTAGCAGTAGTGCTCTAGAGAGCACTAGCGTCTTGAAAAGTATCATCATCGGTATAGCATCTCTAGTGTGAAAGGTTCTTGGTATCCAATCTGTCATTTTTCTTGCAATTATGATGGCTACTTTATTGTGTTCTGCCTGAATGGTCCCCAGAACTATATGCGACTGAAAAACTCACCCCAGAAGTGACTCGAACCCATACTCCCAGAAGCAACGCAACTGGTATCTACAGGACGCCTTAATCCGCTTGACCATCACGACCGGACATAAGGAAGTGATAGCCGAAGCTATTTGAACCACTTCCCCGCCGTCACTTGGATGGTAATCTTGGGCATAGCATTTTATCAAATCACCTCATTTTTTGGGGCACACGTGAGGAACACAAACGGGAACAAGCCTGAAAGGTCATGTCATTCAAAAGAATGACTTAGCATGGATATAAGATCTGGCAGTTGGGATATAAGGTAGAAATGAAGGAACGGTTCCCAGACTCTTGAAGCACTAATGATCAAACTCCGATCTGAAAGAAGGTAAGGTAATTTATCAGAAGAAAACATTAAACTATTACGACTATATCACACTTTGAAGGAATACGAGGATAGGGATTTAGGATAAGATGGAAGGAATGGTGCCCAAACGCTTGGAAGGTCGGGGATGGAATGCCTCCAACCTGCAAGAAGCAAGGCCAGTCGCTCTAGCACCCAATGGATCTTCTTGAGATCATGAGGTTATCTTGAGATGATTTCGAGGCTTTTTAGTGTCCCCGCGGCCCGGTTCTCGATCAGGTCTCCACCCCCAGGAAGCAGCCCGTGACAGCTGACTAACACCCAGGTACCTATTTTACTGCTAGGTAACAGGGGCATAGGGTGAAAGAAACTCTGCCCATTGTTTCTCGCCGGTGCCTGGGATCGAACCCAGGACCACAGGATCACAAGCCCAGCGTGCTGTCCGCTCGGCCGACCGACTCCTGATGGGTCAACAATTATCATAAGTAACTAGCAAGTTATCTTGGAACCGTCAGGATGATATGCATAGCCTCGTGGTGCAAAGTTTCACTAATATTAAAGTCTGAGACTTTCTAAACTGTTATCCATACTGGATAACAGGTTCTCCTCATGGTTTCCTTATGACGAAGGTAAAAAGCGGTTTTGGTAGTTAACTCCGTTGCCTATTTTGCACTTTCTTCATGGTATTTAAATTCCAAATAATACCAAACACAGAATAAGTAATATGTGACAATCGCAATAAATGTATGAATTAGAAAAGCACGAACAGCAGTTTAAGAGCACTGGAGGGCCTCGGCTATCAACGGGGGCATATCCATGAGGAACTCGGCAAGGGAATTAATTTACGATTCGAGCACTACCGTCATTTACAAGGCAGAGTGGTGACCTGTAAGGTCATCAGGGTCCACAGGACAGATCTTCACCCATGATTTGTCCTGACCAGGGACGTTCTCAGTGTAACTGTATGACATATCCACCGGCTTAAGCATCACTAGTGGTTATCCATTATCCTGCTGAGATTCTTAACGTGAGGAATCACGTTTGATCTTGAGATGCGGAGACTTCGAGGATATACATTATTTTTTATATTGTGTGTCTTTCTCTGTTTTTTCTTTTTTATTTACGTCTTTCCTTGTTTTCTCGTTTTGATTTGCGTTCAACGCATCTTCAACGATGTCTGACCTCACTTGAGGCCAGACATCGCAGGGGGAAAGCCGCGCTCCGTTTGAGCTCCCGTCAGAAAGGAACCCCTAGTGATATATCTCCAAGAGAAGAGAAGTGTGTAGACGTGCCAGCTGTGGAATTGAGCTGAGAACGTTGTGGTCTCTAGTCCTGGACGGCGAGGACAGTTTATTAAGCTGCCCAGAGACATTTTCATGGGCTGTGTGGAGCGCCCTGACCAGACGCCGTCAGAGGGATAGCGCCCTCGACTAGACAGTCTGTGGTTTGTCTTTGGGGAAGAAGTTGCTGAGAACTTCGAAGCCAGCACAGAGGGAGTAGTTGACGAGACTCCAAGGTAGTGGAAGAGAGGACCTAGAGCTGTGAGGAGAAGCAATGAAGAGTGTCACATGCTTCTGTAAAGGTGGTGAAGCACCATAGTTGCTCGAGGGAACTTCATGGTGTAGCAGCCAAGAGAGCTATGCAGGACCCCAGTAGAGGTAGTGAAGCACCATAGTTGCCCAAGGAAAACTTCATGGTGTAGCAGCCTGGAGGAGCTGCAGAGGATCCTGGTAGTTAAGCCCGGAAGAACCTGAAGATATCAGGGTAGTGAACTTCCAGATGTGGAAGGGAAGTTCTAAATGATCACTTGTAGAGAGTTGGTAGAGTGTTTTTCTTTAGCGTGTAAGACGCAGTGAAAGGCGAGTGATAGTTTGCCATTTTTGTACCAAGGAGTGTTTATACTGAAGCATAGTTACAGACGTAGGCTGGATTACCTACAGATGTATGTGTTCTAGGACTGATAGTGATCGATTGATCATTGTTGTGTACCAAGGAACAGTTATACTGATATATATATGTCATTGCATTCAATGCTGATTATCCTTGTACATGTTTATAGATATATTCTCCTGCTGATAGTGCAACATTGTAGTATAAGACTTGATCTACTTGAAGAGGTAGATAGTATCAGGTGGTGAATCAGAAGATAGAATACCACTTGATAAGCTGATGATAGAGTTCTGATGGTGTTGGAGTGCAACCTGATTGTAATAGTATGGAGTATAGGTTTCATTATTATTATGTGTGTGTGTATTGTGTATGTGGTTTGTATAGTAAATGTATTCCAATATGCTGGTGTTTGCCCTTGTCCTAGTGGGGCTTTCCAGGAAATAGTAAAGTAAGAGAGAGAGAAAGAACCAAGAATCACCGCTGTGGACAGGGTAGGACGGAAAATTAGTAAGTCAAAGGGGATTGAGGAGATCATATCCCATAAGGAGAGAGTGGGGAGTCACAGCGGCTCGAGTGGGTGTGTGCACGTGACAACGAGGCTGAGTGTTGGAGCCGCATCCCCTAAACGTGTGATGTTAAGACCCTCTCCAAGAGCCCCAAACGCCTAGTATGATCTCCTAGTGAAGTATAAGCACTCTACCGAGTTGTGGGTTGGGTTGTCTGTAAAGGAGGAACAACATGACAACATCACCAACCTACACACTACAATACCCGTTACTGTCACAACTGGTCCTCTCACTCCCCTTGCCAGCCTAATATGTTCCCCGTTCCTGTCACAACTCATCCTCTCCCCTTGCCAGGCTAGCTTAACGTTTCCACCGTTACTGTCACAACTGGTCCCTTTCCCCTTGCCAGCCTTAATGTGTCCCCCGTTACTGTCACAACTAATCCTCTCCCCTAGCCAGCCTTAATGTCCCCGTTACTGTCACAACTGCCCTCCCCTCCTCTTATCAGCCTTAATATGTCCTACGTTACTGTCACAACTGGTCCTCCCCCCCCCCTCCTCTTGCAAGCCTAATTTGTCCCCCGTTACTGTCACAACTGGTCCCCCTCCCCTTGCAGCCTTAATGTGTCCCCCGTTATTGTCACAACTGGTCCCAAAATCCCCTAGCCAGCCTTAATGTTTCCCCCGTTACTGTCACAACTGGTCCCCCCAACTCCCCTTGCAGCCTAATGTGTCCCCCGTTACTGTCACAACTGGTCCCTTTCCCTTTGCCAGCCATAATGTGTCTCCCGTTACTGTCACAACTGGTCCTCTCCTTCCCCTTGCCAGCCTTAATGTGTCCTCCTTTAATGTCACAACTGGTCACCCCCCCTCCGTGCCACCCTAAATGTGTCCCCCGTTACTTTCACAACAGGTCCCCCCTCCGCTTGCGAGCCTTAATGTGTCCCCCGTCTGTCACAACTGTTCCCGCTTCCCTTGCGGCCTAATGTGTCTTCCGTTACTGTCACAACTGGTCCTCCTCCCCTTGCCAGCCTAAATGGGTCCCACGTTACTGTCACAACAGGTCCCCCTCCCCATGCCAGCCTTAATGTGTTGCCCGTTACTGTCACAACTGGTCCCCTTCCCCTTGCAGCCTAATGTGTCCCCCGTTACTGTCACAACTGCTCTCCCTCCATTTACCAGCCTTTATGTGTCCCCCGTTTCTGTCACAACTGGTCCCCTCTATCCTTGCCAGCCTTAATGAGTCCCTCGTTACTGTCACAACTAGTCCCCCTATCCTTGCCAGCCTTAATGTGTCTCACGTTACTGTCGCAACTGGTCCCCCTCCCCGGGCTAGCCATAATGTGTCCCACGTTACTGTCACATCCGGTCTCCCTCTCCTTGCCAGCCGTAATGTGTCCCCCGTTACTTGTGCAACTGGTCCCCCCCTCCCCGTGCCAGCCTTAATGTGTCCCACGTTACTGTTACAACTGGCCCGCACCTCTCCTTGCCAGCCTTAATATGTCCCTCGTTACTGTCACACGTGGTGCTCCACCTCCCCTTGCCAGCCTCAATGTGTCCCCCGTTACTGTCACAACTGGCCGGCCTCCCCCCTCCCCGTGCCAGCCTTAATGTGTCCCACGTTACTGTTACAACTGGCCCGCACCTCTCCTTGCCAGCCTTAATATGTCCCTCGTTACTGTCACACGTGGTGCTCCACCTCCCCTTGCCAGCCTCAATGTGTCCCACGTTACTGTCACAACTGGCCCTCCTCTCCTTGCCAGCCTTAATGTGTCCCCCGTTACTTTCACAACACGTCCGCCTCCCCTTGCCAGCCTTAATGTGGCCCCGTTCTTGTCACAACTGGTCCCCCTCCCCTTGCAACCTATTGTGTCCCCCATTACTGTCACAACTGCTCCCCCCCCACCCCCTTGTCAGCCTAATGTCCCCCGTTACTGTCATAACTGGTCCCCTCTCCTTGCCAGCCTTAATGTATCCCACGTTACTTTCACAACTAATCCCCACCCTCCCCTTGCCAGCCTTTTTGTGTCCCACGTTACTGTCACAACTGGTCCCCCCTCTTCTTGCCCGCCTAATTGTGTCCCCCGTTAATGTCACAACTGCCCTCCCCAACTCTCTTGCCAGCCTTAATGTGTCCTACTTTACTGTCACAACTGGTCCCCCCCTTCTTGTCAGCCTTAATGTGTCTCAGGTTACTGTCACAACTTGTGCCCCCCATCTTCCCCTTGCCAGCCTTAATGTGTCCTCCGTTACTGTCACAACTGCTACCTCTCCCCTTGCCAGCCTTAATGTGTCCCCCGTTACTATCACAACTGCTACCTCTCCCCTTGCCAGCCTTAATGTGTCCCACGTTACTGTCACAACTTGTCTCCCTCCCCTTGCCAGCCTTAAGGTGTCCATAGTTATTGTTTCAACTGGTCCCCTTCTTTTGCCAGCCTTAATGTGTCCCCCGTTACTGTCACAACTGGTCACCCCCCCTCCCCTTGCATCCTATTGTGTCCCCCGTTACTGTCACAACTGATTCCCTTCCCCTTGCCGCCTAATGTGTCCCCGGTTACTCTCACAACTGCTGCCCCCACCCCCATGTCAGGCTGATGTGTCCCCCTTTATTGTCATAACTGCTCCACTCCTCTTGCCAGCAATAATGAATCCCACGTTACTTTCACATTTGGTCCCACCCTCCCCTTGCCAGCCTTATTGTGTCTCACGTTACTGTCACAACTGGTCTTCCCTCTCCTCTTGCAAGTCTAATGTGTCCCACGTTACTGGCAAAAATGGTCCCCCTAACTCCCCTTGCTAGCCTTAATGTGTGCCCCGTTACTTTCACAACTGGTCAACCTTAATGTATCCCCCGTTACTGTCACAACTTATCCCCCCCTCCCGTTGCCAGCCTTAATGTGTCCCTTGTTACTCTCACAACTGGTCCTCCTCCCCTTGCCAGCCCTATTGTGTCCCCCGTTACTGTCCTAACTGGTCCCCTTCAAATTGCTAGCCTAATGTGTCCCACGTTACTGTCACAACTAGTCCACCTCCCCTTGCAGCCTAATGTGTCCCCTGTTACTGTCACAACTGATCCCCCTTCCCCATTGCCAGCCTTAATGTGCCCCCCGTTACTGTCACAACTGGTCCCCCCCCTCCCCCTGCTAGCTTTAATGTGTCCCACGTTACTGTCACAACTGGTCCCCCTCACCTTGCCAGCCTTAATGTGTCCCCCGTTACTGTCACAACTGTTCCCCCCCTTCCCCTAGCCAGCCTTAATGTGTTCCCAGGTACTGTCATAACTGGTAGTTCCCTTCCCTGGCCAAACTCAATGTGTCCCCCGTTACTGTTACAACTGGTTCCCCTCCCCTTGCAGCCTAATGTGTTCCCCGTTACTGTCACAACTGGCCCCCTTTTACTCCTTGCCAGCCTTTACGTGTCCCCAGTTACTGTCACAACTGGTCCCCCTCCCCGTGCCAGCCTAAATGTGTCCCACGTTACTGTCACAACTGGTCCCCCTACCCCTTGCCAGGCTAATATGTCCTCCGTTACTGTCACAACTGATCCCCCTCCCCTTGCCAGCCTTACTGTGTCCCCCGTTACTGTCACAACTGCCCTCCGCTCCTCTTGCCAGCCTTAATGTGTCCAACGTTACTGTTACAACTGGTCCCCTCCTCCTCCCCTGGCCATCCTTAATGTGTCTCAGGTTACTGTCACAACTAGTCCCCCCCCTTCCCTTGCCAGCCTTAATGTGTCTCCCGTTACTCTCACAACTTGTGCCCCCCCTTCCCTTGCCAGCCTTAATGTGTCCCCAGTTACTGTCACAACTGGTCCCCCTCCCCTCGCAGCCTAATGTGTCCCCCGTTACTGTCAAAACTGGTCCCCCCCGTCCCCCTTGCCAGCCTTAATGTGTCCCAAGTTACTGTCACAACTGGCCCCCCTCCCCTTGCCAGCCTTAATGTGTCCATAGTTATTGTCACAACTGGTCCCCTTCTTTTGCCAACATCAATGTGTCTAACGTTACTGTCACAACTGGTCCCCCCCCTACCCTTGCAGCCTAATGTGTCCCCGGTTACTGTCACAACTGCTCCCCCCACCCCCTTGTCAGCCTAATGTGTCCCCCCGTTACTGTCACAACTGCCCTCCGCTCCTCTTGCCAGCCTTAATGTGTCCCACGTTATTGTCACAACTAGTCCTACTTTCCCTTACCAGTTTTAATGTGTCCCTTGTTACTGTCACAACTGGTCCCCCTCCCCCTTGCCAGCCTTATTGTGTCACCCGTTACTGTCACAACTGGTCCCCCTCCCCCTTGCCAGCCTAATGTGTCCCACGTTTCTGTCCCAACAGGTCCCCCTCCCCTTGCTAGCCTAATGTGTCCCTCGTTACTGTCACAACTAGTCCCCCCAACTTCCCAAACAGCCTAATGTGTCCCCGTTACTGTCACAACTGGTCCTCCCACTCCCCTTGCCAGCCTAATATGTCCCCCGTTACTGTCACAATTGATCCTCTCCCCTTGCCAGTCTTAACGTTTCAGCTGTTACTGTCACAACTAATCCTCTCCCCTTGCCAGCCTTAATGTGTCCCTCGTTACTGTCACAACTGGTTCCCTTCCCTTGCCAGCCTTAATGAATCCCCCGTTACTGTAACAACTTGTCCCCGCCCTTTCCCGTTGCCAGCCTTAATGTGTCCCACGTTGGTGTCTCATCTGGTCCTTCTGCCCTTGCCAGCCTTAATGTGTCCCCCCGTTGCTGTCACAACTGGTCCCCATCCCCTTGCCAGCCTTAATGTGTCCCTTGTTACTGTCACAAATGGTCCCCATCCCCTTGCCAGCCTAATGTGTCCTACGTTACTCTCCCAACTGGTCCCCCTCCCCTTGCTAACCTAATGTGTCCCTGTTACGAACCCGGATCCAGCGTCCGAGCCCGGAGCAGTGACGACCGCGCCATCTGTGGGTCAGCTCCCGAAACCCCCTCCAAACGGACGACGACACCTGGTGAGGACGACGTGTACTGGCCTCGAGGGCCAGTTTCCAGTCCTGTTCAGCGCTCAACACAGCCGCTGCTGACCTCTGGTGAGGTGGTGCTCAGACACCAGCGCCATCTATGGAGTGGATAGGTGGGCGTTTGTGTCTGAGCCTGTAAGTGAGGTGTTTTAGTGTCCTTGTTATTGATGACGTGTCTACTTACAGAGTCGACCTGGGACTGCTGTAAGGGTAGTTGAGTCAGTCTACCCAAGGCAGCCTTCTCCATACCTTGTGCTTTGCTGCAGCAGCTGTGAAGTCGTCCCCCGGAAGAACACTGTGGTGTTACCCTGCCAGTGGAGTGGCAGTAGAAGGATTACCCGGGACCGACTGCTGGAGACGTTTATCCACTGGGGTATTGAGGACAGGAGAGTGATTTGTGGTATCACACGAGGCTCCTGTCTAGGGCGTTACCCTAATATCGCCCGTGGAGTGGCCTGACCAGCCTTGCTGATCCGGACCCTGCCAGCAGACCTGCTGGACGTGTGGTTGAAGGCCACCACGGTGGTGCCCCCAGTGGACCTGTGTTTTGGCTGACCTGTGGCCAGGGTAGGCTCAACTTCTCAGAAGAATTCGTTGTGAGGCCACGAAGAAGCACCGAGGACTCGGCACCGAGAGTTTTGCACCAGAGTCTTCAGCAGAAGACAATTGTGGGAATAATTCCCCTGTATAGTGTTTATACCCCTCCCCCTGTGCACTCTTTTTATATATTATTTATTTGGTGGTGGTGACAATTATAGTCTTAAGTTCTTAACTTTCTTTCCCTTCCCCCTTTAAGTTTCTTGCGTCATGGATCACATCCCTTGAAAGCCACTACTGGCTTGGGGTCGGATACAACTTCCTCTAACAACATCAGAGTAAGAACCCCGTTGCGTCCCAAGAGGGCCGTAACATAATTGGCATCCCCAGCGGGATTCGTCCCCTTGTTAAGTATGTTTGACAGGGGTGGTGAAGTGGCGTAATCCCTGTATATAAATCCCCCTGTGTGACGATTGTGACGTTATACGTCCTGTGCGGTGCTCAAGAGTGACTAAGTGCAATATTGACTAGTGCGGTGCTCAGTGATTCAGTGCAATATTGTAGAGCGAAGTGTTCGTTGTGTTTTAGTGCAATATTGTGTAGTGCGGTGCCCGAAGTAATTACGTGCAATATTGGCAAGTGAGGCGCCAGGTGCGATAAAGTGCAATATTGGCGTAGAACAGTGCTCGGTGCGTGAAGTGCTAACGTGAAAGCGGTGTGTTAAGTGCTAGTTGAGTGTTCCATCTGTGACAATGGCAGAAAAAGCTACCATCGATGATCTGGACGATGTTCAGGCTTTTCTGAACAGAGAGGACTGTCTTGCCAGATTAAAGTATCTGAGCAAACCAGAACTAGTGCTAGTTAGTGCCTACTTGGAGATAAAGATCCGTGCCAGTGATTCCCGTGTGGAGATCTTATCCAAGGTTCACCGGCATTTGAAGGCCGAAGAAAAGCAAGAAAGTGAGGCACTAGGTCCTAAGGAAAATGAAGAAGTTGCTTCCGCTGAAAAGGAAGATAAAGGTAGTGACATTGACAGTGATGCAGGTGAGCTGAATATAAGCTTGTTAACTGTCAAAATGCGTGCCTTGGAAATTAATCGAGAAATTGAATGGAAGAAGTTAGAAATAGAACGAGAATTAAAAGATAAAGAAATGGAGATGAAAGATAAAGAATTGGCAATGAGGCGTCTAGAATTAGAACGAGAAAGAGAGAGAGAAGAACGAGAAAGAGAGAGAGAAGAACGAGAAAGAGAAGAGAAACGAGAGAGAGAAGAACGAGAAAGTGAAGAGAAACAGCGAGAGAGAGAAGAAAAAGAAAGAGAGACAACATGAACTAGAAGTATTGCGATTAGGCGGTGGTCGGAGGCCAACAACGGACACCAGCGGTTTCGATCCGGTAAGGAACATCAAAATGGTCCCCAAATTCAATGAGAGGGAAGTTTCGAAGTTCTTTGCAGCCTTCGAGAAAGTCGCTGCCTCTTTGGAGTGGCCAAGGGAGAATTGGGCCATCATGATACAGTCAGTCTTGACTGGGAAGGCCCAAATCGCCTACTCTACGTTATCCCTTGACGACTCCGGCGATTACGACAAGGTGAAGAAGGTTGTGCTCATGGCGTACCAATTGGTACCTGAGGCGTACAGGCAGAAGTTTAGAAACCTGAAGAAGACCTCAGAGCACACTTTCACTGAATTCGCCACCATAAAGGAGCGACTTTTTCAGGAATGGTGTGCCTCTCGGAAGGTGGAGACCAAAGAAGACCTCGAGCAGCTCATACTGCTAGAGGACTTCAAGGATTGTTTGTCTGGAGACCTGAAGACGTACTTAGAGGAACAGCAGGTAGAGACCTTGAGTGCGGCAGCCACCATGGCTGAGGAGTACATCCTGACGCATAGGCCTTCTGCTAAGTACGTCCCAAGGCATTACCAACGCCGGTTTGATAAACCCCAGGAAGAAGAAGAGACCCCCGTCCCACGAAGCGCTAAGAAGACGCCCCCAAGTAGCCCTCGAAGGATGAGTCCGAGCAGTCCGAAACACCGGAGTCCAAGGAGGAATGTGGTGTGCTGGACTTGTGGGCAGAAAGGGCATGTAGCTGCTATGTGCCGAGGCAGAAGAGGTGGCGGCGCACGTAGGGAGGTGATGTTAGTGAGCTGTGTAACACCACCAGCAGGAAACCAGTCGACGACGACACATGAAGGATCAAGTTTGTTCGCCCCTCACACTTCAAGCGGGTATGTAACGAGTGATCATACTGGTAGATCTGTAGTAGTGCTCAGAGATAGTGGAGCAGCCCAGTCCCTGATCGTGAGAAGCTCGTTACCCGAGGGAGTAAGTGTGGATGGGAGACCAGAGGTTGTCCTGGTTGGGTTTCCGAGGACGCAGTATATCGCCCCCTTAGTGCCGGTACATCTCGACTCGCCTTACTTCAGCGGCACATGTGCGTTGGCAGTAGTCGATACCCTCCCTGTGGCTGGGATTGACGTGGTACTGGCCAACGACTTGGTGACAGATTGGAGCATCAATCTTCCCAAGGTCGCGGACGAGTCTATCGGAACAGCACGGTCTGAGGTAACAGGCAATAGTAATATCCAGGTAAAGGCAGACCCGGATTCAAACAGGTTTAATTTGTCCTCTCACCCGCAGATCAACAGTATTCTAGCAGAGTCTCCTGATTCTTTTCCCGACGAGGAACATGCGGTTATGATGGTAGAAGTAACTGAGCAAGAAGAGAGGCCTTGTATGCAGGCACCCACGGATACCAACGAGTCTGGAGCGAAGGCAGATGGGTACTTGCGGTATGGCAAGATACCACGTTCATTGAACCGGCCAGAGATTCCCCAGACGTCAGAGGTATGTGAGGTATGTGCGAAGGTTCTAGAGCCCTCTTCGGTCCAAACCAGGCTAATGGATGTAGCCGGCTATGGACATTACAAGCTCAGGAAGCTTATCCCTCAGTTTACCAAATGTTTCCTAGCAGTATTTTGTGTTATTCTCGTGTGTGGTCTCGGTAAGGATCAGTGGACGACCCGACAGATGATGGCTCCCATGAAAATCGCGAAGAGATCCCAGGGATTAGAGACATGCACTGCGAGTGTTGCAGTCGACGAAGGAGCCTGGAAGGTGATGGTTGATACAGGAGGTACGAGAGATGATAATGTGAGTGACTGTTTCCGACAGGTTGACACCCCCCGCGTGACTGCTGAGCCTCAATGCAGCGTTATGTGGAACGTTGGTCGACCTGACGGTGGCAGAGCGAATGCCATCTGCGACGTACAAACAGCCCCGTTGGGACTAGGTGTGGACCTAGTAGAGTATGCTGTAAGTACTGTTTTACCCGCTGTCGCTGTCACTCTGAATTATCAGACCCCTGTAATCCAGGTGCCCGACTCCCTGAAGGACCGCCGGATCGGTACCAGAAATGCCGTCTGTGTCCAGCCATCATCGGTGCCACGACATAGGGAAGTGTCGAGTCGCCCCAGATCGTGTCTACACCGATCCTTACTTGAGAGATGTGAGATGATGCCCCTGTTTGACATCTCGGTGGAGGTGTGGAGAAGTACATCAGGCAGGTCATTGCCGTACATCTGCAAGTTTCCTTTGTGCGAGAGTTCCCCAGTAGTACAGTTCTGTGGACGAGACAGCCTCGCCGTTCCAGTTTTCAGTATAAGTAAGTCCATTTGGAGTTGTGTCGCCGTACTAATTTGGTTTGAGTTTCTTTTTATAGAACCCCAAACCAAATTCTTTTTGGTGGGAGAGGTGTTACGAACCCGGATCCAGCGTCCGAGCCCGGAGCAGTGACGACCGCGCCATCTGTGGGTCAGCTCCCGAAACCCCCTCCAAACGGACGACGACACCTGGTGAGGACGACGTGTACTGGCCTCGAGGGCCAGTTTCCAGTCCTGTTCAGCGCTCAACACAGCCGCTGCTGACCTCTGGTGAGGTGGTGCTCAGACACCAGCGCCATCTATGGAGTGGATAGGTGGGCGTTTGTGTCTGAGCCTGTAAGTGAGGTGTTATAGTGTCCTTGTTATTGATGACGTGTCTACTTACAGAGTCGACCTGGGACTGCTGTAAGGGTAGTTGAGTCAGTCTACCCAAGGCAGCCGTCTCCATACCTTGTGCTTTGCTGCAGCAGCTGTGAAGTCATCCCCCGGAAGAACAGTGGTGTTACCCTGCCAGTGGAGTGGCAGTAGAAGGATTACCCGGGACCGACTGCTGGAGACGTTTATCCACTGGGGTATTGAGGACAGGAGAGTGATTTGTGGTATCACACGAGGCTCCTGTCTAGGGCGTTACCCTAATATCGCCCGTGGAGTGGCCTGACCAGCCTTGCTGATCCGGAACCTGCCAGCAGACCTGCTGGACGTGTGGTTGAAGGCCACCACGGCGGTGCCCTCAGTGGACCTGTGTTTTGGCTGACCTGTGGCCAGGGTAGGCTCAACTTCTCAGAAGAATTCGTTGTGAGGCCACGAAGAAGCACCGAGGACTCAGCACCGAGAG
Source organism: Procambarus clarkii (assembly GCF_040958095.1). Classification (NCBI taxonomy): domain Eukaryota; kingdom Metazoa; phylum Arthropoda; class Malacostraca; order Decapoda; family Cambaridae; genus Procambarus; species Procambarus clarkii. Next base: position 21,284,922 of record NC_091160.1, read on the forward strand.
TTTTGCACCAGAGTCTTCAGCAGAAGACAATTGTGTGAATAATTCCCCTGTATAGTGTTTATACCCCTCCCCCTGTGCACTCTTTTATATATTATTTATTTGGTGGTGGTGACAATTATAGTCTTAAGTTCTTAACTTTCTTTCCCTTCCCCCTTTAAGTTTCTTGCGTCACGGATCACATCCCTTGAAAGCCACTACTGGCTTGGGGTCGGATACAACTTCCTCTAACAACATCAGAGTAAGAACCCCGTTGCGTCCCGAGAGGGCCGTAACAGTCCCCCGTTACTGTCACAAATGGTCCCCCCTCCCCTTGCAGTCTACTGTGTGGCCCGTTACTGTCACAACTACTCCCCGTCCCCTTGCAGCCTAATGTGTCCCACGTTACTGTCACAACTGGTGCCCCTCCTCTTGCAAGCCTTAATATGTCCCCCTGTTACTGTCATAACTGGTCCCCCCCTCCCCTTGCCAGCCTTAATGTGTCTCCCGTTACTGTCACAACTGGTCACCTCTCCCCTAGCCTGCCTTAATGTGTCCCCCGTTATTGTCACAACTGACAATCTCCCCTTGCCAGCCTTAATGTGTCCCCCGTTAGTGTCACCACTGATCTTCTCCCCTTGCCATCCTTAATGTGTCCTCCGTTATTGTCACAACTGACAATCTCCCCTTGCCAGCCTTACTGTGTCTCCCGTTACTGTCACAACTGCCCTCCCCCTCCTCATGTCAGCCTTAATGTGTCCTACGTTATTGTCACAACTGGTCCCCCCCCTCCCCTTGCCAGCCTTAATGTGTCCATCGTTACCGTCACAACTGGTTCTCTTCCCTTGCCAGCCTTAATGAATCCCCCGTTATTGTTACAACTTGTCCCCCCTTCTCGTTGCCAGCCTTAATGTGTCCCACGTTAATTTCACAATTGGTCCCCTTCCCCTTGCCAGCCTTAATGTGTCCCCCTTTACTGTTACAACTGGTCCCCACTCCTCTTGCAAGCCTTAATGTGTCCCCCCTGTTACTGACATAACTGGTCCCCCCTCCCCTTGCCAGCCTTTTTGTGTCCCCCATTACTGTCACAACTGGTCCCCCTCCCTTTGCCAGCCTTAATGTGTCCCCCCGTTACTGTCACAACTGACAATCTCCCCTTGCCAGCCTTAATGTGTCCTACGTTCCTGTCACAACTGGTCCCCCCCTCTTCATGTCAGCCTTAATTTGTCTCAGGATACTGTCACAACTAGTCCCCCTCCTTTTTTGCCAGCCTTAATGTGTCTCCCGTTACTGTCACAACTGGTCCCCCTCCTCTCCTTGCCAGCCTTAATGTGTCTCCCGTTACTGTCACAACTGCTACCCCTCCCCTTGCCAGCCTTAATGTGTCCCACGTTACTGTCACAACTTGTTTCTATTCCCTTGCCAGCCTTAATGTGTCCATAGGTATTGTCACAACTGGTCCCCTTCTTTTGCCAGCTTTAATGTGTCTCCCGTTACTGTCACAACTGGTCACCCCCTCCCCTTGCAGCCTATTGTGTCCCCCGTTACTGTCACAACTGGTCCCCGTCTCCTTGCAGCCTAATATGTCCCCGGTTATTGTCACAACTGCTCCCTCCACCCCATTGTCAGCCTAATGTGTCCCCCCGTTATTGTAATAACTGGTCTACTCCTCTTGCCAGCCTTAATGTATCCCATGTTACTTTCACAACTGGTCCCCTCCCTCCCCTTTCCAGCCTTATTGTGTCCCACGTTAGTGTCACAACTCGTCCCCCTTTCCCTTACCAGTCTTAATGTGTCCTCCGTTACTGTCACAAGTGGTCCTACCCCTCCTCTTGCAAGCCTAATGTGTCCCACGTTACTGGCAAAACTGGTCCCCCACTCCCCTTGCTAGCCTTAATGTGTCCCTCGTTACTGTCACAACTGGTCCCCCTAACTCCCTCTGCAGCCTAAAGTCTGCCCCGTTACTGTCAAAACTTGTCCCCACAGTTCCCGTTGCCAGCCTTAATGTGTCCCCCGTTACTGTCACAACTGGTCCCCTCTTCCCCTAGCCAGCCTTAATTTGTTCCCCGTTACTGTCACAACTGGTCCTTCCCTCCCCTGGCCAAACTCAATTTGTCCCCCGTTACTGTTACAACTGGTTTCCCTCCCCTTGCCAGCCTTACTGTGTCCCCCGTTACTGTCACAACTGCCCTCCGCTCCTCTTGCCAGCCTTAATGTGTCCTACGTTACTGTCACAACTGGTCCCCCCTCCCCTTGCCAGCTTTAATGTGTTCCCTGTTACCTACACAACAGGTCCCCCTCCATTAGCCAGCCTTAATGTGTCCCCCGTTACTGTCACAACTGGTCCCCCGTTACTGTCACAACTGGCCCCCCTCCCCTCGATGCCTAATGTGTCTCCCGTTACTGTCACAACTGCTCCACCTCCCCTTGCCAGACTTAATGTGTCCCACGTTACTGTCACAACTGGTCCCCCTGTCCCCCTTGCCAGCCTTAATGTGTCCCACGTTACTGTCACATCTGGTCCCCCTCCCCTTGCCAGCCTTAATGTGTCTTCCGTTACTGTCACAACTGGTCCCCCCACCTCCCCTTGCTGCCTAATGTGTCCCCCGTTACTGTCACAACTGGTCCCCCTCCCCTTGCAGCCTAATGTGTGTCCCCGGTTACTGTCACAACTGCTCCCCCCACCCACTTGTCAGCCTAATGTGTCAGCCCGTTACTGTCATAACTGGTACCCCTCCTCCAGCCAGCCTTAATGTATCCCACATTACTTTCACAACTGGTCCCCCCCCCATCTCCTTGCCAGCCTTAATGTGTCCCACATTACTATCACAACTGGTCCCCCTTTCCATTGCCAGTTTTAATTTGTCCCCAGTTACTGTCACAACTGGTCCCCCCACCACTTGCCATCCTGAATGTGTCCCCCATTACTGTCACAACTGGTCCTCCCTTCCCCTAGCTAGCCTTAATTTGTCCCCCGTTACTGTCACAAATGGTCCTCCCCTTTCAGCCTAATGTGTCCTATGTTACTGTCACAACTGTTTCCCCCCCCCTCTCCTTGCCAGCTTTAATGTGTCCCCCAGTTACTGTCACAACTGGTCCCCCCCCCCTCCTCTTGCCAGCCTTAATGTGCCCCACGTTACTGTCACAACTGGTCCCCCTACTCCTTGCCAGCGTTAATGAATATTCTGTTACTGTCACAACTGGTCCCTCTTCACCTAGCCAGCCTTAATGTGTCCCCCGTTACTGTCACAAGTGGTCCCCCCTCTCCTTGGCAGCCTTAATGTGTCCCACGTTACTATCACAACTGGTCCCCCTCCCCTTGCCAGCCTTATTGTGTCCCATGTTACTGTAACAACTGATCCCCGTCTCCCCTAGCCAGCCTAAATGTGTCCCCCGTTACTGTCACAACTGGTCCCCCTCCCTTTGCCAGCCTAATATGTCCCCTGTTACTGTCACAACTGGTCCCCCCCCATGCCAGCCTTAATGTGTCCCCCGTTACTGTCACAACTGATCCTTTCCCCTTGCCAGCCTTAATGTGTCCCCCGTTACTGTCACAACTAATCATCTCCCCTTGCCAGCCGTAATGAGTCTCCTGTTACTGTCACAACTGCTCCCCCTCCCCTTGCTATCCTTAATGTGTCCCCCGTTACTGTCACAATTGGTCCCCCCTATCCCTGCCAGCCTTAATGTGTCCCCCGTTACCGTCACAACTGGTCCCCCTATCCTTGCCAGCCTAAATGTGTCCCCCGTTACTGTCACAACTAATCATCTCCCCTTGCCAGCCTAAATGTGTCCCACGTTACTGTCACAACTGGCCCCCCTCCTTCTCCTTGCTAGCTTTAATGTATCCCACGTTACTGTCACAACTGGTCCCCCCCTTCCCTTGCCAGCCTTAATGTGCCCCCGGTTACTGTCACAACTGGTCGTCCCATCCTCTTGCCTGCCTTAATGTGATCCCCGAAACTATGACAAATGGTCCCATCAACTCCCCTTGCCAGCCATAATGTGTCCCTCGTTAATGTCACAAGTGGGCCCCCCTCTTTCCTTGCCGGCCTTAATGTGTTCCCCGTTGCTGTCACAACTGGTTCCCCCTCTCCTTGCCAGCCTTAATGTGTTCCCAGTTACTGTCACAACTGGCCCCACTCCCCTTGCCAGCCTTAATGTGTCCCACGTTATTGTCACAACAGGTCCCTCTCTCATTGCCAGCCGTAATGTCCCATGTTACCGCCATAACTGGTCCCCCCTCCCTTCTCCAGCCTTAATGTGTCCCACGTTACTGTCACAACTGATCCTCTCCCCTTGCCAGTTTTAATGTGTCCCCCGTTACTGTCACAACTGCCCCCCTTAATCTTGCCAGCCTTAATGTGTCCTACGTTACTGTCACAACTGGTCCCGACCGCCCCTTGCCAGCCTTAATGTGTCTCCTGTTACTGTCACAACTGGAAACCCCCTCCCCTTGCCAGCCTTAATGTGTCCCCCGTTACTCTCACAACTGGTCCCCCCCTCCGCCCCCCTTGCCAACCTTAATGTGTCTCCCATTACTGTCAAACCTTGTCCCCTCCTCCCCTTTATTATGTTGTGGGTTGGTGTCGTGGTGTTGTCGTTGTTGTTGATCCTTCTTTCTGGACAACCCAACCCACAACTCGGTAGAGTCCTTATACTTTACCAGGAGATCACCCTTGGCGCTTCTGGCTCTTGGAGAGGGGCTCAACGTCACACGTTTAGGGGGATGCGGCTCCAATACTTAGCCTCGTTGTCACGTGCACACACCCACTCGAGCCGCTGTGACTCTCCACTATCTCCTTATGTGATATGATCTCCTCAATCCCCTTTGACTTATTAGTTTTCCGTCCTGCCCTGTCCACAGCGGTGGTTCTTTCTCTCTCTCTCCTTTTTTACTACATCCTGGGAAGCCTTACTAGGACAAGGGCAAACACCAGCAAATTTGAATACATTTACTGGACCAAGCATATACACAATATATACACACATATAATAATAATGAATCCTACACTCTATACTATTTCAGTCAGGTTGCACTCCAACACCGTCAGAACTCTATCATCTGCCTATCAAGTGGTATCCTATCTCTGAATTCACCACCTAATACTACCAACCTCCTCAAGTAGGTCAAGTCTTATAACACAATGTTGCACTATTAGCAAGAGAATATATATCTATAAACATGTTCAAGGAAAACCAGCATATGGCTGCAATAACATAAATGTCATTATAAATGTTCCTTGATACACAACAATGATCAATCGATCACCCTATCGGTCCTAGAACACATACATCTGTAGGTAATTCAGCCTACGACTGTAACTATACGACAGTATAAACACTCCTCGGCACAAGAATGGCAAACAATCACTCACCTTTCACTGCGTCTTGCACGCTAATGACAACCAAACACACTATCACCTCCCTACATGTAATCATTTAGAACTTCCCTTCCACATCTGGAAGTTCACTACCCTGATCCCTTCAGGTTCTTTCGGGTTTATCTACCAGGATCCTCCGCAGCTTCTCCAGGCTGCTACACCTTGAAGTTTTCCTTGGGCAACTATGGTGCTTCACTACTTCTACTAGGGTCCTCCACAGCTCTCCTGGCTGCTACACCATGAAGTTTCCTCGAACAGAACTGGAGTTTCGCCACTGGTATTACAGAAGCACGTGACACTCCTCTTCACTGCTTCTCCACACAGCTCGAGGTCCTACTCTTCCACTACTGTGGAGTCTCATCAACTACTCCCTCTGTGCTGGCTTCGAAGTTCTCAGCAACTTCTTCCCCAAAGACAAACCTGCAACCCATTGACACTCCAATAAAAACGTTTCCTTATAAACACATAGACGAAATAATCCACACAATATGTTTGCATCCAACATCTATCTGCTCTCTACATACTGTGAGAGTGGACTCCCTCGTTTGGGCTGGTCCATGCTCCGCCTTGCCAGGCGGCCCTCCTCACTCTGGGAGGATTCTCCGCCGCCAGTCAGTTGGCTTCAGGCGGTCGACTGGAGAGGACGTGCTGCTCGTCCCTCCAGCTGTCTCTCTCATCTCCGTCCTCTTATTTAGGCTTCCTGCTTTACCAAAACATGTCTAACTTATCAATAAACATAGCTACTGTCGCTGGGCACACGACCAACTACAAGTAATCACTATAGACTGGCTTAAAATCGTGCTTACCACAGATTGTCTGGTCGAGGGCGCTATCCCTCTGACGGCTTCTGATCAGGGCGCCCCCATGGCCCAGGATAATGTCTCTGGACGGCTTAATAAACACTCCTCGCCGTCCAGGATTTGAGACCACAACGTTCCCAGCTCGATTCCACAGCCGGAACGTCTACACACTTCCTTTCTCTTGGAGATATATTACTAGAGTTCCTTTCTGACAGGAGCTCACACGGAGTGCAGCTTCCACTCGTGATGTCTGGTACTCAAGTGACTTAAGCTCCTCTCTAAGCGAACCTCACACCTCCAGCAAATTATCCACATCTCCTAACCAGGAAGCCGGTCGGCCGAGCGGACAGCACGCTGGACTTGTGATCCTGTGGTCCTGGGTTCGATCCCAGGCGCCGGCGAGAAACAATGGGCAGAGTTTCTCTCACCCTATGCCCCTGTTACCTAGCAGTAAAATAGGTACCTGGGTGTTAGTCAGCTGTCACGGGCTGCTTCCTGGGGGTGGAGGCCTGGTCGAGGACCGGGCTGCGCGGACACTAACAAAAAAAGCCCCGAAATCATCACAAGATAACCTCAAGATAATCAGTCATTTATCTGTTTTCTTATTCAATGCCCCCCCCTCCCCGCTCAGCTCGTTGTCGCCGTCTGGGGGCTTAGTGGGCGGCTGCCGGAGTGTGATGCTCCTTGGGACAGTCCTCTGTCCTTTTCTAGCCTTGTGCTCCTGCTGCCGTCCTCTCCAATTCTGCTGGGCATCTTTTCCTTTTCCTTCTGTTTCGTTTTTCTCCCCCCTCTTCTCCTATCTGCTTGCCGTTTCCTGCCGACCTTTTGCTCGTTCTGGTTCTTCCCTTGGACTTCTTCTACTTTGACGCCCGGGTGCTTGAGGAGGCATACTCTTGCACCCGTAGAACTGCAGTACCCGACGTCGAGAGCGAGGGGAACCTTTTATTGTCAATCCCCACTTCGTCACTGAACCCGATCTCGACGGACTGTCGGTTTCTTAAGGTGGCGTTTGTGGGGCGTATACTCACGACGCACCCCTAGGAGGCCCCGACAAGATCGGCGATAGCTTCTTGTTGGGTGTCCTGCCTCTAATTGTGGCTCCATGGTGGGTGTGGGGGCACATTCGTGAGTGAATTCGTAATTTCGTCAAGATGATAACCCCTGTTTCGGCTGCTTCTGGCTTACCTTTTCAGGCTCGTGGGGTGGGCGACCAAGCCCCCGAGTCGGTCCGTATTGGAAGACCGGGCTCTGTAGCCTCCGCTGCATTGGGCCCCGACCTTGCTCCTCCTTTGGCCTCTCTGACTCCTTCCCCTGGCTCCCCTCCCTCCTCTGTGGTTGGGTCGAGCCCCAAGCCCCCAGTGGTGACTACCTCGTCCCCTGGCGCGGCTCCTTCTCTAGTTGTAACTACTGCGCCTTTTAACCCCTCTCTCTCTGGGGGTTCTCACCGCCGTTCTCGTCACGGCCGCCCTCGCTCGATTCCTTCCAGTTCTGCTACCTATCAAGCCTTGTTTGGTCCCGCTTCGTGGGCCAAATATTTTGATCTCCTCCCTCTTGATTCTGCGCCTCCTGACGATTTCTCCCTTCATCGACATCTCATTGATTCCGTGGATGCCTCCATTACTTTTAACCCCACTCGTCTCGGTACGCGTGTCGTTGCTGCTCCTTCTCAGGATGCTGCTTCCCGCTTGGCTGCCTTATCCTGCCTTGGCGAGACCCCCGTTCGGGTCTCGAAGAACGTTCAGTTGAATGCCAGTGTTGGCACTATTTTGCTCCCGCCCCATGTTGCGACCGGTGTTCGGGACCTACGCGACTGCCACGACGATATTCGACATATCCTCGCTGCCCAGGGCCATTCTCTTCTCCAGGTGGACACGTTTACTCGTCCCCCTCGTGGTAGTCGCCGTCAACCCCTCCGGGTTGTGAAGATTACCTTTGATGGTAGGACCCTTCCACCCTCTGTCATTCTTGCTGGTGCCAGGTGCTCTGTCCAGGAGTACGTTCCTTCTCCTCGGCTCTGCAACAAGTGCTGGAGGTTTGGGCATGGTGCCCTCCGCTGCTCCGGGACTGTCTCTCTCTGTCCTTTGTGTGGTGGCGAAGGTCACTCTAAGTCGGAGTGCGCTTCTCCCCAGGCTCGTTGCCTCAACTGCGGTGAGGCCCATCCTACCTTCTCCCGTGCGTGTGTCCATTACAAGCTTGAGGCAGCTGTCCTCAACTTGAAGCACCGGGAGCGTTTATCTTTTCCTGAGGCGAGGCGCCAGGTTCGCCGGCTCCCGCCTTATGCTAATATCTCTTATGCTCGCGTGTTGCGCTCTTCCTCTCCTCGTCCTTCCCGCCTTCCTCAGACTCACAACCGTTTCCAGGCCTTGGACCCTGATGCGCCCACTGCCCCCTCCTCTGTCCCTTTGGGTTCTCTCCCGAAGGATCCTCCTCCTGGTCCTCTGTCTGGGGTTCCCCTTCCTTCTACCCGGTCTGTCGTGTCTTCTGTGTCTCCTTCCTCGTCCCCCTCCGATCCTCCTTCCCATCCTCTTCCTCCATCTATCGGCTCTCCCCGCCGCCTGTCGGTGCGGGCGGATGTCCATCGCTCTCCTAACGGCCGTCGTGTGTGCTCTCGTTCGGCTTCTCCTGTTGAGACACTGGAATCCGTTGCCCGGTACGTAGTTGCTGGGACACCGGTCTCTTTAAGTCAGAAGCGTAAGCCTGGCTCCTCTCCTTCCTCTTCCCCGGCGGGTAAGAAGGCTTCGCTTTCTTCCTCAGCTCCTCCTTCTGGCTCTGTTGCTCCTTCCACTCCCGTTTCAGTGCTTGCACCCCCTGTTCCCGCTATGGAGGTTTCTTTGGCCCCTGCTTCCCGCTCGGTTGCTGCTCTTGTTGGGGTGCGCTCCTCTCTTTCTACTCCCCCTCTTCCTGCTGCTGTCCTTGACTGCTCCTCTCCGTTGTCTCCTCCTCCTCCTCCTCCTCCTCCTCCTCCTCCTCCGGACCCTGCCCGCCCACCTCTGATCTGTTCTCCCGTTTCCTTCCCTCCGTCTTTGCTCAGTTTACCCATGCCCCCTAACCCTGACTTTGCTGACCCTGATCCCGACCCTGATATTCTTTAACGTGCTCTGTTGGTCTTTCGCCTTTGTTTCTTCCTTGTTCTCTGTTTTTGTCCTTTCTCTTCTCGTCGTTGTCCATTCTTCAATGGAACGTTCGAGGTTATTACGCCAATTTCCTCGAACTCCAACTTCTGGTTTCGCGGTTTTCGCCCCTTTGTGTCTGTCTCCAGGAGCCGATGCTTGGTGCTCGTCCTGGTCGTTTTCGTGGCTATTCCTTTCTCTCCCCCCCCCCCAGCCATTGCTGGGGCTTCTAATTCTTCTGCTCTCTTGATTCGGGCTGATGTTCCCTTTGTTCCTTTACTTTTTCCTTCGCCTCTCCATTGTTCTGCTGCTCGTATCTTTGTGGGGAAATGGTACACAGTTTGTTCCATTTATCTCCCCCCGAGTGTCCCGCTCTCTCTTCCTGATTTGAAACACCTCCTAGACTCCTTGCCGGAGCCTGTGCTCCTGCTGGGTGACTTCAATTGTCGTCATTCTCTTTGGGGTGACGTTCTGACGAATACCCGGGGTCGCCTCCTTGAGCCGTTTCTCCTCTCTTCTTCCCTGTCTCTTCTGAATTCTGGTGAGCCCACTCATTTGGACTCTCGAACTCGTACCCTTTCTTGTCTTGATCTTTCTCTCTGCTCTTCTTCTCTTTACTTAGATTTCACATGGCAGGTTCTTGATGACCTCCATGGAAGTGATCATTTCCCCATCCTTGTTTCCTTTTTCTCTTTTCGCCCTTCCCTCTCTTTCCCTAGGTGGCAGTTTGCTAAGGCGGACTGGACCCTATTTTCCCTCAGTGCTACTCTCTCTGACCTCTCCCTTCTGCCCCTCTCTCGCGCTCTCCTCCTTTTTCATGACACTGTCTTCGACGCTGCCCTCCGCTCTATTCCTCGCTCTTCCTCTCGGGGTCCACGGAAGTGCGTTCCCTGGTGGAATGCGGACTGTGCTCGGGCTGTCCGCTGTAAGCGTGCAGCCTGGAAGAAGCACCGCCGTAGGCAGACGACCGATTCTTTTCTTTTCTTTCGGAAAGCGAGTGCGGTGGCCCGTAGGGCCATCCATACGGCTAAACGTGAATGTTGGGCATCTTATGTCTCGACAATTACGTCCGAAACCCCTCTGGCCCAGATCTGGAAGCGTATCCGCAAGATAGCGGGTAAGTTCGTTCCCGATGTTTCACCGGTCCTTCACCTCCATGATACTCTTGTGGCGGACCCGTTGCAGGTCGCTTCCGAACTGGGTTCCCACTTTTCTTCTGTTAGCTCTGGTCTTCATCTTCCCCAATCTTTCCTTCTTCGTAAACCTGTCCTTGAGTCTCGTCCTTTAGATTTCTGCACTCATCTTCAGCTTCCCTATAATGATCCCTTCTCTCTCTCTGAACTTCGTTCTGCCCTGGCCCTCTGCGGTTCTACGGCGGCGGGCTCCGATGGTATTCATTATGAGATGCTTCGCCATCTCCCTCCGAGCACGTCTCAGTATTTACTGAGTCTGTATAATCGGATCTGGGAGTCGTCGTCAGTCCCTGAGGACTGGCTCGATGCCGTTGTCCTCCCTGTTCGCAAACCGGGGTCTCTGGGTACTTCCCCTAAGGACTTTCGCCCTATTGCTCTCACAAGTTGTGTCTGCAAACTCTTTGAACGTATGGTTAACGTTCGTCTGATGTGGTTCCTGGAACACCATCACCTCCTCTCCCCTTCTCAATTTGGTTTCCGCAAGTGCCGCAGCACGACAGATGTCCTGGTGAACTTGGAGGTCTATATACGTACTGCTTTTGCTGCGAAGACCTCCGTTGTTGCCGTCCTTTTTGACCTAGAAAAGGCTTACGACACCACTTGGCGTTATCATATCCTATCTCAACTTCATTCTTTTGGCCTTCGTGGTCATCTCCCTCTCTTTCTCCGCAGCTTCCTCTCTCGTCGTTCCTTTCGGGTGCGCCTTGGTACCGCTCTCTCTCCCTCTTTTCAGCAATACGAAGGTGTGCCCCAGGGTAGTGTTCTGAGCACTACTCTTTTTCTGGTTGCCCTCAATGGTCTTCTTTTCTCTCTTCCTTCTGGTGTCTTCTCCGCTCTCTATGTCGATGATCTTACCCTTTGTTGTCAGGGTGATGATTCGCCTCTCCTTCAACGCCGGCTTCAACTTGCGATTGATGCCGTGTCGTCTTGGGCCACAGGTCATGGCTTCAAGTTCTCTACTTCTAAGACTTGTGCCATGACTTTTACGCGGAAACGGGTTGTTCTTCGTCCCTCTTTGTCACTTTATGGTCATCCCCTTGAATACAAAGATTCCGCGAAGCTTTTGGGGTTATTCCTTGACACTCGTTTGTCTTGGTCTCCCCATATCTCTTACCTCCGTGTTGAGTGCTCTAAGTCCCTTACCCTCCTTCGGGTGTTGTCCCATACTTCTTGGGGGGCAGATAGGCGCACTCTCCTTGCTTTACATTCCTCTCTCGTCCTGTCTAAGCTCGATTATGGTTGCCCTGCTTACTCGTCTGCTTCTCCTTCTACTCTTCGCCGTCTTGATGCTTTGCACCATGCTGGGTTGCGCCTCAGTTCTGGTGCCTTTCGTTCGACTCCCGTCCTTAGCTTGTATGTTGACACTGGCTTCCTGTCTCTCCAGGACCGCCGTGATCGCTACTGTCTTCGCTATCTTGCGCGGTCCTTGCAACATCCTTCCTCTCGTCTCTGTCGTGCTTTAACTTTTACCCCTCCTGCGGTTCCTGTTCCTCTTCACCACCTCCCTCTTTCTGTCCGGTTATCTCGCCTGCTGGATTCTCTTTCCGTTCGTATTTCTGATGTTTCTCCTCGTGTTGTTCCTTCTTTGCCCCCGTGGAGGGTCTCTCTTCCGCGGTTTTGTACATCCTTGACTCGTATCACTAAAGCTTTTACCCCTCCTACAGTTCTAAAACGCCTTTTCCTCGAGCACTTTTCTTCTCACTCCCGCTCCGTTTCTGTCTTCACCGATGGGTCTAAGTCAGCGGACGGTGTTGGCTACTCTGTTGTTTTTCCTGATCGCACTTATATGTGTCGCTTGCCTCCGGAGACTAGCATCTTTACAGCGGAACTTTATGCTATTCTCTATGCTCTTCGTCTCCTGCTTTCTCGTTGTCAGTCTTCCTTTGTGGTTGTTGTTGACTCTCGTAGTGCCCTCATGGCTCTCGGGTGCTTTAATCCAGTTCATCCGGTAGTTGTCGAGATCCAGCATTGGCTGTTTCTCGTTCACAGTAAATTTAAGTCGGTTGAGTTTTGTTGGGTTCCCAGCCATATTGGCGTGTCTTTAAATGAGCGTGCGGATGCTGCCGCTAAGGAAGCTGTCCGCTCTTGTCCCATCTCTCGTAAAGGCATTCCGTATTCCGACTTTTACCCGGTTATCCATTCCTCAGTCCTTACCCGTTGGCAGGCTTCTTGGTTGTCTGTTACTGGTAACAAGCTACGTACTCTTAAATGTTGTGTTTCCTCGTGGCCGTCCTCCTTCCACCGTAACCGGCGGTGGGAAACAGCTCTAGCGAGGTTGCGTATTGGCCATACTCGCTTAACCCATGGTCACTTGATGGAGCGCCGTCCTGCTCCTTATTGTCCTAGTTGCATTGTCCCTCTTACGGTCGTGCATGTCCTTCTTGAATGTCCTGACTTCCAGGACGAGCGTGTGTCTTGCTTTCCGACCGCCCCTCGCGGTCACCTATCCCTCGATGGAATTCTTGGTGACTCGGATACTTTTGATATCGTTCGCCTTATGCGTTTTTGTTCTCGTATTGGCATCCTTGGTGATATTTAGCGCCCTCTGATTATTTTGCGTATTTGATGGTGCTACATAGCCTTCCCGGTTTGGTGCCTTCTTTTGATAATTACTTACTTATTCAATGCCCATAATCTCAAATTGTTTATCAAATCCAACCAACTATTTTACATCTGCATCTTCACCTCTATATTTCCTAGACCTTCTAGTCAGGTCAGGCTTGATAGAATAATTCTCAAAGGGGAGACTCGTTTTTCGGCTACCTGGGATCATAACACCTTGCAGCCTAATGTGTCCCCCGTTACTGTCACAACTGATCCCCCCCTCCCCTTGCAGCCTAATGTGTCCCCCGTTACTGTCACAACTGCTCCCCCCAGTCCCTTGTCAGCCTAATGTGTCCCCCTTTACTGACATAACTGGTCCCCCTCCCCTTGCCAGCCTTAATGTATCCCTAGTTACTTTCACAACTGGTCCCCACCCTCCCCTTGCAAGCCTTATTGTGTCCCACGTTACTGTCACAACTGGTCCCCCCTCTCCTTGCCAGCCTTAATGTGTCCCCCGTTACTGTCACAACTGATCCTCCCCTTCCTCTTGCAAGCCTAATGTGTCCCACGTTACTGGCAAAACTGGTCCCCCACTCCCCTTGCCAGCCTTAATGTGTCCCTCGTTACTGTCACAACTGGTCCCCCCAACTCACCTTGCAGCCTAATGTGTCCTACGTTACTGTCACAACTGGTCCCCTCCCCTTGCCAGCTTTAATGTATCCCTCGTTACTGTCACAACTGGTCCCCCCCCTCCCCTTGCCAGCCTTAATGTGTTCCCCGTTACTATCACAACTGGCCCCCCTTCCCTTGCCACCCTTAATGTGTCCCCCGTTACTGTCACAACTGGTCCCCCCCCCACCACTTGCCAGCCATAATGTGTCCTACGATACAGTCACAGCTGGTCCAAAACCCTTACCAGCCTTAATGTGTCCCTTGTTACTGTCACAACTGGTCCCCCTTCCCTTGCCAGCCTTATTGTCACCCGTTACTGTCACAACTGGTCCCCCTCCCCTTGCTAGCCTAATGTGTCCCACATTACTATCCCATCTGGTCCTCTTCGTTTGCCAGCCTAATGTGTCCCCAATTACTGTCACAACTGGTTCCCCCAACTCCCCTTGCAGCCTAATGGGTCCCCCCTTTACTGTCACAACTAGTCCCCTCCCCTTGCAGCCTAATGTGTCCCACGTTACTGTCACAACTGGTCCCCTTCCTCTTGCAAGCCTTAATTTGTCCCCTGTTACTGTCACATCTGGTCCCCCCTCCCCTTGCTAGCCTTAATGTGCCCCCCCGTTACTGTCACAACTGGCTCCCCCCTCTTCTAGCCAGCCTTAATGTGTCCCCCGTTACTGTCACAACTGGTCCCCCATCCCCTGGAAAACCTCAATGTCTCCCACGTTACTGACACAACTGGTTCCCCCTCCCCAACTCCAACCTTCCCCAACGCAACTCATGGGAGCCGGTCGGCCGAGCGGACAGCACGCGGGACTTGTGATCCTGTGGTCCTGGGTTCGATCCCAGGCGCCGGCGAGAAACAATGGGCAGAGTTTCTTTCACCCTATGTCCCCTGTTACCTAGCAGTAAAATAGGTACCTGGGTGTTAGTCAGCTGTCACGGGCTGCTTCCTGGGGGTGGAGGCCTGGTCGAGGACCGGGCCGCGGGGACACTAAAAGCCACGAAATCATCTCAAGATAACCTCCCCTTGCAGCCTAATGTTTCCCCAGTTGCTGTCACAACTGGTCCCAACCACTCCCTGCCAGCCTTAATGTGTCCCACGTTACTGTCACAACTGGTCCCCTCCTCCCCTACCCAGCCTTAATGTGTCCCCCGTTACTGCCACAACTGGTCCCCCTCCCCTTGCCAGTCTTAATGTGTCCCCCGTTACTGTCATAACTGGTCCCCTCTCTATCCTTGTCAGCTTTAATGTGTCCCCTGTTGCTGTCACAAATGGTCCCCCTCCCCTTGCCAGCCTTAATGTGTCCCACGTTACTGTCACAACTGTTCCCCCTCCCCTTACCAGCCTTAATGTGTCCCCCGTTACTGTCACAACTGGTCCCCCCTCCCCTTACCAGCCTTAATGTGTCCCACGTTACTGTCACAACTGGTCCTCACCCTCACCTTGCCAGCCTTAATGTGTTCCACGTTATTGTCACAACTGGTTTCCCTCCCCTTGTCAGCATTAATGTGTCCCTCGTTACTGTCACAACTGGTCCCCCCAACTCCCTTTGCAGCCTAATGTGTCCCCCGTTACTGTCATAACTGGCCCCCCCTTCCCTTGCCAGTCTTAATGTATCCCACGTTACTGTCACAACTGGTCCTTCACCTCCCCTTGCCAGCCTTAATGTGTCCCACGTTACTGTCAAAACTGGTCCCCCTCCTATTGCCAGCATTAATGTGTCCCTCGTTACTGTCACAACTGGTCCCCCCAACTCCCCTTGCAGCCTAATGTGTACCCCGTTACTGTCACAACTGGTCCCTTTCCCTTTGCCAGCTATAATGTGTCCCCTGTTACTGTCACAACTGGCCCCCCTTCCTTTGCCAGCCTTAATGTGTCCCCCTTTACTGTCACAACTGGTCCTCTCCTTCCCCTTGCCAGCCTAAATGGGTCCCACGTTACTGTCACAACAGGTCCCTCTCCCCATGCCAGCCTTAATGTGTTGCCCGTTACTGTCACAACTGGTCCCCTTCCCCTTGCAGCCTAATGTGTCCCCCGTTACTGTCACAACTGCTCTCCCTCCATTTGCCAGCCTTTATGTGTCCCCCGTTTCTGTCACAACTGGTCCCCCCTATCCTTGCCAGCCTTAATGTGTCCCTCGTTACTGTCACAACTAGTCCCCCAATCCTTGCCAGCCTTAATGTGTCTCACGTTAATGTCGCAACTAGTCCCCCTCCTCGGGCTAGCCTTACTGTGTCCCACGTTACTGTCACATCCGGTCTCCCTCGCCTTGCCAGCCTTAATGTGTCCCCCGTTACTGTCACAACTGGTCCTCTCCCCGTGCCAGCCTTAATGTGTCCCACGTTTCTGTTACAACTGGCCCGCACCTCTCCTTGCCAGCCTTAATATGTCCCTCGTTACTGTCACACGTGGTGCCCCACCTCCCCTTGCCAGCCTCAATGTGTCCCCCGTTACTGTCACAACTGGCCGGCCTCCCCCCCTCCCCGTGCCAGCTTTAATGAGTCCCACGTTACTGTCACAACTGGCCCTCCTCTCCTTGCCAGCCTTAATGTGTCCCCCGTTACTGTCACAACACGTCCGCCTCCCCTTGCCAGCCTTAATGTGGCCCCGTTATTGTCACAACTGGTCCCCCTCCCCTTGCAGCCTATTGTGTCCCCCGTTACTGTCACAACTGCTCCCCCCCACCCCCTTGTCAGCCTAATATGTCCCCCGTTACTGTCATAACTGGTCCCCTCTCCTTGCCAGCCTTAATGTATCCCAAGTTACTTTCACAACTGGTCCCCACCCTCCCCTTGCCAGCCTTTTTGTGTCTCACGTTACTGTCACAACTGGTCCCCCCTCTTCTTGCCAGCCTAATTGTGTCCCACGTTACTGTCACAACTGGTCCCTCCTCCTCTTGCCAGTCTTAATGTGTCCCCCGTTACTGTCACAACTGGTCCTCCCCCTCCTCCTGCAAACCTAATGTGTCCCACGTTATTGTCACAACTGGTCCCCGCTCCCGTTGCCAGCCTTAATGTGTCTCTTTACTGTCACAACTGGTCGTCCCCTTTATTCCCCTTGCAGCTTAATGCGTGCCCCGTTACTGGCAAAACCGGTCCCCCACTTCCCTTGCCAGCCTTAATGTATACCCCGTTGCTCTCACATCCTGTCCCACCCCTCCCGTTGTCAGCCTTATTGTGTCCCACGTTACTCTCACAACTGGTCGCCCTCCCCTTGCCAGCCTTAATTTGTCCCTTGTTACTGTCACAACTGGGCCCCCCTCCCCTTGCTAGCTTTATTGTGTCACCCGTTACTGTCACAACTGATCCCCCTCCCTTTGCCCGCCTAATGTGTCCCCCGTTACTGTCACAACTGGTCCCCCCACTTCCCTTACAGCCTAATGTGCTCTCCGTTACTGTCACAACTATTCCCCCTCCCCTTGCAGCTTAATGTGTCCCACGTTAATGTCACATCTGGTCTTTCTCTCCTTGCCAGCCTTAATGTGTCCCCCGTTACTGTCACAACTGATCCCCTACTCCCCGTGCCAGCCTTAATGTGTCCCACGTTACTGTCACAACTGGTCCCCCTCCCCGGGCAAGCCTTAATGTGTCTCACGTTAATGTCACAAGTGGTCCCCACCTCCGCTTGCCAACCTTAATGTGTTCGCCGTTACTGTCGCCACTTGTCTCCTCCCCCTTGCAGCCTAATGTGTCCCCCGTTACTGTCACAACTGATCCTCTTCCGGTGCCTCCCCAACTTTTTATTGTATTGGACCCCATGCTCCCCCCTCTTATTTGTGGGGTGATGGACCCCATGCATTCCCCCTCTTGTTGGTGGTAGTGGACCCCATGCCCCCCTCTTGATGTCTCCATCTTCACTACACCTTACACATTTTCACTACACCTTCTCCATCTTCACTACACCTTCTCCATCTTCACTACACATTCTCCATCTTCACTACACCTTCCCATCTTCACTACACCTCCTCCATCTTCATTACTCCTTCCCATCTTCACTACATCTTCTCTTTCTTCAATACATCTTTTTCATCTTCTCTATACATTCTCTATCTTCGCTACACCTCCTCCATCTTCACTACACCTTCTCCATCTTCACTACATCTTCTCTACACCTTCTCCATCTTCGCTACACCTTCTCCATCTTCGCTACACCTTCTCCATCTTCACTAAACCTTCTCCATCTTCACTACACCTTTACCATCTTCACTACATATTTTCCATCTTCACTAAACCTTCTCCATCTTCACTACACCTTCACCATCTTCACTACATATTTTCCATCTTCACTAAACCTTCTCCATCTTCACTACACCGTCTCCATCTTCACTACACCCTTACAATCTTCACTGCACATTCTCCATCTTCTCTACACGTTCTCCATCTTCACTACACCTTCTCCATCTTCACTACACATTCTCCATCTTCTCTACCCCTTCTCCATCTTCACTATACCTTCTCCATCTTCACTACACCTTCTCCATCTTCACTATATATTCTCATTCTTCTCTACACCTTCTCCATCTTCTCTACACCTTCTCCATCTTCACTACACCTTCTCCATCTTCACTACACCTTCTCCATCTTCACTACACCTTCTCCATCTTCACTACACATTCTCCATCTTTTCTACACCTTCTCCATCTTCACTACACCTTCTCCATCTTCACTACACATTCTCCATCTTCTCTACACCTTCTCCATCTTCACTACACATTCTCCATCTTCACTACACCTTCTCCATCTTCAATACACCTTCTCCATTATCTCTACACCTTCTCCATCTCTCTACACACTCTCGACCAACCACTTGGGCTGGACGGTAGAGCGACGGTTTCGCTTCATGTAGGTCGGCGTTCAAGTGGTTGGGCACCATTCCTTTCCCCGTCCCATCCCAAATCCTTATCTTGACCCCTTCCAAGGGCTATATAGTGTTAATTGCTGGGCGCTTATACCCTCTCCATCTCCACTACACATTCTCTGTACTCAGTACACCGAGTCTGTCCCAACTATACCCAGCTCTTGCCCAATACAGCCTATCCATCCCTACTACTCACTGTCTGTCCCTATTACACCCTGTGCTCCCTCGCTAAAACTTATTCCTTTCTCACTGCACCCTGTCCTCCCCCACTACACCCCCTGTCCATCCCGACTACACCCCCTGCCCGCCCCCCCCTACTTCTTGTCCATCCCGACAACACCCTATCCCGCACAATACACCAATGTCCATCCTAGCTACTTTAGGTACATGCTTGCTATCCTCACTGAGTTATGTTATTGTATAGGGAGTGTTATGGAGGAGTCGTGGTTGATGCCTGTCCCCCTTGAAAATTAATAGACCCTTGCACCCCTTTACGAAGTCCGTCGATGTGAAATAGAAAACGAAAACTCTATCATGTGTAGCATTTGTTGATATTTTTGGGCAGTCGGATCCTGATGGAACAACCCGTTCTCGCAAATTTAATAAGTCAATATTGACTTATTAAATATGTGCATAGGTGACATACTTAACATAATAGTTTCCCTTGAAAAGCTTCATAGAAAACACCGACCTTACCTAACCAACTTAGTATGTTAAGATAAGCATCTTATTGCTTCGTAATTACAATTATTACCTTACCTATACCTATAATAGGTTAAGTCGAATGTCCACCTGTCGTAATATCTGGCGTGCTCCGCTATCTGGGCCAGCGCCACCTGTCGTACCATCCGGCCTGCTCCGCCATCCGGCCTATTCTTATCTTCCCTTATCGAACCAGAAACATCCCCTCCTGACTAATATTACGTTTATCTGTAATATTAAGACGACGAGACGGAAGGAGTGGTCCGCTGCCGGTATTGGCGCGACGGGCGGCCTTACTTATATTGTTACATAGTAATTTACCTGTCAACTATGGGGTGTACGACAAGCAAAACCTCCAAGGATGGAGAGGATGAGGTGAGGAAAGGTGAACAGAAGAAGAAGAAGGAGGAGAAGAAGCACAAGAAGAAGGAGGAGAAGCAGAAGAAGAAGGAGGAGATGATGATGATGAAGGAGGAGATGAAGGAGGAGGAGAAGGGGAAGGAAGAGAAGGAGAAGAAAAAGAAGGAGGAAAAAAAGGAGGAGGAGGAGAAGGAGAAGAAGGAGGAAAAGGAGGAGAAGACACACACACCGCCCCCACACCACTGTGACCCTCCCCCAGTACAACCCCCATTTATAAGGAGGAAGAAAAAGAGAAGAGCTCCGGAACCTCCGGGCCCACCCCCAATACTTCCCCCACTGAACCATGACCCGCCTCCAGTACCGCCCTCACCTCCTCCACTTCTCTGTGACCAGCTCCCACCTTCCCCGCTCCTCTGTGACCCTCCCCCAGTACAACCCCCATTTATAAGGAGGAAAAACAAGAGAAGAGCTCCGGAACCTCCGGGCCCACCCCCAATACTGCCCCCACTGAACCGTGACCCCTCCAAAGCCGCCCTCACCTCCTCCACTTCCCTGTGACCCCCAGTACCGACCCCCCACTCCTCTGTGGCCCCCACCCTTTACTCAGTGTCCTCCCCCGCTTCTCCGTAACCCCCCTTCCCTTCCGTTATTGCGTGTCCTGTTGGTAACAACGGGAGTGGCAGCAGTGTGTGTGTGTGTGTGTACTCACCTATTTGTGCTTGCGGGGGTTGAACTCTGGCTCTTTGGTCCCGCCTCTCAATTTCAATCAACAGTTGTACATATTCCTAAGCCTACTGGGATCTATCATATCTACATTTGAAACTGTGTATGGAGTCAGCCTCCACCACATCACTGCCTAATGCATTCGATCTGTTAACTACTCTGACACTGAAAAAGTTCTTTCTAACGTCCCTGTGGCTCATTTGGGTACTCAGTTTCCACCTGTGTCCTCTTGTTCGCCTTCCACCCGTGTTAAACAGTTTATCTTTATCTACCCTATCAATTCCTCTGAGAATTTTGTAGGTAGTGATCATGTCTCCCCTTACTCTTCTGTCTTCCAGTGTCGTGAGGTGTATTTCACTCAGCCTTTCCTCGTATCTCATGCCTCTTAGTTCTGGGACTAGCCTAATAGCATACATCTGAACTTTTTTAAGCATCGCGTTGTGCTTGACAAGGTACGGGCTCCATGCTGGGGCCACATACTCCAGGATTGGTCTTACATATGTGGTATACAAGGTTCTGAATGATTCCTAACACAGGTTCCAGAAGGCAGTTCTGATGATAGCCAGCCTCGCATACGCCTCAGATGTTATTTTCTTGATGTGGGCTTCAGGAAACAGGTTTGGTGTAATATCAACTCCTTGAGCTTTCTCTCTGTCCAATTCATGTAGGTCTTCATCTCCCATTCTGTATCCTGTGTCCGGCCTCCTGTTTCCATAGCCTTTTTTCATTACCTTACATTTACTCGGGTAAAATATGCAGTCTGCCCACCCCTCTCATTCCTGCCTGATTGGTTGCCTGATCTGGAACTTCTCTTTGCTCTAATGCAAAGACTTCCTGGAAATTCTTATTGAGTTCCTCGCACACTTCTTTGTCGTTTGTAGTGAATCTGTCTGCCCCTATCCTCAGTTTTATTACCTGTTCTTTCACTGTTTTCTTTCTCCTGATGAGGCTGTGCAGCAATTTAGGTTGAGTGTTAGTCTTGTTTGTTGTGTTGTTTTCATATTGCCCTTCTGCCTCTCTTCTCACCTGGACATATTCATTCCTGGCTTTCTGGTATCCTTCTCTGCTCTCACGTGTCCAGTTATTTCTATAGTTTCTCCACGCTCTTTTACTTAGTTGCTTAGCTAGTTTACATCTCTGATTAAACCATGGGTTTCTCATCTGCTTTAATTTTTTTTCCTTTTGGGCTGGGTTAAACTTTTCTGCTGCCTCATTACACTTCTTCGTGATGTATTCCATCATGCCTTGGGCCGTCTTTCCCCTGAGCTCTGTTTCCCAAGTTATATCAGTTAGGAATTTTCTTATCTCCTTATAGTTTCCCTTATGGAATGCTAGCCTTTTGCTTTCAGCTCCCTTTCTCGAGTACTTTGATCCTTCTTCGACCAGATACTCAAACGTCAGTACACTGTGATCGCTCATTCCTACTGGGGTCTCGAAGTCAATTTCCCTTATATTGGAGTCATTCAGAGTGAAGACTTAGTCGAATCTCGCTGGTTCATCATTTCACCTCATTCTTGTGGCTTCCCTGACATGCTGACTTAAACGTTTTTTGTTGCCACCTCCAGTAGTTTAGCTCTCCATGTTTCCTCTCCTCCATGCGGTTCCTTGTTCTCCTAGTCTGTCCTTCCGTGATTGAAGTCCCCCATGATGAACAGATGGGATCAAATTCTACAGGCAGCAGAGGCTGCCCTCTCAATCATATTATTAACTGCCATGTTGTTTCTGTCATACTCTTGCCTGGGTCTTCTGTCGTTTGGTGTAGGATTATATATCACTGCTACTACTACTCTTGGTCCTCCCATTGTCAGGGTGCCAGTTATGTAGTCTCTAAACCCCTCACAGCCTGAGATAACCATCTCCTTGAAACTCCATTCCTTTCTCATGAATAGGGCCACTCTGCCAACGCTTCCTCTCTTTCCTTATTACAGTGTAGTCCTGGGGAACACCACATTCGTTATGATTCCTGAGAGTTTTGTTCCGTGAGTCCCATTACATCTGGGTTTACTTCTTGCGCTCTTTCCCTAAGTTCACTTGCCTTGCTTGAAATCCCATCTATTTTTGAGTACATCACCTGGAAGCTGACTCTTTTCTGTCCATCCTCAGCTCCTGTTGATTCCACTGGAGTAGGTAAACTTGGAGGGCCTAGGATGGGGAGGAGTTAGGGGGGGGGGGGGAGACCTGGGTTATGAGTGGGGCTGAGGGTAAGGGGGACCCTTAGAGGGTCCCCCTTACCCTCAGAAAAGAGGGCTTAATGGGGAGGAGGATAAGGGAGGGCTCTGGGGGGTGGGGGAGAAGGGAGGGCTTAGGGTGGTACAAGAAAAGGGGTTGCTTGGGGAGTGGGTAAGAAGGGCGGGCTTAGGGGAGTTGGGTAGGTTTGGGGGAGTAGGGAGGGTTGGGGAGGTGGAGAGGGAAAGCCTTGAGGAGAGGGGGTGAGTTGGGGGTGGGTGGTCCAGGTTGCCACTCAGTGGAGGAGTTCGTAGGGGCTAGAGCACGTAGGGCTTCTATTGGGTGGGAGGTGGGTGCGATCCTCCTCCTCCCACTGGGGCTGTTGAGCTGACTGTGGTGGATTCCCCACTCCCTTCTGGGATCATAGGGTTCTGGGCTGTGGCTCCCTGATTCCTGTATCTCTCTATGCGCTCCTTCCTTGCTGCTGCTACCCTCAAGCCCTCCTCCCTGGTCATATCCCTCTGCAGGAATACCTTTTTGAACTTCAGTACATTGAATAGCCTGCTCTTCTTTGCAAAAATTCTTCTTTTAAGGCCTCACTTTTGAAATCAACTTTTATCACTCGATCTCTATCCATGTTGTACTGGCCAATCCTGAAATCCTGTTCTATATTCTGTTCTTCCCTCTCCATCTGTACCCCTTCAAGGATCTCCTTAACTGTGGCTCTTTCCATACCTCTCCTCTCATCTAGCCTGGCCCCAATTTGCTCCTTAATACCAAATACAATTACTGCTCTTTTCCTCTCTATCAGTCGGCTAGTGCAACTTGATGCTTTCTGAGAAGTAGCAACTTTCATGGGAATTTCCTGTACTGCAGAGACAACTTATGGGGTCCTCCGAAGTATGTCGAGGTAATTCTCCTACGAGGCCCTGTCTACGACAGGGCCTCGTAGCCTGGTGGATAGCGCGCAGGACTCGTAATTCTGTGGCGCGGGTTCGATTCCCGCACGAGGCAGAAACAAATGGGCAAAGTTTCTTTCACCCTGAATGCCCCTGTTACCTAGCAGTAAATAGGTACCTGGGAGTTAGTCAGCTTTCACGGGCTGCTTCCTGGGGGTGGAGGCCTGGTCTAGGACCGGGCCGCGGGGACACTAAAGCCCCGAAATCAACTCAAGATAACCTCAAGATGTCTGCAAATGAGGGTTGAGTTGTAGAAGTCCCTTTTGTGGATACATTACCATCTTCCTGAGGGCTGGTTCGTGTCTCGTATTGGGGAGGATTCTCTTTCAGGCATTTAATCTCCTCTTTTGCCTCATTCAGCTCGTCCTGCAGGTTGGCTACCTTTTTCCCCCATTACCCTCAGCTCCTCCCTGATGCCTCTCCACATATGAAAGAGTATCTCCTGATGCGAGTCATCTTGTCCTTCACCTCCCTCCGTATTACGTCTTCCCCCTGCCATGTTTGTTTCCTATTCCAGTTCTCCAATCCAATGAGTGGGAGGGTGTGTGTGTTTCCTATTCAAATTTTGCAGTCCAATGGGTGTGTGTGTGTGTGCGTGTGTGTGTGCGTGTGCGTGCGCGTGCGTGTGTGTGTGTGTGTGTGTGTGTGTGTGTGTGTGTGTGTGTGTGTGTGTGTGTGTGTGTGTGTGTGTGTGTGTGTGTGTGTGTGTGTGTGTGTGTGTGTACTCACCTAATTGTACTCACGTGTGTGTGTGTGTGTGTGTGTGTGTGTCTGTGGGCGCGCGCGTGTGTGTGTGGGTGTGTGTGTGTGTGTGTGTGTGTGTGTGTGTGTGTGTGTGTACTCACCTAGTTATACTCACCTAGTTGTGTCTGCAGGATCGAGCAATGACTCTTGGATCCCGCCTTTCGAGCATCGGTTGTTTACAGCAATGACTCCTGTCCCATTTCCCTATCATACCTGGTTTTAAAATTATGAATAGTATTTGCTTCCACAACCTGTTCTTGAAGTGCATTTCATTTTCCCACTACTCTCACGCTAAAAGAAAACTTCCTAATATCTCTGTGACTCATCTGAGTTTCAATCTTCCATCCATGTCCCCTCGTTCTGTTACTATTCCGTGTGAACATTTCGTCTATGTCCACTCTGTCAATCCCTCTGAGTATCTTATACGTTCCTATCATGTCCCCCCTCTCCCTTCTTCTTTCTAGTGTCGTAAGGCACAGTTTCCTCAGGCGCTCCTCATACCCCATCCCTCGTAGCTCTGGGACAAGTCTCGTTGCAAACCTCTGAACCTTTTCCAGTTTCATTATATGCTTCTTCAGATGGGGACTCCATGATGAGGAGGCATACTCTAAGACTGGCCTCATGTAGGCAGTGTAAAGCGCCCTAAATGCCTCCTTACTTAGGTTTCTGAATGATGTTCTAACTTTTGCCAGTGTAGAGTACGCTGCTGACGTTATCCTATTTATATGTGCCTCAGGAGATAGATTAGGTGTTACGTCCACCCCCAGGTCTCTTTCACGCGTCGTCACAGGTAGGCTGTTCCCCTTCATTGTGTACTGTCCCTTTGGTCTACTATCTCCTAGTCCCATTTCCATAACTTTACATTTGCTCGTGTTGAATTCCAGTAGCCATTTCTCTGACCATCTCTGCAACCTGTTCAGGTCCTCTTGGAGGATCCTGCAATCCTCATCTGTCACAACTCTTCTCATCAACTTTGCATCATCCGCAAACATCGACATGTAGGACTCTACGCCTGTAAACTTGTCGTTAACATAAACAAGACATAGAATTGGTCCCAGCACCGATCCTTGTGGTACTCCACTTGTTACTGTTCGCCAGTCCGACTTCTCGCCCCTTACCGTAACTCTTTGGCTCCTTCCTGTTAGGTAGTTCCTTATCCATGCTAGGACCTTTCCCCCCATCCCCGCCTGCCTCTCGAGCTTGAACAGCAGTCTCATGTGCGGTACTGTATCAAAGGCTTTTTGGCAGTCCAGAAATATGCAGTCTGCCCAACCATCTCTGTCCTGTCTTATCCTGTGTGTGTGTGTGTGTGTGTACTCACCTAGTTGTACTCACCTAGTTGTGTTTGCATGGGTTGAGCTCTGGCTCTTTGATCCCGCCTCTCAACCGTCAATCAACAGGTGTACAGATTCCTGAACCTATTGGGCTCTATCATATCTACACTTGAAACTGTGTATGGAGTCAGCCTCCACCACATCACTTCCTAATGCATTCCATTTGTCAACCACTCTGACACTAAAAAAGTTCTATCTAATATCTCTGTGGCTCATTTGGGCACTCAGTTTCCACCTGTGTCCCCTTGTGCGTGTTCCCCTTTTGTTAAATAGACTGTCTTTATCTACCCTATCAATTCCCTTCAGAATCTTGAATGTGGGGATCATGTCCCCCCTAACTCTTCTGTCTTCCAACGAAGTGAGGCTTAATTCCCGTAGTCTCTCCTCGTAGCTCATACCTCTCAGCTCGGGTACTAGTCTGGTGGCAAACCTTTGAACCTTTTCCAGTTTAGTCTTATGCCTGACTAGATATGGACTCCATGCTGGAGCCGCATACTCCAGGATTGGTCTGACATATGTGGTATATAATGTTCTGAAAGATTCCTTACACAAGTTTCTAAAGGCCGTTCTTATGCTAGCCAACCTGGCATATGCGGCTGATGTTATCCTCTTGATATGAGCTTCAGGGGACGGGTCTGGCATGATATCAGCCCCCCAGGTCTTTCTCTCTCTCTGCCTCTTGAAGTATTTCATCTCCCAAATGATACCTTGTATCTGATCCCCTACTCCCTACACCTATTTTCATTACATTACATTTGCTTGGGTTAAACTCTAACAACCATTTGTTCGACCATTCCTGCAGCTTGTCCAGGTCTTCTTGAAGCCTCAAGCTATCCTCCTCTGTCCTAATCTTCTCATAATTTTGGCGTCGTCAGCAAACATTGAGAGGAATGAGTCTGTACCCTCTGGGAGATCATTTACGTACATCAGAAACAGGATAGGTCCGAGTACAGAGCTCTGTGGGACTCCACTGGTGACTTCACGCCAATCTGAGGTCTCACCCCTCACTGCAATTCTCTGCTTCCTATTGCTTAGATACTCCCTTATCCACTGGAGCGCCTTACCAGTTACTCCTGCCTGTTTCTCCAGCTTATGCATCAGCCTTTTATATGGTACTGTGTCAGAGGCTTTCGGACAGTCCAAAAAAATGCAGTCTGCCCATTCTTCTCAATTGTGCTACATCTTGGTTACCTGATCGTAGAATTCTATTAAGCCTATAAGGCAAGATTTATCCTCCCTGAACCCATGTTGATGGGTTGTCACGAAGTCCCTTCTCTCCAGATGTCTTACTAGGTTTTTCCTCACGATCTTGTCCATCACCTTGAGTGGTATACAAGTTAAGGATACTGGCCTGTAGTTCAGTGCCTCTTGTCTGTCACCCTTTTAGTATATTGGGACTACATTAGCCGTCTTCTATATTTCTGGTAGGTCTCCCGTTTCCAGTGACCTACTATACACTATGGAGAGTGGCAAACAAAGTGCTCCTGCACACTCTTTCAATACCCATGGTGAGATTCCGTCCGTCCCAACAGCTTTTCTCACGTCCAGCTCCAATAGGTACTTCTTGACCTCATCTCTTGTAATTTCGAACCCTTCCACGGTCGCCTGGTTTGCTGCCACCTCTCCTTGTTCGATGGTAAAGACCTCCTGGAACCTTTTGTTGAGTTCTTCACACACCTCTTTGTCATTCTCTGTGTACCTGTCCCCACCCGTCCTAAGTTTCATCACCTGTTCCTTCACTGTTGTCTTCCTCCTGATGTGACTGTGTAGTAGCTTAGGTTCGGTCTTGGCTTTATTAGCTATATCATTTTCATACCTTTCCTCAGCTGCTCTTCTCTCACTAACATACTCGTTCCTGGTTCTCTTGTATCTCTCTCTACTTTCTGGTGTTCTTTTATTACGGAAGTTCCTCCACGTACTTTTGTTCAGCTCCTTTGCTTTCATACAT
Source organism: Procambarus clarkii (assembly GCF_040958095.1). Taxonomy (NCBI): domain Eukaryota; kingdom Metazoa; phylum Arthropoda; class Malacostraca; order Decapoda; family Cambaridae; genus Procambarus; species Procambarus clarkii. Next base: position 21,312,395 of record NC_091160.1, read on the forward strand.
TCCCTATTAAACCACGGATTTTTCTTTTGCTTTTTCCTGTCGGGCCGGGATAAACCTGCTTACAGTCTCCTGACATTTTTGGGTGATATAGTCCATTATGTCTTGTACGGACATGGTTCTGAGTTCTGTGTCCCATGGTATATCCCTTAGGAATTTATTCATCTCCTCATAATTTCCCTTTCGGTACACCAGGCCTTTGTTTCCCAGTTCTTTTATAAGACTAAACTGGAAAAGGTTCAAAGGTTTGCCACCAGACTAGTACCCGAGCTGAGAGGTATGAGCTACGAGGAGAGACTACGGGAATTAAATCTCACTTCGTTGGAAGACAGAAGAGTTAGGGGGGACATGATCCCCACATTCAAGATTCTGAAGGGAATTGATAGGGTAGATAAAGACAGTCTATTTAACAAAAGGGGAACACGCACAAGGGGACACAGGTGGAAACTGAGTGCCCAAATGAGCCACAGAGATATTAGAAAGAACTTTTTTAGTGTCAGAGTGGTTGACAAATGGAATGCATTAGGAAGTGATGTGGTGGAGGCTGACTCCATACACAGTTTCAAGTGTACATATGATAGAGCACAATAGGCTCAGGAATCTGTACACCTGTTGATTGACGGTTGAGAGGCGGGATCAAAGAGCCAGAGCTCAACCCATGCAAGCACAACTAGGTGAGTACAACTAGGTGAGTACACACACACACACACACACACACACACACACACACACACACAGGATAAGACAGGACAGAGATGGTTGGGCAGACTGCATATTTCTGGACTGCCAAAAAGCCTTTGATACAGTACCGCACATGAGACTGCTGTTCAAGCTCGAGAGGCAGGCGGGGGTGGGGGGGAAAGGTCCAAGCATGGATAAGGAACTACCTAACAGGAAGGAGCCAAAGAGTTACGGTAAGGGGCGAGAAGTCGGACTGGCGAACAGTAACAAGTGGAGTACCACAAGGATCGGTGCTGGGACCAATTCTATTTCTTGTTTATGTTAACGACAAGTTTACAGGCGTAGAGTCCTACATGTCGATGTTTGCGGATGACGCAAAGTTGATGAGAAGAGTTGTGACAGATGAGGATTGCAGGATCCTCCAAGAGGACCTGAACAGGTTGCAGAGATGGTCAGAGAAATGGCTACTGGAATTCAACACGAGCAAATGTAAAGTTATGGAAATGGGACTAGGAGATAGGAGACCAAAGGGACAGTACACAATGAAGGGGAACAGCCTACCTGTGACGACGCGCGAAAGAGACCTGGGGGTGGACGTAACACCTAATCTATCTCCTGAGGCACATATAAATAGGATAACGTCAGCAGCGTACTCTACACTGGCAAAAGTTAGAACATCATTCAGAAACCTAAGTAAGGAGGCATTTAGGGCGCTTTACACTGCCTACATGAGGCCAGTCTTAGAGTATGCCTCCTCATCATGGAGTCCCCATCTGAAGAAGCATATAATGAAACTGGAAAAGGTTCAGAGGTTTGCAACGAGACTCGTCCCAGAGCTACGAGGGATGGGGTATGAGGAGCGCCTGAGGAAACTGTGCCTTACGACACTAGAAAGAAGAAGGGAGAGGGGGGACATGATAGGAACGTATAAGATACTCAGAGGGATTGACAGAGTGGACATAGACGAAATGTTCACACGGAATAGTAACAGAACGAGGGGACATGGATGGAAGATTGAAACTCAGATGAGTCAGAGATATTAGGAAGTTTTCTTTTAGCGTGAGAGTAGTGGGAAAATGAAATGCACTTCAAGAACAGGTTGTGGAAGCAAATACTATTCATAATTTTAAAACCAGGTATGATAGGGAAATGGGACAGGAGTCATTGCTGTAAACAACCGATGCTCGGAAGGCGGGATCCAAGAGTCAATGCTCGATCCTGCAGACACAACTAGGTGAGTACAACTAGGTGAGTACACACACACACACACACACACACACACACACACACACACACGCGCACACAGACACACACACACACGTGAGTACAATTAGGTGAGTACACACACACACACACACACACACACACACACACACACACACACACACACACACACACACACACACACACACACACACACACACTGGAGGAGGAGGAAGCTGGAGGAGGCAGAAGTCACACTGCAGCAAGCTCCTGGAAATATCGAATTACCTAAGTATTGGGAACAGGTTGAGGGCTACAGTGGTGTCCCAGGTTACATAAAGGTTCAGGGAAGAGTAAAAGCAAATAAAATACAATAAACAAGTAAAACTGAGTGAAAATAGCCGAGTGGAAAAGTTTGTTTTGGTCTAGAACAAAATCAAAGATGGCCGCCGCCACCACCCCCACTGAGAAGGTAGACACACCATCAGATGATGGTTTCAAAGGATTCTCACCACAAGATATAAGGAAAGGAGGTGTTCTTGGCAGGTTAGAGATAATTGAGGACATGCAAAAGAAGTATGAAGAAAAAGTGCTTAAATTAGAAGAGGACAATGGAGCTCTTTGGAGTGAGCTTTGCACTCTAAAAGGGAGTATGCTTCAACAAGGTAAGATTATTACTGCATTAACAGACAAGGTAACAAATCAGGAGGAGCAAATCAAGGAACTAGTGAAAGAAAATGAGGCATGGAAAGTGAAGTGTGGTGACTTTGAAGAAATAAACAAGAAGATAGACTCATATGGTGAACAACTCCAAGCAAGCCTAAGGGCTAACATAGAGTTAGGTAAGGATCTCCAACTGGAAACTTCACTGACAACTCACATAGAGGAGGTGAATAAAGAACTAGAAAAGTATAAAGAAGAAATAAAAGCGACATATGCTGAAGTTGTAAAAGAGAAAGAGACTATCAAAGAAGTGTGTTCGGAAGTCAAAACCAGAAATGACCAACAAGAAGCAGAAATTAGGCAAGCAATTAGGAAAGAACTGGTTACCAACAGTAAACTGGTACAAAACACTGCAGATAGAACTAAGTCCATAATCATTTTTGGATGTTTAGAGAAGGAAATTTCATCTAGGGTGGACCGAGCGGCAGAAGAGATGAAAATCATAGAGAAAATAGTAGGTTTAGGAGAAGGCTCAAAGGAAAATGTCAGTGATTTTAGAAGAATAGGAAAATATGAGAAAGAAAAGAACCGCCCCTTAAGGGTGACCTTTAATGGAGTGAAAAACATGATGGAAGTGCTAAGAAATGCCAGGAAACTGCAGAGTGATGAGGTTGGCAAATCTTGGTCAATAAGACAAGACCTCTCCAAGGAAGACAGAGAAAAGCTGAAAATGAACTTAATTGAGGCAAAACGGCTAAATGGGGATAGAAATGAAGAAGACAGAAATTCTTTTTTTTACAAAGTGACAGGGACTGGAAAGCTTGTGAAATGGTACATAAAAACAAAGCAACAAGATCAGTAGTGGAAGGGGGAGTAAAGAGCAAAGGAAAAGGGAACATGTTCCTGAAAATTGTATATACCAACATAGATGGAGTGAGGTCAAAAACTTTGGAGTTGCAAGATATAATCCAGCTTAGGGTCCCAGATATTGTTGCATTATCAGAAACGAAACTTGAAGGAAATATAATAAATGAAGTCATATTCCCAAGAGGCTACTCAGTTTGGAGACGTGACAGGAAAACTAGGAAGGGAGGAGGAGTGGCTGTACTGGTGAAAAAACACCTGAAGGTAAAAGAGTTAATATTTGAAAACACTCGAGATATTGACATAATGGCATTGCAGGTCTGGAATCAGGATGATAACCTGATAATTGTAAATACCTACAGCCCACCAGCAAGCAACACGTGGACAAAGGAAGAACTGGATGACAAACGAGAGGGCCTCATAATGGTCATGAGAGATATTATTGTACAAGCAGATAAAGATAAATCACGACTGTTGATACTGGGGGACTTCAACTTTAGAGCAATAGACTGGGAGGCCTATGAAGCAAGAACGGAGGACTTTTGGACATGCAGATTTGTGAACCTCATTCTGGAGACATTCTTGTATCAACACATAAAGCAAGCCACAAGAATGAGGGAAGGAGATATACAGTCAGTACTGGATCTAGTATTCACCAGGAAAGAAGAAGAGATTTTTGACATCCAGTACCTTCCTCCCTTGGGAAAGAGTGATCACGTCCTGTTAGACATTAAATATGCTTTAAGATATCATCTAGAAGGAAATGGGGACATTGAAACAGTTGATAAACTCGATTTAAAGAGAGGCAACTATGGGGAACTTCGAAATTTTTTTAATGAGTGTAATTGGACAGAATTGTTGCTAGGCAGGGAAGTAAATGAAATGTATGCCAAATTTTTAAAACTATACGAGGAAGGCACACAAACATTCATACCAAAACAGAGATGCAGGACCAGAAAACAGGATTGGTTCGACAGAAATTGTGAGAGGGCAAGAGACCAAAAGACACAAAAATGGAATCAGTATAGGAAGAGGCCAAACCCCCAAACATACCAGCGATACAAAGATGCGAGAAACAATTATACAGCAGTAAGGAGAGAGGCAGAAAGAAATTTTGAAAAAGGTATAGCAGATAAATGTAAAACAGAACCGGGCCTATTCTACAAATTCATAAACAACAAATTGCAGGTAAAGGATAATATCCAGAGGTTGAAAATGGGAAACAGATTCACAGAAAATGAAAAGGAAATGTGTGAAACATTAAATGAAAAGTTCCAAAGTGTGTTTGTACAAAATGAAATCTTCAGAGAACCAGACACAATAAGAATTCCAGAGAACAACATAGAGCGGATAGAGGTGTCTAGAGATGAAGTGGAAAATATGCTAAAGGAGCTCGGGAGGAACAAAGCAGCTGGCCCAGATGGCGTTTCACCATGGGTTCTGAGAGAATGTGCATCTGAGCTCAGCATTCCACTTCACCTGATCTTTCAGGCATCCCTGTGTACAGGAATCGTAGCAGACGTGTGGAAACAGGCTAACATAGTTCCAATCTACAAAAGTGGCAGCAGGGAAGACCCCCTCAATTATAGACCTGTATCATTGACAAGTGTAATAGTGAAAGTATTGGAAAAGCTAATCAAAACTAAATGGGTAGAACACCTGGAGAGAAATGATATAATATCAGACAGACAGTATGGTTTTCGATCAGGAAGATCCTGTGTATCGAATTTACTCAGTTTCTATGATCGGGCCACAGAGATATTACAGGAAAGAGATGGCTGGGTTGACTGCATCTATCTGGACCTAAAAAAGGCTTTCGACAGAGTTCCACATAAGAGGTTGTTCTGGAAACTGGAAAATATTGGAGGGGTGACAGGTAAGCTTCTATCATGGATGAAAAATTTTCTGACTGATAGAAAAATGAGGGCAGTAATCAGAGGCAATGTATCGGAATGGAGAAATGTCACAAGTGGAGTACCACAGGGTTCAGTTCTTGCACCAGTGATGTTTATTGTGTACATAAATGATCTACCAGTTGGTATACAGAATTATATGAACATGTTTGCTGATGATGCTAAGATAATAGGAAGGATAAGAAATTTAGATGATTGTCATGCCCTTCAAGAAGACCTGGACAAAATAAGTATATGGAGCACCACTTGGCAAATGGAATTTAATGTTAATAAATGTCATGTTATGGAATGTGGAATAGGAGAACATAGACCCCACACAACCTATATATTATGTGAGAAATCTTTAAAGAATTCTGATAAAGAAAGAGATCTAGGAGTGGTTCTAGATAGAAAACTATCACCTGAGGACCACATAAAGAATATTGTGCAAGGAGCCTATGCAATGCTTTCTAACTTCAGAATTGCATTTAAATACATGGATGGCGATATACTAAAGAAATTGTTCATGACTTTTGTTAGGCCAAAGCTAGAATATGCAGCTGTTGTGTGGTGCCCATATCTTAAGAAGCACATCAACAAACTGGAAAAGGTGCAAAGACATGCTACTAAGTGGCTCCCAGAACTGAAGGGCAAGAGCTACGAGGAGAGGTTAGAAGCATTAAATATGCCAAAACTAGAAGACAGAAGAAAAAGAGGTGATATGATCACTACGTACAAAATAGTAACAGGAATTGATAAAATCGACAGGGAAGACTTCCTGAGACCTGGAACTTCAAGAACAAGAGGTCATAGATTTAAACTAGCTAAACACAGATGCCGAAGAAATATAAGAAAATTCACCTTCGCAAATAGAGTGGTAGACGGTTGGAACAAGTTAAGTGAGAAGGTGGTGGAGGCCAAGACCGTCAGTAGTTTCAAAGCGTTATATGACAAAGAGTGCTGGGAAGACGGGACACCACGAGCGTAGCTCTCATCCTGTAACTACACTTAGGTAATTACACTTAGGTAATTACACACACACACACACACACACACACACACACACACACACACACACACACACACCCATTGGACTGGAAAATTTGAATAGGAAACACACACACACACACACCCTCCTACTCATTGGATTGGAGAACTGGAATAGGAAACAAACATGGCAGGGGGAAGACGTAATACGGAGGGAGGTGAAGGACAAGATGACTCGCATCAGGAGATACTCTTTCATATGTGGAGAGGCATCAGGGAGGAGCTGAGGGTAATGGGGGAAAAAGGTAGCCAACCTGCAGGACGAGCTGAATGAGGCAAAAGAGGAGATTAAATGCCTGAAAGAGAATCCTCCCCAATACGAGACACGAACCAGCCCTCAGGAAGATGGTAATGTATCCACAAGAGGGACTTCTACAACTCAACCCTCATTTGCAGACATCTTGAGGTTATCTTGAGTTGATTTCGGGGCTTTAGTGTCCCCGCGGCCCGGTCCTAGACCAGGCCTCCACCCCCAGGAAGCAGCCCGTGAAAGCTGACTAACTCCCAGGTACCTATTTACTGCTAGGTAACAGGGGCATTCAGGGTGAAAGAAACTTTGCCCATTTGTTTCTGCCTCGTGCGGGAATCGAACCCGCGCCACAGAATTACGAGTCCTGCGCGCTATCCACCAGGCTACGAGGCCCTGTCGTAGACAGGGCCTCGTAGGAGAATTACCTCGACATACTTCGGAGGACCCCATAAGTTGTCTCTGCAGTACAGGAAATTCCCATGAAAGTTGCTACTTCTCAGAAAGCATCAAGTTGCACTAGCCGACTGATAGAGAGGAAAAGAGCAGTAATTGTAGTTGGTATTAAGGAGCAAATTGGGACCAGGCCAGATGAGAGGAGAGGTATGGAAAGAGCCACAGTTAAGGAGATCCTTGAAGGGGTACAGATGGAGAGGGAAGAACAGAATATAGAACAGGATTTCAGGATTGGCCAGTACAACATGGATAGAGATCGAGTGATAAAAGTGGATTTCAAAAGTGAGGCCTTAAAAGAAGAAATTTTTGCAAAGAAGAGCAGGCTATTCAATGTAATGAAGTTCAAAAAGGTATTCCTGCAGAGGGATATGACCAGGGAGGAGAGATTGAGGGTAGCAGCAGCAAGGAAGGAGCGCATAGAGAGATACAGGAATCAGAGAGCCACAGCCCAGAACCCTATGATCCCAGAAGGGAGTGGGGAATCCACCACAGTCAGTTCAACAGCCCCAGTGGGAGGAGGAGGATCGCACCCACCTCCCACCCAATAGAAGCCCTACGTGCTCTAGCCCCTACGAACCCCTCCTCTGAGTGGCAACCTGGACCCCCCACCCCCAACTCACCCCCTCTCCTCAAGACTTTCCCTCTCCACCTCCCCAAAACTCCCTACTCCCCCAAACCCACCCAACTCCCCTAAGCCCGCCCTTCTTACCCACTCCCCAAGCAACCCCTTTTCTCCTACCACCCTAAGCCCTCCCTTCTCACCCACCCCCCAGAGCCCTCCCTTATCCTCCTCCCCATTAAGCCCTCCTTTCTGAGGGTAAGGGGGACCCTCTAAGGGTCCCCCTTACCCTCAGCCCCACTCATAACCCAGGTCTCCCCCCCCCCTAACTCCTCCCCATCCTAGGCCCTCCAAGTTTACCTACTCCAGTGGAATCAACAGGAACTGAGGATGGACAGAAAAGAGTCAGCTTCCAGGTGATGTACTCAAAAATAGATGGGATTTCAAGCAAGGCAAGTGAACTTAGGGAAAGAGCGCAAGAAGTAAACCCAGATGTAATGGGACTCACGGAACAAAACTCTCAGGAATCATAACGAATGTGGTGTTCCCCAGGACTACACTGTAATAAGGAAAGAGAGGAAGTGTTGGCAGAGTGGCCCTATTCATGAGAAAGGAATGGAGTTTCAAGGAGATGGTTATCTCAGGCTGCAAGGGGTTTAGAGACTACATAACTGGCACCCTGACAATGGGAGGACCAAGAGTAGTAGTAGCAGTGATATATAATCCTACACCAAACGACAGAAGACCCAGGCAAGAGTATGACAGAAACAATATGGCAGTTAATAATATAATTGAGAGGGCAGCCTCTGCTGCCTGTAGAATTCGATCCCATCTGTTCATCATGGGGGACTTCAATCACGGAAGGACAGACTAGGAGAACAAGGAACCGCATGGAGGAGAGGAAACATGGAGAGCTAAACTACTGGAGGTGGCAACAAAAAACGTTTAAGTCAGCATGTCAGGGAAGCCACAAGAATGAGGTGAAATGATGAACCAGCGAGATTCGACTAAGTCTTCACTCTGAGTGACTCCAATATAAGGGAAATTGACTTCGAGACCCCAGTAGGAATGAGCGATCACAGTGTACTGACGTTTGAGTATCTGGTCGAAGAAGGGTCAAAGTACTCGAGAAAGGGAGCTGAAAGCAAAAGGCTAGCATTCCATAAGGTAAACTATAAGGAGATAAGAAAATTCCTAACTGATATAACTTGGGAAACAGAGCTCAGGGGAAAGACGGCCCAAGGCATGATGGAATACATCACAAAGAAGTGTAATGAGGCAGCAGAAAAGTTTAACCCAGCCCAAAAGGAAAAAAAATTAAAGCAGATGAGAAACCCATGGTTTAATCAGAGATGTAAACTAGCTAAGCAACTAAGTAAAAGAGCGTGGAGAAACTATAGAAATAACTGGACACGTGAGAGCAGAGAAGGATACCAGAAAGCCAGGAATGAATATGTCCAGGTGAGAAGAGAGGCAGAAGGGCAATATGAAAACAACACAACAAACAAGACTAACACTCAACCTAAATTGCTGCACAGCCACATCAGGAGAAAGAAAACAGTGAAAGAACAGGTAATAAAACTGAGGATAGGGGCAGACAGATTCACTACAAACGACAAAGAAGTGTGCGAGGAACTCAATAAGAATTTCCAGGAAGTCTTTGCATTAGAGCAAAGAGAAGTTCCAGATCAGGCAACCAATCAGGCAGGAAAGAGAGAGGTGGGCAGACTGCATATTTTTGGATTGTCAGAAAGCCTTTTGACACAGTACCACATCAGAGACTAGTGCGAAAGCTGGAGATGCAGGCAGGAGTGAAAGGAAAGGTACTCCATTGGATAAGGAAGTACCTAAGTAACAGAAGAACGCGAGTCACTGTGAGGGATGAGGTCTCAGACTGGCGAGACGTCACCAGTGGAGTCCCGCAGGGTTCAGTCCTTGGACCCATACTGTTTCTGATATATGTGAATGATCTACCAGAGGGTATAGAATCATTCCTCTCATTGTTTGCTGATGATGCAAAAATTATTAGGAGGATTAAGACGGAGAAAGGCAGAATGAGACTACAAGATGACCTAGACAGACTGAATGAATGGTCCAGCAAATGGCTACTAAAGACAGTGAAAGAACAGGTAATAAAACTGAGGATAGGGGCAGACAGATTCACTACAAACGACAAAAAAGTGTGCGAGGAACTCAATAAGAATTTCCAGGAAGTCTTTGCATTAGAGCAAAGAGAAGTTCCAGATCAGGCAACCAATCAGGCAGGAATGAGAGGGGTGGGCAGACTGCATATTTTACCCGAGTAAATGTAAGGTAATGAAAAAAGGCTATGGAAACAGGAGGCCGGACACAGGATACAGAATGGGAGATGAAGACCTACATGAATTGGACAGAGAGAAAGCTCAAGGAGTTGATATTACACCAAACCTGTTTCCTGAAGCCCACATCAAGAAAATAACATCTGAGGCGTATGCGAGGCTGGCTATCATCAGAACTGCCTTCTGGAACCTGTGTTAGGAATCATTCAGAACCTTGTATACCACATATGTAAGACCAATCCTGGAGTATGTGGCCCCAGCATGGAGCCCGTACCTTGTCAAGCACAACGCGATGCTTAAAAAAGTTCAGATGTATGCTATTAGGCTAGTCCCAGAACTAAGAGGCATGAGATACGAGGAAAGGCTGAGTGAAATACACCTCACGACACTGGAAGACAGAAGAGTAAGGGGAGACATGATCACTACCTACAAAATTCTCAGAGGAATTGATAGGGTAGATAAAGATAAACTGTTTAACACGGGTGGAAGGCGAACATGAGGACACAGGTGGAAACTGAGTACCCAAATGAGCCACAGGGACGTTAGAAAGAACTTTTTCAGTGTCAGAGTAGTTAACAGATCGAATGCATTAGGCAGTGATGTGGTGGAGGCTGACTCCATACACAGTTTCAAATGTAGATATGATAGATCCCAGTAGACTTAGGAATATGTACAACTGTTGATTGAAATTGAGAGGCGGGACCAAAGAGCAAGAGTTCAACCCCCGCAAGCACAAATAGGTGAGTACACACACACACACACACACACACTGCTGCCACTCCCGTTGTTACCAACAGGACACGCAATAACGGAAGGGAAGGGGGGTTACGGAGAAGCGGGGGAGGTCACTGAGTAAAGGGTGGGGGCCACAGAGGAGTGGGGGGTCGGTACTGGGGGTCACAGGGAAGTGGAGGAGGTGAGGGCGGCTTTGGAGGGGTCACGGTTCAGTGGGTTCAGTATTGGGGGTGGGCCCGGAGGTTCCGGAGCGCTTCTCTTGTTTTTCCTCCTTATAAATGGGGGTTGTACTGGGGGAGGGTCACAGAGGAGCGGGGAAGGTGGGAGCTGGTCACAGAGAAGTGGAAGAGGTGAGGGCGGTACTGGAGGAGGGTCATGGTTCAGTGGGTTCAGTATTGGGGGTGGGCCCGGAGGTTCCGGAGCTCTTCTCTTGTTTTTCCTCCTTATAAATGGGGGTTGTACTGGGGGAGGGTCACAGAGGAGCGGGGGAGGTGGGAGCTGGTCACAGAGAAGTGGAGGAGGTGAGGGCGGTACTGGAGGGGGGTCACGGTTCAGTGGGGGCAGTGTTGGGGGTGGGCCCGGAGGTTCCGGAGCTCTTCTCTTTTTCTTCCTCCTTATAAATGGGGGTTGTACTGGGGGAGGGTCACAGAGGAGCGGGGGAGGTGGGAGCTGGTCACAGAGAAGTGGAGGAGGAGAGGGCGGTACTGGAGGGGGGTCACGGTTCAGTGGGGGCAGTATTGGGGGTGGGCCCGGAGGTTCCGGAGCTCTTCTCTTTTTCTTCCTCCTTATAAATGGGGGTTGTACTGGGGGAGGGTCACAGTGGTGTGGGGGCGGTGTGTGTGTCTTCTCCTCCTTTTCCTCCTTCTTCTCCTTCTCCTCCTCCTTCTTTTCTTCCTCCTTCTTCTTTTCTTTCTCCTTCTCTTCCTTCCCCTTCTCCTCCTTCTTCATCTCCTCCTTCATCATCATCTTCTCCTCCTTCTTCTTCTGCTTCTCCTCCTTCTTCTTCTGCTTCTCCTCCTTCTTCTTGTGCTTCTTCTCCTCCTTCTTCTTCTTCTGTTCACCTTTCCTCACCTCATCCTCTCCATCCTTGGAGGTTTTGCTTGTCGTACACCCCATAGTTGACAGGTAAATTACTATGTAACAATATAAGTAAGGCCGCCCGTCGCGCCAATACCGGCAGCGGACCACTCCTTCCGTCTCGTCGTCTTAATATCACAGATAAACGTAATATTAGTCAGGAGGGAATGTTTCTGGTTCGATAAGGGAAGATAAGAATAGGCCGGGTGGCGGAGCAGGCTGGATGGTACGACAGGTGGCGCCGGCCCAGATAGCGGAGCAGGCCAGATATTACGACAGGTGGACATTCGTTTTCCATCAGGAACCGACTGCCCAAAAATGTCAACAAATGCTACACATGATAGAGTTTTCGTTTTCTATTTCACATCGACGGACTTCGTAAAGGGGTGCAAGGGTCTATTCCTTTTCAAGGGGAACAGGCATCAACCACGACTCCTCCATAACACTCCCTATACAATAACATAACTCAGTGAGGATAGCAAGCATGAACCTAAAGTAGCTAGGATGGACATTGGTGTATTGTGCGGGATAGGGTGTTGTCGGGATGGACAAGAAGTAGGGGGGGCGGGCAGGGGGTGTAGTCGGGATGGACAGGGGGTGTAGTGGGGGAGGACAGGGTGCAGTGAGAAAGGAATAAGTTTTAGCGAGGGAGCACAGGGTGTAATAGGGACAGACAGTGAGTAGTAGGGATGGATAGGCTGTATTGGGCAAGAGCTGGGTATAGTTGGGACAGACTCGGTGTACTGAGTACAGAGAATGTGTAGTGGAGATGGAGAGGGTATAAGCGCCCAGCAATTAACACTATATAGCCCTTGGAAGGGGTCAAGATAAGGATTTGGGATGGGACGGGGAAAGGAATGGTGCCCAACCACTTGAACGCCGACCTACATGAAGCGAAACCGTCGCTCTACCGTCCAGTCCAAGTGGTTGGTCGAGAGTGTGTAGAGAGATGGAGAAGGTGTAGAGATGATGGAGAAGGTGTATTGAAGATGGAGAAGGTGTAGTGAAGATGGAGAATGTGTAGTGAAGATGGAGAAGGTGTAGAGAAGATGGAGAAGGTGTAGAGAAGATGGAGAATGTGTAGTGAAGATGGAGAAGGTGTAGTGAAGATGGAGAAGGTGTAGAAAAGATGGAGAATGTGTAGTGAAGATGGAGAAGGTGTAGTGAAGATGGAGAAGGTGTAGAGAAGATGGAGAATGTGCAGTGAAGATGGAGAATTATTATTATTTAATAAGGGGAAAGCGCCAAGTCATTAAGACTATATAGCACTTGGAAGGGGTCAGGATAAGGATTTGAGATGGGACGAGGGGAAGGAATGGTGCCCAACCATTTGGACGGTCGGGGATTGAACGCCGACCTGCATGACGCAAGACCATCGCTCTACCGTCCAGCCCAAGTGGTTGGACCAGTCAAAATTCTTCTTCATTCTTCAAAATTCAAAAAAATTCTTCAAAATCACTTCTGGGGTGTGAGTTTTCAGTTATATATATATATATATATATATATATATATATATATATATATATATATATATATATATATATATATATATATATATATATATATATATATATATATATATATATATATATATATATATATATATATATATATATATATATGTCGTACCTATTAGCCAGAACGCACTTCTCAGCCTACTATGCAAGGCCCGATTTGCCTAATAAGAAGATGGAGAAGAAGTAGTGAAGATTGTAAGGGTGTAGTGAAGATGGAGACGGTGTAGTGAAGATGGAAAATATGTAGTGAAGATGGTGAACGTGTAGTGAAGATGGAGAATGTTTAGTGAAGATGGAGAAGGTGTAGCGAAGATGGAGAAGGTATAGAGAAGATGTAGTGAAGATGGAGAAGGTGTAGTGAAGATGGAGGAGGTGTAGCGAAGATGGAGAATGTATAGAGAAGATGGAAAAGATGTATTGAAGAAAGAGAAGATGTAGTGAAGATGGGAAGGAGTAATGAAGATGGAGGTGTAGTGAAGATGGGAAGGTGTAGTGAAGATGGAGAAGGTGTAGTGAAGTTGGAGAATGTGTAGTGAAGATGGAGAAGGTGTAGTGAAAATGTGTAAGGTGTAGTGAAGATGGAGACATCAAGAGGGGGGCATGGGGTCCACTACCACCAACAAGAGGGGGAATGCATGGGGTCCATCACCCCACAAATAAGAGGGGGGAGCATGGGGTCCAATACAATAAAAAGTTGGGGAGGCACCGGAAGAGGATCAGTTGTGACAGTAACGGGGGACACATTAGGCTGCAAGGGAGAGGAGACAAGTGGCGACAGTAACGGCGAACACATTAAGGTTGGCAAGCGGAGGTGGGGACCACTTGTGACATTAACGTGAGACACATTAAGGCTTGCCCGGGGAGGGGGACCAGTTGTGACAGTAACGTGGGACACATTAAGGCTGGCACGGGGAGGAGGGGATCAGTTGTGACAGTAACGGGGGACACATTAAGGCTGGCAAGGAGAGAAAGACCAGATGTGACATTAATGTGGGACACATTAAGCTGCAAGGGGAGGGGGAATAGTTGTGACAGTAACGGGGAGCACATTAGGCTGTAAGGGAAGTGGGGGGACCAGTTGTGACAGTAACGAGGGACACATTAGGCGGGCAAAGGGAGGGGGATCAGTTGTGACAGTAACGGGTGACACAATAAAGCTGGCAAGGGGAGGGGGGCCCAGTTGTGACAGTAACAAGGGACAAATTAAGGCTGGCAAGTGGAGGGGACCAGTTGTGACAGTAACGGGGTACACATTAAGGCTGGCAAGGGGAGGGCGACCAGTTGTGAGAGTAACGTGGGACACAATATGGCTGACAACGGGAGGGGTGGGACAGGATGTGAGAGCAACGGGGGATACATTAAGGCTGGCAAGGGAAGTGGGGGACCGGTTTTGCCAGTAACGGGGCACGCATTAAGCTGCAAGGGGAATAAAGGGGACGACCAGTTGTGACAGTAAAGAGACACATTAAGGCTGACAACGGGAGCGGGGACCAGTTGTGACAGTAACGTGGGACACATTAGGTTTGCAAGAGGAGGGGGAGGACCAGTTGTGACAGTAACGGGGGACACATTAAGACTGGCAAGAGGAGGGGGGACCAGTTGTGACAGTAACGTGGGACACAATTAGGCTGGCAAGAAGAGGGGGGACCAGTTGTGACAGTAACGTGGGACACAAAAAGGCTGGCAAAGGGAGGGTGGGGACCAGTTGTGAAAGTAACGTGGGATACATTAAGGCTGGCAAGGAGAGGGGACCAGTTATGACAGTAACGGGGGACATATTAGGCTGACAAGGGGGTGGGGGGGAGCAGTTGTGACAGTAACGGAGGACACAATAGGCTGCAAGGGGAGGGGGACCAGTTGTGACAATAACAAGGAAACATTAAGGCTGGCAAGGGGAGGCGGACGTGTTGTGACAGTAACGGGGGACACATTAAGGCTGGCAAGGAGAGGGGGGCCAGTTGTGACAGTAACGTGGGACTCATTAAGGCTGGCACGGGGAGGGGGGAGGCCGGCCAGTTGTGACAGTAACGGGGGACACATTAAGGTTGACAAGGAGATGGGGACCAGTTGTGACATTAACGGGGGACACATTGAGGCTGGCAAGGGGAGGTGGGGCACCACGTGTGACAGTAACGAGGGACATATTAAGGCTGGCAAGGAGAGGTGCGGGCCAGTTGTAACAGTAACGTGGGACACATTAAGGCTGGCACGGGGAGAGGGAGGGGACCAGTTGTGACAGTAACGGGGGACACATTAAGGCTGGCAAGGAGAGGGAGACCGGATGTGAAAGTAACGAGGGACACAGTAAGGCTAGCCCGAGGAGGGGGACCAGTTGTGACAGTAACGTGAGACACATTAAGGCTGGCAAGGATTGGGGGACTAGTTGTGACAGTAACGAGGGACACATTAAGGCTGGCAAGGATAGGGGGGACCAGTTGTGACAGAAACGGGGGACACATAAAGGCTGGCAAATGGAGGGAGAGCAGTTGTGACAGTAACGGGGGACACATTAGGCTGCAAGGGGAAGGGGACCAGTTGTGACAGTAACGGGCAACACATTAAGGCTGGCATGGGGAGGGGGACCTGTTGTGACAGTAACGTGGGACCCATTTAGGTTGGCAAGGGGAAGGAGAGGACCAGTTGTGACAGTAACGGGGGACACATTAAGGCTGGCATGGGGAAGGAGAGGACCAGTTGTGACAGTAAAGGGGGACACATTAAGGCTGGCAAAGGAAGGGGAGCCAGTTGTGACAGTAACAGGGGACAAATTATGGCTGGCAAAGGGAAAGGGACCAGTTGTGACAATAACGGGGTACACATTAGGCTGCAAGGGGAGTTGGGCGGACCAGTTGTGACAGTAACGAGGGACACATTAATGCTGGCAATAGGAGGGGGACCAGTTTTGACAGTAACGTGGGACACATTAAGGCTGGCAAGGGGAGGTGAAGGACCAGTTGTGACAGTAACGTGGGATACATTAAGACTGGCAAGGGAAGGGGGGGCCAGTTATGACAGTAACGGGGGACACATTAGGCTGCAAAGGGAGTTGGGGGGAAAAGTTGAGACAGTAATGAGGGACACATTAATGCTGACAAGGGGAGGGAAACCAGTTGTGACAGTGACGTGGAACACATTAAGGCTGGCAAGGTGAGGGGTGAGGACCAGTTGTGACAGTAACGTGGGACACATTAAGGCTGGTAAGGGGAGGGGGGACCAGTTGTGACAATAACGGGGGACACATTAAGGCTGGTAAGGGGAGGGGGAACAGTTGTGACAGTAACGTGGGACACATTAAGGCTGGCAAGGGGAGGGGGACCATTTGTGACAGCAACAGGGGACACATTAAAGCTGACAAGGATAGAGAGGGGACCAGTTGTGACAGTAACGGGGGACTCATTAAGGCTGGCAAGGGGAGGGGACCAGTTGTGACAGTAACGGGGGACACATTAAGGCTGGCAAGGAGAGGGGGGGACCAGTTGTGACAGTAACGTGGGACACAATAAGGCTTGCAAGGGGAGGGTGGGGACCAGTTGTGAAAGTAACGAGGGATACATTAAGGCTGGCAAGGGGAGCGGGACCAGTTATGACAGTAAAGGGGGACACATTAGGCTGACAAGGGACTGGGGGGAGCAGTTGTGACAGTAACGGGGGACACATTATGCTGGAAGAGGAGGGGGGGGGATCAGTTGTGACAGTAACGGGGGACACATTAGGCTGCAAGGTGTTATGATCCCAGGTAGCCGAAAAACGAGTCTCCCCTTTGAGAATTATTCTATCAAGCCTGACCTGACTAGAAGGTCTAGGAAATATAGAGGTGAAGATGCAGATGTAAAATAGTTGGTTGGATTTGATAAACAATTTGAGATTATGGGCATTGAATAAGAAAACAGATAAATGACTGATTATCTTGAGGTTATCTTGAGATGATTTCGGGGCTTTTTTGTTAGTGTCCCCGCAGCCCGGTCCTCGACCAGGCCTCCACCCCCAGGAAGCAGCCCCTGACAGCTGACTAACACCCAGGCACCTATTTTACTGCTAGGTAACAGGGGCATAGGGTGTGAGAAACTCTGCCCATTGTTTCTCGCCGGCGCCTGGGATCGAACCCAGGACCACAGGATCACAAGTGCAGCGTGCTGTCCGCTCGGCCGACCGGCTCCCTGGTTAGGAGATGTGGATAATTTGCTGGAGGTGTGAGGCTCGCTTAGAGAGGAGCTTAAGTCACTTGAGTACCAGACATCACGAGTGGAAGCTGCACTCCGTGTGAGCTCCTGTCAGAAAGGAACTCTAGTAATATATCTCCAAGAGAAAGGAAGTGTGTAGACGTTCCGGCTGTGGAATCGAGCTGGGAACGTTGTGGTCTCAAATCCTGGACGACGAGGAGTGTTTATTAAGCCGTCCAGAGACATTATCCTGGGCCGTGGGAGCGCCCTGATCAGAAGCCATCAGAGGGATAGCGCCCTCGACCAGACAATCTGTGGTAAGCACGATTTTAAGCCAGTCTATAGTGATTACTTGTAGTTGGTCGTGTGCCCAGCGACAGTAGCTATGTTTATTGATAAGTTAGACATGTTTTGGTAAAGCAGGAAGCCTAAATAAGAGGACGGAGATGAGAGAGACAGCTGGAGGGACGAGCAGCACGTCCTCTCCAGTCGACCGCCTGAAGCCAACTGACTGGCGGTGGAGAATCCTCCCAGAGTGAGGAGGGCCGCCTGGCAAGGCGGAGCATGGACCAGCCCAAACGAGGGAGTCCACTCTCACAGTATGTAGAGAGCAGATAGATGTTGGATGCAAACATATTGTGTGGATTATTTCGTCTATGTGTTTATAAGGAAACGTTTTTATTGGAGTGTCAATGGGTTGCAGGTTTGTCTTTGGGGAAGAAGTTGCTGAGAACTTCGAAGCCAGCACAGAGGGAGTAGTTGATGAGACTCCACAGTAGTGGAAGAGTAGGACCTCGAGCTGTGTGGAGAAGCAGTGAAGAGGAGTGTCACGTGCTTCTGTAATACCAGTGGCGAAACTCCAGTTCTGTTCGAGGAAACTTCATGGTGTAGCAGCCAGCAGAGCTGTGGAGGACCCTAGTAGAAGTAGTGAAGCACCATAGTTGCTCAAGGAAAACTTCATGGTGTAGCAGCCTGGAGAAGCTGCGGAGGATCCTGGTAGATAAACCCGAAAGAACCTGAAGAGATCAGGGTAGTGAACTTCCAGATGTGGAAGGGAAGTTCTAAATGATTACATGTAGGGAGGTGATAGAGTGTTTGGTTGTCATTAGCGTGCAAGACGCAGTGAAAGGTGAGTGATTGTTTGCCATTCTTGTGCCGAGGAGTGTTTATACTGTCGTATAGTTACAGTCGTAGGCTGAATTACCTACAGATGTATGTGTTCTAGGACTGATAGGGTGATCGATTGATCATTGTTGTGTATCAAGGAACATTTATAATGACATTTATGTTATTGCAGCCATATGCTGGTTTTCCTTGAACATGTTTATAGATATATATTCTCTTGCTAATAGTGCAACATTGTGTTATAAGACTTGACCTACTTGAAAAGGTTGGTAGTATTAGGTGGTGAATTCAGAGATAGGATACCACTTGATAGGCAGATGATAGAGTTCTGACGGTGTTGGAGTGCAACCTGACTGAAATAGTATAGAGTGTAGGATTCATTATTATTATATGTGTGTATATATTGTGTATATGCTTGGTCCAGTAAATGTATTCAAATTTGCTGGTGTTTGCCCTTGTCCTAGTGAGGCTTCCCAGGATGTAGTAAAAAAGGAGAGAGAGAGAAAGAACCACCGCTGTGGACAGGGCAGGACGGAAAACTAATAAGTCAAAGGGGATTGAGGAGATCATATCACATAAGGAGATAGTGGAGAGTCACAGCGGCTCGAGTGGGTGTGTGCACGTGACAACGAGGCTAAGTATTGGAGCCGCATCCCCCTAAACGTGTGACGTTGAGCCCCTCTCCAAGAGCCAGAAGCGCCAAGGGTGATCTCCTGGTAAAGTATAAGGACTCTACCGAGTTGTGGGTTGGGTTGTCCAGAAAGAAGGATCAACAACAACGACAACACCACGACTCCAACCCACAACATAATAAAGGGGAGGAGGGGACAAGGTTTGACAGTAATGGGAGACACATTAAGGTTGGCAAGGGGGGCGGAGGGGGGGGGGACCAGTTGTGACAGTAACGGGGGACACATTAAGGCTGGCAAGGGGAAAGGGATCAGTTGAGACAGTAACGGGGGACACATTAAGGCTGGCAAGGGGAGGGGGTTTCTAGTTGTGACAGTAACAGGAGACACATTAAGGCTGGCAAGGGAAGGGGGGGGACCAGTGTTGACAGTAACCTGAGACACATTAAGGCTGGCAAGGGGAGGTCGGGACCAGTTGTGACAGTAACGTAGGATACATTAAGGCTGGCAAGATTAAGGGGGGCAGTTGTGACAGTAACGGGGGACACATTAAGGCTGGCAAGGGGAGGGGGGGGGGAACCAGTTGTGACGGTAACGTGGGACACTAAGGCTGGCAATGAGAGGGGGACCAGTCGTGACAGTAACGGGGGACACAATAAGGCTGGCAAGGGAAGGGGGGACCAGTTGTGACAGTAACGGGGCACACATTCGGCTGCAAGGGGAGTTAGGGGGACCAGTTGTGACAGTAACGGGGAACAAATTAAGGCTGGCTAGGGGAAGAGGGGACCAGTTGTGACAGTAACGGGGGACACATTAAGGCTGGCAACGGGAACTGTGGGGACAAGTTGTGACAGTAACGGGGCAGACTTTAGGCTGCAGAGGGAGTTAGGGGGACCAGTTGTGACAGTAACGAGGGACACATTAAGGCTGGCAAGGGGAGTGGGGGACCAGTTTTGCCAGTAACGTGGGACACATTAGGCTTGCAAGAGGAGGGGTAGGACCACTTGTGACAGTAACGGAGGACACATTAAGACTGGTAAGGGAAAGCGGGACCAGTTGTGACAATAACGTGGGATACATTAAGGCTGGCAAGGAGATGGGGGGACGAGTTGTGACACTAACGTGGGACAAAATAAGGCTAGCAAGGGGAGAGGGTGACCAGTTGTGAAAGTAACATGGGATACATTAAGGCTGGCAAGAGGAGTAGACCAGTTATTACAATAACGGGGGGACACATTAGGCTGACAATGGGGTGCAGGTAGCAGTTGTGACAATAACCGGGGACATATTAGGCTGCAAGGAGACGGGGACCAGTTGTGACAGTAACGGGGGGACACAATAGGCTGCAAGGGGAGGGGGTGACCAGTTGTGACAGTAACGGGAGACACATTAAAGCTGGCAAAAGAAGGGGACCAGTTGTGACAATAACTATGGACACATTAAGGCTGGCAAGGGAATAGAAACAATTTGTGACAGTAACGTGGGACACATTAAGGCTGGCAAGAGGAGGGGTAGCAGTTGTGACAGTAACGGAAGACACATTAAGGCTGGCAAGGAGAGGAGGGGGACCAGTTGTGACAGTAACGGGGGACACATTCAGGCTGGCAAGAGGAGGGGGGGGGGCACAAGTTGTGACAGTAACGGGAGACACATTAAGGCTGGCAAAAAAGGAGGGGGACTAGTTGTGACAGTATCCTGAGACAAATTAAGGCTGACATGAAGAGGGGGGGACCAGTTGTGACAGGAACGTAGGATACATTAAGGCTGGCAAGGGGAGATTGTCAGTTGTGACAGTAACGGGGGACACATTAAGGCTGGCAAGGGGAGAGGATCAGTTGTGACAGTAACGGGGGACACATTAAGGCTGGCAAAGGGAGGGGGACCAGTTGTGACATTAATGGGGGACACAAAAAGGCTAGCAAGGGGAGGGGGGACCAGTTATGTCAGTAACAGGGGGACACATTAAGGCTTGCAAGAGGAGGGGGTCCAGTTGTAACAGTAAAGGGGGACACATTAAGGCTGGCAAAGAGAAGGGGACCAATTGTGAAATTAACGTGGGACACATTAAGGCTGGCAACAAGAAGGGGGGATAAGTTGTAACAATAACGGGGGATTCATTAAGGCTGGCAAGGGAAGAGAACCAGTTGTGACGGTAACGATGGACACATTAAGGATGGCAAGGGGAGTGGGGAAGACCAGTTGTGACAATAACGTAGGACACATTAAGGCTGACATGAGGAGGGGGAGGGCAGTGGTGACAGTAACGGGAGACACAGTAAGGCTGGCAAGGGGAGATTGTCAGTTGTGACAATAACGGAGGACACATTAAGGCAGGCTAGGGGAGAGGGAACCAGTTGTGACAGTAACGGAGGACATATTAGCCTGGCAAGGGGGGGGGGACTAGTTGTGACGGTAACGTGGGACACATTAAGGCAGGCTAGGGGAGAGGGGACCAGTTGTGACAGTAACGGGAGACACATTAAGGCTGGCAAGGGGAGGGGGGCCCAGTTATGACAGTAACAGGGGGACATATTAAGGCTTGCAAGAGGAGGGGCACCAGTTGTGACAGTAACGTGGGACACATTAGGCTGCAAGGGGACGGGGAGTAGTTGTGACAGTAACGGGCCACACATTAGACTGCAAGGGGAGGGGGGACCATTTGTGACAGTAACGGGGGACACATTAGGTTAGCAAGGGGAGGGGGACCAGTTGGGAGTGTAACGTAGGACACATTAGGCTGGCAAGGGGATGGGGACCATTTGTGACAGTAACAAGGGACACATTAAGGCTGGCAAGGGGATGGGGACCAGTTGTGACAGCAACGGGGGGACACATTAAGGCTGGCAAAGGCAGAAGGACCAGATGTGACACATACGTGGGACACATTAAGGCTGGCAACGGGAAAGGGCGGGGACAAGTTGTTACAGTAACGGGGGATTCATTAAGGCTGGCAAGGGAAGGGAACCAGTTGTGACAGTAACGAGGGACACATTAAGGCTGGCAAGGGGAGAGGATTAGTTGTGACAGTAACAGCGGAAACGTTAAGACTGGCAAGGGGAGAGGATCAATTGTGACAGTAACGGGGGACATATTAGGCTGGCAAGGGGAGTGGGAGGACCACTTGTGATAGTAACGGGGACACATTAGGCTGTTTGGGAAGTTGGGGGGACTAGTTGTGACAGTAACGAGGGACACATTAGGCTAGCAAGGGGAGGGGGACGTGTTGGGACAGAAACGTGGGACACATTAGGCTGGCAAGGGGGAGGGGGACCAGTTTTGACAGTAACGGGTGACACAATAAGGCTGGCAAGGAGGAGGGGGACCAGTTGTGACAGTAACAAGGGACACACTAAGGCTGGCAAGGGGAGTGGGGACTAGTTTTGCAAGGAACGTGGGACACATTAGGCTTCCAAGAAGAGGGGGAAGACCAGTTGTGACAGTAACGGGGGACACATTAAAACTGGTAAGGGAAAGGGGGACGAGTTGTGACACTAACGTGGGACACAATAAGGCTGGCAAGGGGAGGGTGGGGACCAGTTGTGAAAGTAACGTGAGATACATTAAGGCTGGCAAGAGGAGAGAACCAGTTACGACAGTAATGGGGGGACACATTAGGCTGACAAGTGGGTGGGGGGAGCAGTTGTGACAGTAACCGGGGACACATTAGGCTGCAAGGGTAGGGGGGGGACCAGTTGTGACAGTAACGTTAGACACATTGAGGTTGGCAAAAGAAGGGGACCAGTTGTGACAATAACTATGGACAAATTAAGGCTGGCAAGGGGAGGGGGACCAGTTGTGACAGTAACTTGGGACACATTAAGGCTGGCAAGGGGGACGGGGGGGACCATTTTTGACTGTAACGGGGGACACATTAAGGCTGGCAAAGAGAGAAGGGGGACCAGTTGTGACAATAACGTGGAACACATTAGGCTTCGAGGGGAGGGGGACCAGTTGTGACAGTAACTGGGGACACATTAAGGCTGGCAAGGGAAGGGGGGGCACAAGTTGTGAGAGTAACGGGAGACACATTAAGGCTGGCAAGGGAAGGGAGGGGACTAGTTTTGACAGTAACCTGAGACACATTAAGGATGGCCAGGGGAGGAGGAGGGGACCAGTTGTAACAGTAACATTGGACACATTAAGGCTGGCAAGAGGAGCGGAGGGCAGTTGTGACAGTAACGGGGGACACAGTAAGGCTGGCAAGGGGAGGGGGATCAGTTGTGACAGTAACGGAGGACATATTAGCCTGGCAAGGGGAGGGGGACCAGTTGTGACAGTAACGTGGGACACATTAAGACTGGCAAGGAGAGGGGGGGGGGGGGGACGAGTTGTGACACTAACGTGAGACACAATAAGGCTGGCAAGGGAAGGGTGGGACCAGTTGTGAAAGTAACGTGGGATTCATTATACTGGTAACTACAGGCGCCCTGTAGTTACCAGTTGTGTTGCTCCTGGCAGTATGGGTTCGAGTCACTTCTGGGGTGTGAGTTTTCAGTCGCATATAGTCCTGGGGACCATTCAGGCTTGTTCGCATATATATATATATATATATATATATATATATATATATATATATATATATATATATATATATATATGTCGTACCTAGTAGCCAGAACTCACTTTTTGGCCTACTATTCAAGGCCCGATTTGCCTAATAAGCCAAGTTTTCCTGAATTAATATAATTTTTCTAATTTTTTTCTTATGAAATGATAAAGCTACCCATTTCATTATGTATGAGGTCATTTTTTTTTATTGGAGTTAAAATTAACGTAGATATATGACGGAACCTAACCAACCCTACCTAACCTAACCTAACCTATCTTTATAGGTTAGGTTTGGTTAGGTAGCCGAAAACGTTAGGTTAGGTTAGGTTAGGTAGGTTAGGTAGTCGAAAAACAATTAATTCATGAAAACTTGGCTTATTAAGCAAATCGGGCCTTGCATAGTAGGCTGAGAAGTGCGTTCTGGCTATTAGGTACGACATATATATATATATATATATATATATATATATATATATATATATATATATATATATATATATATATGTCGTACCTAGTAGCCAGAACTCGCTTCTCAGCCTACTATTCAAGGCCCGATTTGCCTAATAAGCCAAGTTTTCCTGAATTAATATATTTACTATAATTTTTTTCTTATGAAATGATAAAGCAACCCTTTTCTCTATGTATGAGGTCAATTATTTTTTATTGGAGTTAAAATTAACGTAGATATATGACCGAACCTAACCAACCCTACCTAACCTAACCTAACCTATATTTATAGGTAAGGTTAGGTTAGGTAGCGAAAAAAAGCTAGGTTAGGTTAGGTTAGGTAGGTTAGGTAGACGAAAAAACATTAATTCATGAAAACTTGGCTTATTAGGCAAATCGGGCCTTGAATAGTAGGCTGAGAAGTGCGTTCTGGCTATTAGGTACGACATATATATATATATATATATATATATATATATATATATATATATATATATATATATATATATATATATATATATATATATATATATATATATATATATATATATATATATATATATATATATATATATATATGTCGTACCTAGTAGCCAGAACTCACTTCTCAGCCAACTATGCATGGCCCGATTTGCCTAACAAGCCAAGTTTTCATGAATTAATATATTTTCTCTAAATTTTTTCTAATGAAATGATAAAGCTACCCATTTCATAATGTATGAGGTCAATTTTTGTTCATTGAGTTAAAATTAACGTAGATATATGACCGAACCTAACCAACCCTACCTAACCTAACCTAACCTATCTCTATAGGTTAGGTTGGGTTATGTAGCCGAAAAAGTTATGTTAGGTTAGGTTAGGTAGGTTAGGTAGTCGAAAAACAATTAATTCATGAAAACTTGGCTTATTAGGCAAATCGGGCCTTGCATAGTAGGCTGAGAAGTGAGTTTTGGCTACTAGGTACGACATATAATATATATATATATATATATATATATATATCTTTGGACAACACCCACAAGTGGGCCTCGAACCCAGAAAGCACAACTACCTTCCAGTAGCTGCCATAACTAGTACGCCTTAACCCACTACACCATCAGACCCTTAAAAGAAGTACTTTTAAAGGTCTGATGTAGTAGAAGTGGGTTAAGGCGTACTAGTTATGGCAGCTACTGGATGGTAGTTGTGCTTTCTGGGTTCGAGGCCCACTGGTGGGTGTTGTCCAAAGATTGTTAATCTTCACTTGTGGTTTAAGCAAGTATGAGCTTATAGCATGGACACGAGTTCTCCCACATTAACAGTGGCTTGATGAAAAACGTATAGTAACCTCTCACTTGTCTGGTGCCCTTGGGAAGTGGGGATATTTGAGGTGTATATATACCTCGAAGTCTCTACTTCTTTTAAGGGTCTGATTTTGTAGTGGGTTAAGGCATACTAGTTATGGCAGCTACTGGAAGAGAGTTGTGCTTTCTGGGTTCGAGGCCCAGTGGTAGGTGTTGTCCAAAGATTGTTAATTTTCACTTGTGGTTTAAGCAAGTATGGGCTTATAGCATGGACACGAGTTCTCCCACATTAACAGTGGCTTGATGAAAAACGTATAGTAATCTCTCACTTGTCTGGTGCCCTTGGGAAGTGGGATATTTGAGGTGTATAAATACCTCGAAGTCTCTACTTCTTTTAAGGGTCTGATGGTGTAGTGGGTTAAGGCGTACTAGTTATGGCAGCTACTGGAAGGTAGTTGTGCTTTCTGGGTTTGAGGCCCACTGATGAGTGTTGTCCAAAGATTGTTAATCATCACTTGTGGTTTAAGCAAGTATGGGCTTATAGCATGGACACGAGTTCTCCCACATTAACAGTGGCTTGATGAAAAACGTATAGTAATCTCTCACTTGTCTGGTGCCCTTGGGAAGTGGGGATATTTGAGGTGTATATATACCTCAAAGTCTCTACTTCTTTTAGGGGCTGATAGTGTAGTGGGTTAAGGCGTACTAGTTATGGCAGCTACTGGAAGGTAGCTGTGCTTTCTGGGTTCGATGCCCACTGGCGGGTGTTGTCCAAAGATTGTTAATCTTCCGTTGTGGTTTAAGCAAGTATGGGCATATATATATATATATATATATATATATATATATATATATATATATATATATATATATATATATATATATATTATTAAATATGACCGAAAAAGTAAGATTAATAATTCTAACACGAATTTTCTCAATCTTTCGTACATTACGCTTAACTGTTGGAGGTAAATCAAAAATCACTTCTCCAAAATTCATTTTTATTTCTAGTCTGACGCGACACGGGCGCGTTTCGTAAAACTTATTACATTTTCAAAGACTTCACAAATACACAACTAAATATTATTAAATATGACCGAAAAAGTAAGATTAATAATTCTAACACGAATTTTCTCAATCTTTCATACATTACGCTTCACTGTTGGAGGTAAATCAAAAATCACTTCTCCAAAATTCATTTTTATTTCTAGTCTGACGCGACACGGGCGCGTTTCGTAAAACTTATTACATTTTCAAAGACTTCACAAATACACAACTGATTAGAACTTACGTCTCTCTGATATTATATCTACATTTGAATGAGGTGGGAAGGATGATGTGGCATTAACACAAGACAGAATAGGGTATTAAAAGTATCAACACAAGACAGAACAGAAACAATGGGTATTGAATAGAAGTGTTTGTAGAAAGCCTATTGGTCCATATTTCTTGATGCTTCTATATTGGAGCGGAGTCTTGAGGTGGGTAGAATATAGTTGTGCAATAATTGGCTGTTGATTGCTGGTGTTGACTTCTTGATGTGTAGTGCCTCGCAAACGTCAAGCCGCCTGCTATCGCTGTATCTATCGATAGATACAGCGATAGATACAGCGATAGCAGGCGGCTTGACGTTTGCGAGGCACTACACATCAAGAAGTCAACACCAGCAATCAACAGCCAATTATTGCACAACTATATTCTACCCACCTCAAGACTCCGCTCCAATATAGAAGCATCAAGAAATATGGACCAATAGGCTTTCTACAAACACTTCTATTCAATACCCATTGTTTCTGTTCTGTCTTGTGTTGATACTTTTAATACCCTATTCTGTCTTGTGTTAATGCCACATCATCCTTCCCACCTCACTCAAATGTAGATATAATATCAGAGAGACGTAAGTTCTAATCAGTTGTGTATTTGTGAAGTCTTTGAAAATGTAATAAGTTTTACGAAACGCGCCCGTGTCGCGTCAGACTAGAAATAAAAATGAATTTTGGAGAAGTGATTTTTGATTTACCTCCAACAGTGAAGCGTAATGTACGAAAGATTGAGAAAATTCGTGTTAGAATTATTAATCTTACTTTTTCGGTCATATTTAATAGTATATGTCTACAGGAAAGACTGCTACCAAAATATACTAATATATATATATATATATATATATATATATATATATATATATATATATATATATATATTGTGACGATAATCTCTTTCAAGAGAGATTGAGCCTGCTCTTCCCTACAAAGTACGTCAATATAAAAGATAATATAGAAGATACGTCCAGCAAGTATCGCCAAATATATATTGTGACGATAATCTCTTTCAAGAGAGATTGAGCCTGCTCTTCCCTAGAAAGTACGTCAATATAAAAGATAATATAGAAGATACGTCCAGCAAGTATCGCCAAACGTTTTGGCCAGAGAGCAAAACGTATCCAGCACACCGGCACACCTGCTACCCGCCACCGTAACCAGCAAATTGCTCGTCCTTTGCCTGCCTGTCGCTGATTGGCTGGTGTCCCGTCGCACCTGCCCTCCGCCTTCCACCACAAGTCGATGTCTGGGCTGCAGTGCTCCAGTATCGTCAGAATATCTCAGTGCTCCTTGCAGTTGACATCTCTCGCTAGTAGACTAAGCCTTGGCTTTCATGTACTAAGGGAGGTGGCAGCTCGAAGCCAATATTCCAGCTCCATTAATATTTATTTTCCTATCACTGTAACTCACTTGTCTTAACGTAACTTTTCATTTGCCAGTGATTATTCATATTATTTTGTTTGTTGACTTGTCTTTTATATTATATGTGCTTAACTTCATTCATGTCTTGTTTTTCTAAAGTAATTAAAATTTCATTGTTAATTTACTTGTGTTTTGTGTGTCTTCCCATTACCTTACCACAGACGAAAGCTCTAGCTTTTCTCTTTTTTTTTCTATAATGTGACGAGGCCCTGCCCCTGGCTTTTGAAACAGCCGATTCATATATATATATATATATATATATATATATATATATATATATATATATATATATATATATATACAAAGATTAATCAGGTGTAATTGGCCTGTTATGTTGAACAGTGTTTTCTGTGTTGGCATCGTTATGTTCTGGTATTGTCCTTACTCTCATGGTGGGTAGAATAAATAGTTCCATGATTTGGGTGTTCATGGTAGGAACCTGCCATGAACACCCAAATCACGGAACTATTCACTGTATATATATGTATATATATATATATATATAAGCCTATACTTGCATAAACCACAAGTGAAGATAAACAATCTTTGGACAACACCCACCAGTGGGACTCGAACCCAGAAAGCACAACTACCTTCCAGTAGCTGGCATAACTAGTATGCTTTAACCCACTACGCCATCAGACCTTACAAAAGAAGTAGATAGTTCGAGATATATATATCTCAAACATCTCTACCTCCCGAAGGCACCAGATGAGTGAGGGGTCAGTCTGCAATTTTCGTCAAGCCACTGTCAATGTGAGAGAACTCGTGTCCAGCTTATAAGCCTATACTTGCATAAACCACAAGTGAAGATAAACAATCTTTGGACAACACCCACCAGTGGGACTCGAACCCAGAAAGCACAACTACCTTCCAGTAGCTGGCATAACTAGTATGCTTTAACCCACTACGCCATCAGACCTTACAAAAGAAGTAGATAGTTCGAGATATATATATCTCAAACATCTCTACCTCCCGAAGGCACCAGATGAGTGAGGGGTCAGTCTGCAATTTTCGTCAAGCCACTGTCAATGTGAGAGAACTCGTGTCCAGCTTATAAGCCTATACTTGCATAAACCACAAGTGAAGATAAACAATCTTTGGACAACACCCACCAGTGGGACTCGAACCCAGAAAGCACAACTACCTTACAGTAGCTGGCATAACTAGTATGCTTTAACCCACTACGCCATCAGACCTTACAAAAGAAGTAGATAGTTCGAGATATATATATCTCAAACATCTCTACCTCCCGAAGGCACCAGATGAGTGAGGGGTCAGTCTGCAATTTTCGTCAAGCCACTGTCAATATGAGAGAACTCGTGTCCAGCTTATAAGCCTATACTTGCATAAACCACAAGTGAAGATAAACAATCTTTGGACAACACCCACCAGTGGGACTCGAACCCAGAAAGCACAACTACCTTCCAGTAGCTGGCATAACTAGTATGCTTTAACCCACTACGCCATCAGACCTTACAAAAGAAGTAGATAGTTCGAGATATATATATCTCAAACATCTCTACCTCCCGAAGGCACCAGATGAGTGAGGGGTCAGTCTGCAATTTTCGTCAAGCCACTGTCAATGTGAGAGAACTCGTGTCCAGCTTATAAGCCTATACTTGCATAAACCACAAGTGAAGATAAACAATCTTTGGACAACACCCACCAGTGGGACTCGAACCCAGAAAGCACAACTACCTTCCAGTAGCTGGCATAACTAGTATGCTTTAACCCACTACGCCATCAGACCTTACAAAAGAAGTAGATAGTTCGAGATATATATATCTCAAACATCTCTACCTCCCGAAGGCACCAGATGAGTGAGGGGTCAGTCTGCAATTTTCGTCAAGCCACTGTCAATGTGAGAGAACTCGTGTCCAGCTTATAAGCCTATACTTGCATAAACCACAAGTGAAGATAAACAATCTTTGGACAACACCCACCAGTGGGACTCGAACCCAGAAAGCACAACTACCTTCCAGTAGCTGGCATAACTAGTATGCTTTAACCCACTACGCCATCAGACCTTACAAAAGAAGTAGATAGTTCGAGATATATATATCTCAAACATCTCTACCTCCCGAAGGCACCAGATGAGTGAGGGGTCAGTCTGCAATTTTCGTCAAGCCACTGTCAATGTGAGAGAACTCGTGTCCAGCTTATAAGCCTATACTTGCATAAACCACAAGTGAAGATAAACAATCTTTGGACAACACCCACCAGTGGGACTCGAACCCAGAAAGCACAACTACCTTCCAGTAGCTGGCATAACTAGTATGCTTTAACCCACTACGCCATCAGACCTTACAAAAGAAGTAGATAGTTCGAGATATATATATCTCAAACATCTCTACCTCCCGAAGGCACCAGATGAGTGAGGGGTCAGACTGACCCCTCACTCATCTGGTGCCTTCGGGAGGTAGAGATGTTTGAGATATATATATCTCGAACTATCTACTTCTTTTGTAAGGTCTGATGGCGTAGTGGGTTAAAGCATACTAGTTATGCCAGCTACTGGAAGGTAGTTGTGCTTTCTGGGTTCGAGTCCCACTGGTGGGTGTTGTCCAAAGATTGTTTATCTTCACTTGTGGTTTATGCAAGTATAGGCTTATAAGCTGGACACGAGTTCTCTCACATTGACAGTGGCTTGACGAAAATTGCAGACTGACCCCTCACTCATCTGGTGCCTTCGGGAGGTAGAGATGTTTGAGATATATATATCTCGAACTATCTACTTCTTTTGTAAGGTCTGATGGTGTAGTGGGTTAAAGCATACTAGTTATGCCAGCTACTGGAAGGTAGTTGTGCTTTCTGGGTTCGAGTCCCACTGGTGGGTGTTGTCCAAAGATTGTTTATCTTCACTTGTGGTTTATGCAAGTATAGGCTTATAAGCTGGACACGAGTTCTCTCACATTGACAGTGGCTTGACGAAAATTGCAGACTGACCCCTCACTCATCTGGTGCCTTCGGGAGGTAGAGATGTTTGAGATATATATATCTCGAACTATCTACTTCTTTTGTAAGGTCTGATGGCGTAGTGGGTTAAAGCATACTAGTTATGCCAGCTACTGGAAGGTAGTTGTGCTTTCTGGGTTCGAGTCCCACTGGTGGGTGTTGTCCAAAGATTGTTTATCTTCACTTGTGGTTTATGCAAGTATAGGCTTATAAGCTGGACACGAGTTCTCTCACATTGACAGTGGCTTGACGAAAATTGCAGACTGACCCCTCACTCATCTGGTGCCTTCGGGAGGTAGAGATGTTTGAGATATATATATCTCGAACTATCTACTTCTTTTGTAAGGTCTGATGGCGTAGTGGGTTAAAGCATACTAGTTATGCCAGCTACTGGAAGGTAGTTGTGCTTTCTGGGTTCGAGTCCCACTGGTGGGTGTTGTCCAAAGATTGTTTATCTTCACTTGTGGTTTATGCAAGTATAGGCTTATAAGCTGGACACGAGTTCTCTCACATTGACAGTGGCTTGACGAAAATTGCAGACTGACCCCTCACTCATCTGGTGCCTTCGGGAGGTAGAGATGTTTGAGATATATATATCTCGAACTATCTACTTCTTTTGTAAGGTCTGATGGCGTAGTGGGTTAAAGCATACTAGTTATGCCAGCTACTGGAAGGTAGTTGTGCTTTCTAGGTTCGAGTCCCACTGGTGGGTGTTGTCCAAAGATTGTTTATCTTCACTTGTGGTTTATGCAAGTATAGGCTTATAAGCTGGACACGAGTTCTCTCACATTGACAGTGACTTGACGAAAATTGCAGACTGACCCCTCACTCATCTGGTGCCTTCGGGAGGTAGAGATGTTTGAGATATATATATCTCGAACTATCTACTTCTTTTGTAAGGTCTGATGGCGTAGTGGGTTAAAGCATACTAGTTATGCCAGCTACTGGAAGGTAGTTGTGCTTTCTGGGTTCGAGTCCCACTGGTGGGTGTTGTCCAAAGATTGTTTATCTTCACTTGTGGTTTATGCAAGTATAGGCTTATAAGCTGGACACGAGTTCTCTCACATTGACAGTGGCTTGACGAAAATTGCAGACTGACCCCTCACTCATCTGGTGCCTTCGGGAGGTAGAGATGTTTGAGATATATATATCTCGAACTATCTACTTCTTTTGTAAGGTCTGATGGCGTAGTGGGTTAAAGCATACTAGTTATGCCAGCTACTGGAAGGTAGTTGTGCTTTCTGGGTTCGAGTCCCACTGGTGGGTGTTGTCCAAAGATTGTTTATCTTCACTTGTGGTTTATGCAAGTATAGGCTTATAAGCTGGACACGAGTTCTCTCACATTGACAGTGGCTTGACGAAAATTGCAGACTGACCCCTCACTCATCTGGTGCCTTCGGGAGGTAGAGATGTTTGAGATATATATATCTCGAACTATCTACTTCTTTTGTAAGGTCTGATGGCGTAGTGGGTTAAAGCATACTAGTTATGCCAGCTACTGGAAGGTAGTTGTGCTTTCTGGGTTCGAGTCCCACTGGTGGGTGTTGTCCAAAGATTGTTTATCTTCACTTGTGGTTTATGCAAGTATAGGCTTATAAGCTGGACACGAGTTCTCTCACATTGACAGTGGCTTGACGAAAATTGCAGACTGACCCCTCACTCATCTGGTGCCTTCGGGAGGTAGAGATGTTTGAGATATATATATCTCGAACTATCTACTTCTTTTGTAAGGTCTGATGGCGTAGTGGGTTAAAGCATACTAGTTATGCCAGCTACTGGAAGGTAGTTGTGCTTTCTGGGTTCGAGTCCCACTGGTGGGTGTTGTCCAAAGATTGTTTATCTTCACTTGTGGTTTATGCAAGTATAGGCTTATAAGCTGGACACGAGTTCTCTCACATTGACAGTGGCTTGACGAAAATTGCAGACTGACCCCTCACTCATCTGGTGCCTTCGGGAGGTAGAGATGTTTGAGATATATATATCTCGAACTATCTACTTCTTTTGTAAGGTCTGATGGCGTAGTGGGTTAAAGCATACTAGTTATGCCAGCTACTGGAAGGTAGTTGTGCTTTCTGGGTTCGAGTCCCACTGGTGGGTGTTGTCCAAAGATTGTTTATCTTCACTTGTGGTTTATGCAAGTATAGGCTTATAAGCTGGACACGAGTTCTCTCACATTGACAGTGGCTTGACGAAAATTGCAGACTGACCCCTCACTCATCTGGTGCCTTCGGGAGGTAGAGATGTTTGAGATATATATATCTCGAACTATCTACTTCTTTTGTAAGGTCTGATGGTGTAGTGGGTTAAAGCATACTAGTTATGCCAGCTACTGGAAGGTAGTTGTGCTTTCTGGGTTCGAGTCCCACTGGTGGGTGTTGTCCAAAGATTGTTTATCTTCACTTGTGGTTTATGCAAGTATAGGCTTATAAGCTGGACACGAGTTCTCTCACATTGACAGTGGCTTGACGAAAATTGCAGACTGACCCCTCACTCATCTGTTGCCTTCGGGAGGTAGAGATGTTTGAGATATATATATCTCGAACTATCTACTTCTTTTGTAAGGTCTGATGGCGTAGTGGGTTAAAGCATACTAGTTATGCCAGCTACTGGAAGGTAGTTGTGCTTTCTGGGTTCGAGTCCCACTGGTGGGTGTTGTCCAAAGATTGTTTATCTTCACTTGTGGTTTATGCAAGTATAGGCTTATAAGCTGGACACGAGTTCTCTCACATTGACAGTGGCTTGACGAAAATTGCAGACTGACCCCTCACTCATCTGGTGCCTTCGGGAGGTAGAGATGTTTGAGATATATATATCTCGAACTATCTACTTCTTTTGTAAGGTCTGATGGCGTAGTGGGTTAAAGCATACTAGTTATGCCAGCTACTGGAAGGTAGTTGTGCTTTCTGGGTTCGAGTCCCACTGGTGGGTGTTGTCCAAAGATTGTTTATCTTCACTTGTGGTTTATGCAAGTATAGGCTTATAAGCTGGACACGAGTTCTCTCACATTGACAGTGGCTTGACGAAAATTGCAGACTGACCCCTCACTCATCTGGTGCCTTCGGGAGGTAGAGATGTTTGAGATATATATATCTCGAACTATCTACTTCTTTTGTAAGGTCTGATGGCGTAGTGGGTTAAAGCATACTAGTTATGCCAGCTACTGGAAGGTAGTTGTGCTTTCTGGGTTCGAGTCCCACTGGTGGGTGTTGTCCAAAGATTGTTTATCTTCACTTGTGGTTTATGCAAGTATAGGCTTATAAGCTGGACACGAGTTCTCTCACATTGACAGTGGCTTGACGAAAATTGCAGACTGACCCCTCACTCATCTGGTGCCTTCGGGAGGTAGAGATGTTTGAGATATATATATCTCGAACTATCTACTTCTTTTGTAAGGTCTGATGGCGTAGTGGGTTAAAGCATACTAGTTATGCCAGCTACTGGAAGGTAGTTGTGCTTTCTGGGTTCGAGTCCCACTGGTGGGTGTTGTCCAAAGATTGTTTATCTTCACTTGTGGTTTATGCAAGTATAGGCTTATAAGCTGGACACGAGTTCTCTCACATTGACAGTGGCTTGACGAAAATTGCAGACTGACCCCTCACTCATCTGGTGCCTTCGGGAGGTAGAGATGTTTGAGATATATATATCTCGAACTATCTACTTCTTTTGTAAGGTCTGATGGCGTAGTGGGTTAAAGCATACTAGTTATGCCAGCTACTGGAAGGTAGTTGTGCTTTCTGGGTTCGAGTCCCACTGGTGGGTGTTGTCCAAAGATTGTTTATCTTCACTTGTGGTTTATGCAAGTATAGGCTCATAAGCTGGACACGAGTTCTCTCACATTGACAGTGGCTTGACGAAAATTGCAGACTGACCCCTCACTCATCTGGTGCCTTCGGGAGGTAGAGATGTTTGAGATATATATATCTCGAACTATCTACTTCTTTTGTAAGGTCTGATGGCGTAGTGGGTTAAAGCATACTAGTTATGCCAGCTACTGGAAGGTAGTTGTGCTTTCTGGGTTCGAGTCCCACTGGTGGGTGTTGTCCAAAGATTGTTTATCTTCACTTGTGGTTTATGCAAGTATAGGCTTATAAGCTGGACACGAGTTCTCTCACATTGACAGTGGCTTGACGAAAATTGCAGACTGACCCCTCACTCATCTGGTGCCTTCGGGAGGTAGAGATGTTTGAGATATATATATCTCGAACTATCTACTTCTTTTGTAAGGTCTGATGGCGTAGTGGGTTAAAGCATACTAGTTATGCCAGCTACTGGAAGGTAGTTGTGCTTTCTGGGTTCGAGTCCCACTGGTGGGTGTTGTCCAAAGATTGTTTATCTTCACTTGTGGTTTATGCAAGTATAGGCTTATAAGCTGGACACGAGTTCTCTCACATTGACAGTGGCTTGACGAAAATTGCAGACTGACCCCTCACTCATCTGGTGCCTTCGGGAGGTAGAGATGTTTGAGATATATATATCTCGAACTATCTACTTCTTTTGTAAGGTCTGATGGCGTAGTGGGTTAAAGCATACTAGTTATGCCAGCTACTGGAAGGTAGTTGTGCTTTCTGGGTTCGAGTCCCACTGGTGGGTGTTGTCCAAAGATTGTTTATCTTCACTTGTGGTTTATGCAAGTATAGGCTTATAAGCTGGACACGAGTTCTCTCACATTGACAGTGGCTTGACGAAAATTGCAGACTGACCCCTCACTCATCTGGTGCCTTCGGGAGGTAGAGATGTTTGAGATATATATATCTCGAACTATCTACTTCTTTTGTAAGGTCTGATGGCGTAGTGGGTTAAAGCATACTAGTTATGCCAGCTACTGGAAGGTAGTTGTGCTTTCTGGGTTCGAGTCCCACTGGTGGGTGTTGTCCAAAGATTGTTTATCTTCACTTGTGGTTTATGCAAGTATAGGCTTATAAGCTGGACACGAGTTCTCTCACATTGACAGTGGCTTGACGAAAATTGCAGACTGACCCCTCACTCATCTGGTGCCTTCGGGAGGTAGAGATGTTTGAGATATATATATCTCGAACTATCTACTTCTTTTGTAAGGTCTGATGGCGTAGTGGGTTAAAGCATACTAGTTATGCCAGCTACTGGAAGGTAGTTGTGCTTTCTGGGTTCGAGTCCCACTGGTGGGTGTTGTCCAAAGATTGTTTATCTTCACTTGTGGTTTATGCAAGTATAGGCTTATAAGCTGGACACGAGTTCTCTCACATTGACAGTGGCTTGACGAAAATTGCAGACTGACCCCTCACTCATCTGGTGCCTTCGGGAGGTAGAGATGTTTGAGATATATATATCTCGAACTATCTACTTCTTTTGTAAGGTCTGATGGCGTAGTGGGTTAAAGCATACTAGTTATGCCAGCTACTGGAAGGTAGTTGTGCTTTCTGGGTTCGAGTCCCACTGGTGGGTGTTGTCCAAAGATTGTTTATCTTCACTTGTGGTTTATGCAAGTATAGGCTTATAAGCTGGACACGAGTTCTCTCACATTGACAGTGGCTTGACGAAAATTGCAGACTGACCCCTCACTCATCTGGTGCCTTCGGGAGGTAGAGATGTTTGAGATATATATATCTCGAACTATCTACTTCTTTTGTAAGGTCTGATGGCGTAGTGGGTTAAAGCATACTAGTTATGCCAGCTACTGGAAGGTAGTTGTGCTTTCTGGGTTCGAGTCCCACTGGTGGGTGTTGTCCAAAGATTGTTTATCTTCACTTGTGGTTTATGCAAGTATAGGCTTATAAGCTGGACACGAGTTCTCTCACATTGACAGTGGCTTGACGAAAATTGCAGACTGACCCCTCACTCATCTGGTGCCTTCGGGAGGTAGAGATGTTTGAGATATATATATCTCGAACTATCTACTTCTTTTGTAAGGTCTGATGGCGTAGTGGGTTAAAGCATACTAGTTATGCCAGCTACTGGAAGGTAGTTGTGCTTTCTGGGTTCGAGTCCCACTGGTGGGTGTTGTCCAAAGATTGTTTATCTTCACTTGTGGTTTATGCAAGTATAGGCTTATAAGCTGGACACGAGTTCTCTCACATTGACAGTGGCTTGACGAAAATTGCAGACTGACCCCTCACTCATCTGGTGCCTTCGGGAGGTAGAGATGTTTGAGATATATATATCTCGAACTATCTACTTCTTTTGTAAGGTCTGATGGCGTAGTGGGTTAAAGCATACTAGTTATGCCAGCTACTGGAAGGTAGTTGTGCTTTCTGGGTTCGAGTCCCACTGGTGGGTGTTGTCCAAAGATTGTTTATCTTCACTTGTGGTTTATGCAAGTATAGGCTTATAAGCTGGACACGAGTTCTCTCACATTGACAGTGGCTTGACGAAAATTGCAGACTGACCCCTCACTCATCTGTTGCCTTCGGGAGGTAGAGATGTTTGAGATATATATATCTCGAACTATCTACTTCTTTTGTAAGGTCTGATGGCGTAGTGGGTTAAAGCATACTAGTTATGCCAGCTACTGGAAGGTAGTTGTGCTTTCTGGGTTCGAGTCCCACTGGTGGGTGTTGTCCAAAGATTGTTTATCTTCACTTGTGGTTTATGCAAGTATAGGCTTATAAGCTGGACACGAGTTCTCTCACATTGACAGTGGCTTGACGAAAATTGCAGACTGACCCCTCACTCATCTGGTGCCTTCGGGAGGTAGAGATGTTTGAGATATATATATCTCGAACTATCTACTTCTTTTGTAAGGTCTGATGGCGTAGTGGGTTAAAGCATACTAGTTATGCCAGCTACTGGAAGGTAGTTGTGCTTTCTGGGTTCAAGTCCCACTGGTGGGTGTTGTCCAAAGATTGTTTATCTTCACTTGTGGTTTATGCAAGTATAGGCTTATAAGCTGGACACGAGTTCTCTCACATTGACAGTGGCTTGACGAAAATTGCAGACTGACCCCTCACTCATCTGGTGCCTTCGGGAGGTAGAGATGTTTGAGATATATATATCTCGAACTATCTACTTCTTTTGTAAGGTCTGATGGCGTAGTGGGTTAAAGCATACTAGTTATGCCAGCTACTGGAAGGTAGTTGTGCTTTCTGGGTTCGAGTCCCACTGGTGGGTGTTGTCCAAAGATTGTTTATCTTCACTTGTGGTTTATGCAAGTATAGGCTTATAAGCTGGACACGAGTTCTCTCACATTGACAGTGGCTTGACGAAAATTGCAGACTGACCCCTCACTCATCTGGTGCCTTCGGGAGGTAGAGATGTTTGAGATATATATATCTCGAACTATCTACTTCTTTTGTAAGGTCTGATGGCGTAGTGGGTTAAAGCATACTAGTTATGCCAGCTACTGGAAGGTAGTTGTGCTTTCTGGGTTCGAGTCCCACTGGTGGGTGTTGTCCAAAGATTGTTTATCTTCACTTGTGGTTTATGCAAGTATAGGCTTATAAGCTGGACACGAGTTCTCTCACATTGACAGTGGCTTGACGAAAATTGCAGACTGACCCCTCACTCATCTGGTGCCTTCGGGAGGTAGAGATGTTTGAGATATATATATCTCGAACTATCTACTTCTTTTGTAAGGTCTGAT
Source organism: Procambarus clarkii (assembly GCF_040958095.1). Lineage (NCBI taxonomy): Eukaryota > Metazoa > Arthropoda > Malacostraca > Decapoda > Cambaridae > Procambarus > Procambarus clarkii. Next base: position 21,351,100 of record NC_091160.1, read on the forward strand.
GGCGTAGTGGGTTAAAGCATACTAGTTATGCCAGCTACTGGAAGGTAGTTGTGCTTTCTGGGTTCGAGTCCCACTGGTGGGTGTTGTCCAAAGATTGTTTATCTTCACTTGTGGTTTATGCAAGTATAGGCTTATAAGCTGGACACGAGTTCTCTCACATTGACAGTGGCTTGACGAAAATTGCAGACTGACCCCTCACTCATCTGGTGCCTTCGGGAGGTAGAGATGTTTGAGATATATATATCTCGAACTATCTACTTCTTTTGTAAGGTCTGATGGCGTAGTGGGTTAAAGCATACTAGTTATGCCAGCTACTGGAAGGTAGTTGTGCTTTCTGGGTTCGAGTCCCACTGGTGGGTGTTGTCCAAAGATTGTTTATATATATATATATATATATATATATATATATATATATATATATATATATATATATATATATATATATATATATATATTATTAAATATGACCGAAAAAGTAAGATTAATAATTCTAACACGAATTTTCTCAATCTTTCGTACATTTCTTTTCACTGTTGGTGGTAATTCAAAAATCAATTCTCCAAAATTCTTTTTTTTTCTAGTCTGACGCGACACTTGAGCGCGTTTCGTAAAACTTATTACATTTTCAAAGACTTTAGTTTACACATACACAACTGAATAGAACTTACACATTTCCGATTTGTTTATATCTACATTTGAGTGAGGTGGATGGAGTGAGGTGGTATTAATAGGGTATTAATTTCATCAACACAAGACAGAACACGAAACAATGGGTATTGAATGGAAGTGATTGTCGAAAGCCTATTGGTCCATATTTCTTGATGCTTCTATATTGGAGCGGAGTCTTGAGGTGGGTAGAATATAGTTGTGCATTAGTTGGCTGTTGATTGCTGGTGTTGTCTTTTTAATGTGTAGTGCCTCGCAAATGTCAAGCCGTCTGCTATCGCTGTATCTATCGATGATTTCTGTGTTGTTTACTAGGATTTCTCTGGCGATGGTTTGGTTGTGGGAAGAGATTATATGTCCCTTAATGGAGCCCTGTTGCTTATGCAACGTTAAACGCCTAGAAAGAGATGTTGTTGTCTTGCCTATATACTGGGTTTTTTGGAGCTTACAATCCCCAAGAGGGCATTTGAAGGCATAGACGACGTTGGTCTCTTTTAAAGCGTTCTGCTTTGTGTCTGGAGAGTTTCTCATGAGTAGGCTGGCCGTTTTTCTAGTTTTATAGTAAATCGTCAGTTGTATCCTCTGATTTTTGTCTGTAGGGATAACGTTTCTATTAACAATATCTTTCAGGACCTTTTCCTCCGTTTTATGAGCTGTGGAAAAGAAGTTCCTGTAAAATAGTCTAATAGGGGGTATAGATGTTGTGTTAGTTGTCTCTTCAGAGGTTGCATGGCGTTTCACTTTCCTTCTTATGATGTCTTCGATGAAACCATTGGAGAAGCCGTTGTTGACTAGGACCTGCCTTACCCTACAGAGTTCTTCGTCGACTTGCTTCCATTCTGAGCTGTGGCTGAGAGCACGGTCGACATATGCGTTAACAACACTCCTCTTGTACCTGTCCGGGCAGTCGCTGTTGGCATTTAGGCACATTCTTATCTTCGTTTCCTTAGTGTAGACTGCAATGTGGAAACTTCCGCTCTTTTCCATGACTGTTACATCTAGAAAGGGCAGCTTTCCATCCATTTCCTTTCTAGATGTAACAGTCATGAAAAAGAGCAGAGGTTTCCACACTGCAGTCTACACTAAGGAAACGAACATAGGAATGTGCCTAAATGCCAACAGCGACTGCCCAGACAGGTACAAGAGGAGTGTTGTTAACGCATATGTCGACTGTGCTCTCAGCCACAGCTGGTTTTATAGTAAATCGTGAGTTGTATCCACTGATTTTTGTCTGTAGGGATAACGTTTCTATTAACAATGTCTTTCAGGACCCTTTCCTCCATTTTATGAGCTGTGGAAAAGAAGTTCCTGTAAAATAGTCTAATAGGGGGTATAGATGTTGTGTTAGTTGTCTCTTCAGAGGTTGCATGGCGTTTCACTTTCCTTCTTATGATGTCTTTGATGAAACCATTGGAGAAGCCGTTGTTGACTAGGACCTGCCTTACCCTACAGAGTTCTTCGTCGACTTGCTTCCATTCTGAGCTGTGGCTAAGAGCACGGTCGACATATGCGTTAACAACACTCCTCTTGTACCTGTCTGGGCAGTCGCTGTTGGCATTTAGGCACATTCCTCTCTTCGTTTCCTTAGTGTAGACTGCAATGTGGAAACCTCCGCTCTTTTCCATGACTGTTACATCTAGAAAGGGCAGCTTTCCATCCATTTCCTTGTAGGTTTCCTTGCAGATATGTAGGCATATCTTGGGCAAAACTGCGGACCCTCTCTAGAATGTGTTGTAGGTTTTGAAGAAACTGGGGCACATTCTGATGCTCACTGAAGGTGGCATAACGTAGAGAGTCTTTGAAAGCCTTGAGGGGAGTACGGCACTTACGTCCATAGAGCATCTCACAAGGAGATACTCCTAGAGACTCATTGGGAAGACTTCTATAGATACATAATATTAGGTCAATTTGCTTATCCCAATCTTTAGAGGTCTCATTACAAAACTTCTTCAGGAGTGCTTTAATAGTCTGATGACTACGCTCAAGAGAACCCTGTGAAGCAGGATGATAGGGGCTGGACAATACCTGTTTGATGTTGAACTCCTCCAGTGTCCTCTTGAAGAGATCACTGGTGAAGTTGGTGCCACAGTCGCTCTGAACCTCCCTGATAAATCCATACTGGGTGAAGATCTTCAATAAGTGTTTGACAACCGTAGCTGCCGTAATGTTCTTTACTGGAACTGCTATGGGGAATCTGGTGGTAGGACACAGGATGGTTAAGATATAGGCGTTACCTGAACTGGTCCGAGGTAAAGGACCAACACAGTCTATAATAAGTCTGTGGAAAGGTTCCGCAGGCACCTGTATGGGAATCAGTGGCGCTCTGGGAATAGAAATGTTCGGTTTACCTGCCATCTGACATGTATGACACTGTTTGACGTACTGTTTGACGCTATTTACCATACCTGGCCAGTAGTAGTCTTGACGGATTCCATGGTAAGTCTTATTAAATCCGTAGTGGGAGAGTGTTCCGTGGGCCAGGTGTAGAATAGTGGGCCGCAGGCTGGCAGGAATCACTAGTTGTTCGACGTTGGCCCAATCGTCCTCCTCCTTCAGTTTACTGGGTCTATATCTGCGGTAGAGCAACTCGTTCTCTAGGAAGAACCCAGGAATACTGTCAGGTTGAGTCTCAGCCTGGAAAAATAATGGTGTTAAGGTAAGATCTTCCCTCTGTAACTTACGGAACTCCAACTTGGTCAGATTCGGGGGTAGTTTCTGAGGGTCTTGAGGGACAGCGGTAGCAGTAGAGTCAGCTGGCTGTGTTCGTGCGGCTTGTGCACGGGTGGTCACTAAAACCGGAGGAGAAACTTCATCACTCTCTTGAACCTTTGCTGGAACATACTCAAAAATAGGATTATCCGTCACAGAGGTACACACCTGGGGTTTGTCCATGACGATCAGGTTGGTCGGTTGTAGGTCTTCTGCCAAGTCGTTGCCCAGGAGAAGTTGCACTCCAGGCATGGGAAAAGGCTTTTCCCTGATGGCGACTTGGACTTCTCCGGTCACGAAGGGACAATCCAGGTGGACTCTGGCGAGAGTATAAGGAGTGGTAGCAGTGAGGTCAGTGATGAAGACTTCAGTGATGAAGTTTTGGCGATTCGGTGGTTCCTTTGTATTGAGACTTACCACATTTATCTATGGTATGTCCATAGAGTCTACAATACTTACAGTACAATTGCGAGCCAGCTTGATCGGTACTCACTTTCTCGTAACTGTACCACGACTTCTTACTGGACGATGGTTCTGGTGTCAGCCGGTGGATGGGGTTGTAAGTGTCAGCCGACTTAGCACACTTCAGGTAGTCGGTTTCTTCTTTATCTGCTAAATATAGACGGACAGGAGGTGGCACACGCCTCAAGAATTCTTCAACTAGCATGAGGTTGACGAGTTCGGCAAAGGTAGAGACATGTGCTGCTTCCAGCCATTTCATAAAATATCTTCTTTTGGTATTAGCAAACTCGAGAAAGGTAGTCGTACTTGCCTTCAGGTCGTCACGGAATTTCCTTCGATAACTTTCGGTGGAGAGAAGGTAGGCGTCCAACACTGCTTGTTTCAGAGTCTGGTAGTCCTTCTCAGACGCCAAAGTACTGAGTGTGACTGCAGCTCTACCTGTAAGATGTACTCTGAGAAGGGTGGCCCATTGGTCGGCAGGCCAACCAAGTTGATTAGCAAGGGTTTCAAAGGTGGTAAAAAACACATCAACTTCTGTTTCTACGAATGGTGGCATTAACTTACTTGCATGTGATATATTGAAACTGATGGGAAGATTGGCGGTAGCATTGCTGGCGTTGAGCGAGGTGTGAAGTTTCCAACGCGAATTCTTGTTTACGACATTCCATAGTCAGGGTTGCTTGTTGTCTGTCGTGTTCGTGTTGAATCTCCAATTGGCGTTGTTTTGTTTCAAGCTGTACTCGTTCCCGCTCACGGAGTAGTGCAACCTCATGTTCTTGTTCTTCTGTCCTCAAGGCAGTTTCACGTTCCTTGAGGGCGATTTCACGTTCCTTGAGGGCGATTCCACGTTCTTGTTCTTCCCTTCGTATGGCAGCTGCTCGTTCTTGTTGCTCGAGGGCTTCCCTTTGCTGCTCGCGTTCAATCTTGGCCAGCTCTACTTTGAGTTTCATCGTTGCCAAATTAGTTTTATCTGCAATAAAGTAAGTTTCGTGAGTTTCAGAGTCTATCTTACCTTGCTCTAAGAAATGATCCAGTAACAGGTTATGTATTTCACTTTTGTTGGCTTGGTAGGGAACTGTTAGTTGATACTCATGTGCAAGAGTTTGTAATTCAGCCCTCTTGGCATGACTTAAAGTCCCTATTGCACCTGCTGGATCTGCACGGAAAGCTTGGAGACGAAACATGGTGAAATTAGCAAATAAATGCACAACGAATATACTGTTGTGATATGGTGAATGTCAGAAACAGGACAACGTGGCAACTGGTACCTATCCTGTGGAATCTTTAACAATTAATGTTAATTACAAGATGATAAATGATTAATTAAATCAAGGTCGCAGGAAATCTTGTACCCGGTACTCACGTAAGAGGATAAGGGCAAGAAAATCCTACTAAACAAGTGAAACTGAGTTTCTAAAACAAATGAAACAGTTAATTGTCTCAAAAGTAAAATTGGTAGTCCAAGAATGTAGGCATACCTTGCCGAGTCTCTATAGGACATAAGCAAGTTTTCCCACTGAAATTAATATGATACTTACAGAATTAGCGAACTTTTGTGCTCTGAAAAAGAAAGCTAATTCCCTACCAATGTAGGTATCATCATCTCTGACCGACGTGTAGGGGTGCAAGGTGTCAACTGGTGACGAGAACTGCTGCTGAGGTCCCCAATTCAGCAACTAAAGTTCGTGCTAGAGGAACTATGGCCATCTTTATCCTCCTACTGTCAGATTGCAGAAGATTAGGTGCACTTGACCCGGGGACAGACCACAGTACCAGGGTACCAATATGATGATCTGTCGAAAATATGAGAAATATCCTAGGGACAAAAGATGGTAAAGACGAGTAATAACACGGAGGGAGAGATGACCAATTAAGAGAATGACTGAGGCCTACAGTCACCACGTAATCCAAAGTTGTCTCACCTTCACCATATGCTACTCTCGGAATGCACAATACACACAGCACCATATAAAAATAAAATTGAATATGAAAAATAGTAAAAAGCTACTTTACCAAAGCCAAATACGCTTACCATAAATTTACTACTTGGCACCAGTACCTGAGTGAAGCTCCTAGGGAAGGCCCCCACTTTAATGTAATGGTAAAGCGTTGGTGTTCGGCTGTTTCAAAAGCTAGGGGCAGGGCCTCGTCACATAATAGAAAAAAAAGGAGAAAAGCTGGAGCTTTCGTCTGTGGTAAGGTAATGGGAAGACACACAAAACACAAGTAAATTAACAATGAAATTTTAATTACTTTAAAAAACAAGACATGAATAAAGTTAAGCACATAAAATATAAAAGACAAGTCAACAAACAAAATAATATGAATAATCACTGGCAAATGAAAAGTTACGTTAAGACAAGTGAGTTACAGTGATAGCAAAATAAATATTAATGGAGCTGGAATATTGGCTTCGAGCTGCCACCTCCCTTAGTACACGAAAGCCAAGGCTTAGTCTACCAGCGAGAGATGTCAACTGCAAGGAGCACTGAGATATTCTGACGATACTGGAGCACTGCAGCCCAGACATCGACTTGTGGTGGAGGGCGGAGGGCAGGTGCTACGGGACACCAGCCAATCAGCGACAGGCAGGCAAAGGACGAGCAGTTTGCTGGTTACAGTGGCGGGTAGCAGGTGTGCCGGTGTGCTGGATGTGTTTTGCTCTCTGGGCAAAACGTTTGGCGATACTTGCTGGACGTATCTTCTATATTATCTTTTATATTGACGTACTTTGTAGGGAAAAGCAGGATCAATCTCTCTTGAAAGAGATTATCGTCACAATATATATATATATATATATATATATATATATATATATATATGCGAACAAGCCTGAATGGTCCCCAGGACAATATGCAACTGAAAACTCACACCCCAGAAGTGACTCGAACCCATACTCCCAGAAGCAACGCAACTGGTATGTACAAGACGCCTTAATCCACTTGACCATCACGACCGGACAAAATGAGGTGATAGCCGAGGCTATTTGAACCACCCCACCGCCGGCACTCGGATAGTAATCTTGGGCATAGCATTTAACCAAATCACCTCATTCTTTGGGGCACACGTGAGGAACACAAATGCGAACAAGCCTGAATGGTCCCCAGGACAATATGCAACTGAAAACTCACACCCCAGAAGTGACTCGAACCCATACTCCCAGAAGCAACGCAACTGGTATGTACAAGACGCCTTAATCCACTTGATCATCACGACCGGACAAAATGAGGTGATAGCCGAGGCTATTTGAACCACCCCACCGCCGGCACTCGGATAGTAATCTTGGGCATAGCATTTTACCAAATCACCTCATTCTTTGGGGCACACGTGAGGAACACAAATGCGAACAAGCCTGAATGGTCCCCAGGACAATATGCAACTGAAAACTCACACCCCAGAAGTGACTCGAACCCATACTCCCAGAAGCAACGCAACTGGTATGTACAAGACGCCTTAATCCACTTGACCATCACGACCGGACAAAATGAGGTGATAGCCGAGGCTATTTGAACCACCCCACCGCCGGCACTCGGATAGTAATCTTGGGCATAGCATTTTACCAAATCACCTCATTCTTTGGGGCACACGTGAGGAACACAAATGCGAACAAGCCTGAATGGTCCCCAGGACAATATGCAACTGAAAACTCACACCCCAGAAGTGACTCGAACCCATACTCCCAGAAGCAACGCAACTGGTATGTACAAGACGCCTTAATCCACTTGACCATCACGACCGGACAAAATGAGGTGATAGCCGAGGCTATTTGAACCACCCCACCGCCGGCACTCGGATAGTAATCTTGGGCATAGCATTTTACCAAATCACCTCATTCTTTGGGGCACACGTGAGGAACACAAATGCGAACAAGCCTGAATGGTCCCCAGGACAATATGCAACTGAAAACTCACACCCCAGAAGTGACTCGAACCCATACTCCCAGAAGCAACGCAACTGGTATGTACAAGACGCCTTAATCCACTTGACCATCACGACCGGACAAAATGAGGTGATAGCCGAGGCTATTTGAACCACCCCACCGCCGGCACTCGGATAGTAATCTTGGGCATAGCATTTTACCAAATCACCTCATTCTTTGGGGCACACGTGAGGAACACAAATGCGAACAAGCCTGAATGGTCCCCAGGACAATATGCAACTGAAAACTCACACCCCAGAAGTGACTCGAACCCATACTCCCAGAAGCAACGCAACTGGTATGTACAAGACGCCTTAATCCACTTGACCATCACGACCGGACAAAATGAGGTGATAGCCGAGGCTATTTGAACCACCCCACCGCCGGCACTCGGATAGTAATCTTGGGCATAGCATTTTACCAAATCACCTCATTCTTTGGGGCACACGTGAGGAACACAAATGCGAACAAGCCTGAATGGTCCCCAGGACATATGCAACTGAAAACTCCTGGGTTTTCAACCTCCTGAATGGTCCTGGGGACCATTCAGGCTTGTTCGCATTTGTGTTCCTCACGTGTGCCCCAAAGAATGAGGTGATTTGGTAAAATGCTATGCCCAAGATAACTATCCGAGTGCCGGCGGTGGGGTGGTTCATATAGCCTCGGCTATCACCTCATTATGTCCGGTCGTGATGGTCAATTGGATTAAGGCGTCTTGTACATACCAGTTGCGTTGCTTCTGGGAGTATGGGTTCGAGTCACTTCTGGGGTGTGAGTTTTCAGTTGCATATGTCCTGGGGACCATTCAGGCTTGTTCGCATATATATATATATATATATATATATATATATATATATATATATATATATATATATATATATATATATGCCCATACTTGCTTAAACCACAAGTGAAGGTTAACAATCTTTGGACAACACCCATCAGTGGGCCTCAAACCCAGAAAGCACAACTACCTTCCAGTAGCTGCCATAACTAGTACGCCTTAACCCACTACACTATCAGACCCTTAAAAGAAGTAGAGACTTCGAGGTATATATACACCTCAAATATCCCACTTCCCAAGGGCACCAGACAAGTGAGAGATTACTATACGTTTTTCATCAAGCCACTGTTAATGTGGGAGAACTCATGTCCATGCTATAAGCCCATACTTGCTTAAACCACAAGTGAAAATTAACAATCTTTGGACAACACCCACCATTGGGCCTCGAACCCAGAAAGCACAACTACCTTCCAGTAGCTGCCATAACTAGTATATGCCTTAACCCACTACAAAATCAGACCCTTAAAAGAAGTAGAGACTTCGAGGTATATATACACCTCAAATATCCCCACTTCCCAAGGGCACCAGACAAGTGAGAGGTTACTATACGTTTTTCATGAAGCCACTGTGAATGTGGGAGAACTCGTTTCTATGCTATAAGCTCATTCTTGCTTAAACCACAAGTGAAGATTTACAATCTTTTGACAACACCCACCAGTGGGCCTCGAACTCAGAAAGCACAACTACCTTCCAGTAGCTGTCATAACTAGTACGCCTTAACCCACTTCTACTACATCAGACCTTTAAAAGTACTTCTTTTAAGGGTCTGATGGTGTAGTGGGTTAAGGCGTACTAGTTATGGCAGCTACTCGAAGGTAGTTGTGCTTTCTGGGTTCGAGGCCCACTTGTGGGTGTTGTCCAAAGATATATATATATATATATATATATATATATATATATATATATATATATATATATATATATATATATATATATATATATATATATATATATATATATTTATATATATATATATATATATATTTATATATATATATATATATATATATATTTATATATATATATATATATATATAAATATATAAATATATATATATATATATAAATATATATATATATATAAATATATATATATATATAAATATATATATATATATATATATATATATATATATATATATATATATATATATATATATATATATATATATATATATATATGTCGTACCTAGTAGCCAGAACGCACTTCTCAGCCTACAATTCAGGGCCCGATTTGCCTAATAAGCCAAGTTTTCCTGAATTAATATATTTTCTCAAATTTTTTCTTATGAAATGATAAAGCTCCCCATTTCATTATGTATGAGGTCAATTTTTTTTATTGGAGTTAAAATTAACGTAGATATATGACCGAACCTAACCAACCCTACCTAACCTAACCTAACCTATCTTTATGGGTTAGGTTAGGTTAGGTAGCCGAAAAAGCTAGGTTAGGTTAGGTTAGGTAGGTTAGGTAGTCGAAAAACAATTAATTCATGAAAACTTGGCTTATTAGGCAAATCGGGCCTTGCATAGTAGGCTGAGAAGTGCGTTCTGGCTACTAGGTACGACATATATATATATATATATATATATATATTAGTATATTTTGGTAGCAGTCTTTCCTGTAGACATATATTATTAAATATGACCGAAAAAGTAAGATTAACAATTCTAACACGAATTTTCTCAATCTTTCGTACATTACGCTTCACTGTTGGAGGTAAATCAAAAATCAATTCTCCAAAATTCATTTCTATTTCTAGTCTGACGCGACACGGGCGCGTTTCGTAAAACTTATTACATTTTCAAAGACTTTAGTTCACAAATACACAACTGAATAGAACTTACGTATCTCCGATTTTATATCTACATTTGAGTGAGGTGGAAGGGGTGATGTGGCATTAACACAAGACTGTTACGGCCCTCTCGGGACGCAACAGGGTTCTCACTCTGATGTAGTTAGAGGAAGATATATATCCGGCCCCAAGCCAGTAGAGGCTATCAAGGGATGCGATCCGTGACGCAAGTAACTTAAAGGGAGTAGGGAAAGAAAGGTAAGAACTTAATATAATATAATATAACCTTCACCATTTAAATATATAAAAGTAAAACGTACACAAGGGGGAGGGGTATTAACACTTTACAAAGGGGGTCAACACTGTAGTCTTCTGCTGGAGACTATGGATCCTTGAAGCTAGGTGCTGAGTCCGCGGTGCTTTCTTCGTGGCCTCAAGACGTGTCCTCTGAGAACGCCGAGTCTACCCTGGCCACAGGTCAGCCACAACACAGGTCCACTGGGGGCACCGTCGTGGAGGCCGTCAACCACACGTCCAGCAGGTCTGCTGGCAGGTACTGAGCCACCAAGGCTGGTACGGCCACTCCACGAGCGATAAAAGGGGTATGCCCTAGACAGGAGTCTCGTGTGATATCACCAATCACCCTCCTGTCCTCAATACCCCAGTGGATTATCGTCTCCAACCGTCGGTCCCGGGTAAATCCTTTAACTGCCACTCCAATGGCAGGTTAACACACCACAGTGTTCTTCCGGGGGGGCGACGTCACAAAAGCTGCAGCAAACTTCACTGTATGGAGACTGGCTGCCTCGGGTAGACTCGCTCCACCTTCAACACAGTGGTCCCAGGTCGGCTCTGTAAGCAGACACGTCATCAATAACAGGGACACTAAAACACCACACTTACAGGCTCAGATACTAACGCCTGACGTATCCAGTCCATAGATGGCGCTGTCGTCGGAGCACCATTTCACCAGAGGTCAGGAGCGGCGGTGTTGAGCGCTGAACCAGACTGGAAACTGGTCCTCGAGGCCAGTACACGCTGTTCTCACTAGGTGTCGTCGTTCGTTTGGCGGGGGTTTCGGGAGCTGACCCACAGATGGCGTGTTTGTCACTGCTCCAGGCTCGGACGTTGAATCCGGGTTCGTAACAAAGACAGAACAAAATGTGGTATTAATAAGGTATTAATTTCATCAACACAAGACAGAACAAGAGTATTAATAGGGTATTAATTTCATCAACACAAGACAGAACACGAAGCAATGGATATTGAATAGAAGTGTTTGTAGAAAGCCTAAAAAAATCGGAGATACGTAAGTTCTATTCAGTTGTGTATTTGTGAACTAAAGTCTTTGAAAATGTAATAAGTTTTACGAAACGCGCCCGTGTCTCGTCAGTCTAGAAATAAAAATGAATTTTGGAGAATTGATTTTTGATTTACCTCCAACAGTGAAGCGTAATGTACGAAAGATTGAGAAAATTCGTGTTAGAATTATTAATCTTACTTTTTCGGTCATATTTAATAATATATATATATATATATATATATATATATTATTAAATATGACCGAAAAAGTAAGATTAATAATTCTAACACGAATTTTCTCAATCTTTTGTACATTTCTTTTCACTGTTGGAGGTAAATAAAAAATCAATACTCCAAAATTCATTTTTATTTCTAGTCTGACGCGACACGAGCGCGTTTCGTAAAACTTATTACATTTTTAAAGACTTTAATTTACAAATACACAACTGAATAGAACTTACGCATCTCCGATTTTATATCTACATTTGAGTGAGGTGGATGGGGTGAGGTGGCATTAATAGGGTCTTAATTTCATCAACACAAGACAGAACAAGAGGTGGCATTAATAGGGTATTAATTTCATCAACACAAGACAGAACACGAAACAATGGGTATTGAATAGAAGTGTTTGTAGAAAGCCTATTGGTCCATATTTCTTGATGCTTCTATATTGGAGCGGAGTCTTGAGGTGGGTAGAATATAGTTGTGCATTAATTGGCTGTTGATTGCTGGTGTTGACTTCTTGATGTGTAGTGCCTCGCAAACGTCAAGCCGCCTGCTATCGCTGTATCTATCGATGATTTCTGTGTTGTTTACTAGGATTTCTCTGGCGATGGTTTGGTTGTGGGAAGAGATTATATGTTCCTTAATGGAGCCCTGTTGCTTATGCATCGTTAAACGCCTAGAAAGAGATGTTGTTGTCTTGCCTATATACTGGGTTTTTTGGAGCTTACAGTCCCCAAGAGGGCATTTGAAGGCATAGACGACGTTAGTCTCTTTTAAAGCGTTCTGTTTTGTGTCTGGAGAGTTTCTTATGAGTAGGCTGGCCGTTTTTCTGGTTTTATAGTAAATCGTCAGTTGTATCCTCTGATTTTTGTCTGTAGGGATAACGTTTCTATTAACAATATCTTTCAGGACCCTTTCCTCCGTTTTATGAGCTGTGGAAAACAAGTTCCTGTAAAATAGTCTAATAGGGGGTATAGGTGTTGTGTTAGTTGTCTCTTCAGAGGTTGCATGGCGTTTCACTTTCCTTCTTATGATGTCTTCGACGAAACCATTGGAGAAGCCGTTGTTGACTAGGGCCTGCCTTACCCTACAGAGTTCTTCGTCGACTTGCTTCCATTCTGAGCTGTGGCTGAGAGCACGGTCGACATATGCGTTAACAACACTCCTCTTGTACCTGTCTGGGCAGTCGCTGTTGGCATTTAGGCACATTCCTATGTTCGTTTCCTTAGTGTAGACTGCAGTGTGGAAACCTCCGCTCTTTTCCATGACTGTTACATCTAGAAAGGGCAGCTTCCCATCCTTTTCCATCTCGTAAGTGAAACGCAGCACGGAACTCTGCTCAAACGCCTCCTTCAGCTCCTGCAGATGTCTGACATCAGGTACCTGTGTAAAAATGTCGTCAACATACCTGCAGTATATGGCCGGCTTCAAGTTCATGTCGACTAAGACTTTTTGCTCGATGGTACCCATGTAGAAGTTTGCAAACAGGACACAGGGGAGAACCCATGGCGACCCCATCTACTTGCTTATACATGTGCCCATCCGGGCTCAAGAAGGGTGCCTCTTTAGTACAAGCTTGGAGTAGTTTCCTCAGAATATTTTCTGGTATGTCAAGAGGAGTACAGGCTGGATCACGATACACTCTGTCGGCTATCATCCCGATTGTCTCGTCCACAGGTACGTTGGTAAACAGCGATTCTACGTCCAACGAGGCTCTTATCCCTGTGGCCCGTGTGCCCCGCAGTAAGTCAACAAATTCCTTTGGAGACTTCAGGCTGAAGGCGCAAGGAACATAAGGAGTCAGCAGGCCGTTGAGTCGCTTTGCCAGTCTGTACATGGGTGTGGGTATCTGGCTAATGATTGGCCGAAGTGGGTTTTCAGGCTTGTGTGTCTTGACATTACCATACGCATATCCATATATATATATATATATATATATATATATATATATATATATATATATATATATATATATATATATATATATATATATATATATATATATATATATATATATATATATATATATATATATATATATGTGTGTGTATATCACGAAAAACACGTGATTAAGAATGTGACAATGTCAGACCACGAAGGAAAAATGAAACAGGAAATTTCCTTAAGTACTTTCGTATATTAAATACATCTTCAGAAGGTGAAGGTACACCTTCTGAAGATGTATTTAATATACGAAAGTACTTAAGGAAATTTCCTGTTTCATTTTTCCTTCGTGGTCTGACATTGTCATATATATATATATATATATATATATATATATATATATATATATATATATATATATATATATATATATATATATATATATATATATATATATATATATATATATATATACATATATATATATATATATATATATATATATATATATATATATATATATACATATATATATATATATATATATATATATATATATATATATATATATATATATATATATATATAAACTTGCTTTAAAACTGCACTGTATCTATTGCTACCCAATCTCCCAATCTTTATGTACCCAATCTGAACATCTTTATCAATGCGATCATTGCTGTCTTCTTATATGTACTGTCAATTTGCTGTATGGTGTCTATTAATCTTGTTTAAATTATCAATCAAGCTGTTAATGTAATCAATCAGAGCTTTAATATACCAATGTGCTTTAATAACTTACTAATCTCTCTCATCTCATTTTTTTTCTTGCAATGTATTTGTTATCATTTAATTAATTCTGATAGAATTTACCCGCTTAAAATTATCTGTTAGATTAAGAACCTGCCAGAAACACAGTGCGTACTAGTGGCTTTACAAGAGTGCAATTACTCTACCATGCTATGTATTCTCACAAACCCAATGTACCTTCTTGTATATAAAATAATAAATAAATAAATAAATAAATAAATAAATAAATAAATAAATAAATAAATATATATATATATATATATATATATATATATATATATATATATATATATATATATATATATATATATATATATATATATATATATATATATATATTAGTATATTTTGGTAGCAGTCTTTCCTGTAGACATATATTATTAAATATGACCGAAAAAGTAAGATTAATAATTCTAACACGAATTTTCTCAATCTTTCGTACATTATGCTTCACTGTTGGAGGTAAATCAAAAATCACTTCTCCAAAATTCATTTTTATTTCTAGTCTGACGCGACACGGGCGCGTTTCGTAAAACTTATTACATTTTCAAAGACTTCACAAATACACAACTGATTAGAACTTGCGTGTCCCTGATTTTATATCTACATTTGAGTGAGGTGGGAAGGGTGATGTGGCATTACATTTGAGTGAGGTGGGAAGGATGATGTGGCATTAACACAAGACAGAACACTAGAGGATATTAATAGGGTATTAAAAGTATCAACACAAGACAGAACAGAAACAATGGGTATTGAATAGAAGTGTTTGTAGAAAGCCTATTGGTCCATATTTCTTGATGCTTCTATATTGGAGCGGAGTCTTGAGGTGGGTAGAATATAGTTGTGCAATAATTGGCTGTTGATTGCTGGTGTTGACTTCTTGATGTGTAGTGCCTCGCAAACGTCAAGCCGCCTGCTATCGCTGTATCTATCGATGATTTCTGTGTTGTTTACTAGGATTTCTCTGGCGATGGTTTGGTTATGGGAAGAGATTATATGTTCCTTAATGGAGCCCTGTTGTTTATGCATCGTTAAACGCCTAGAAAGAGATGTTGTTGTCTTGCCTATATACTGGGTTTTTTGGAGCTTACAGTCCCCAAGTGGGCATTTGAAGGCATAGACGACGTTAGTCTCTTTTAAAGCGTTCTGTTTCGTGTCTGGAGAGTTTCTCATGAGTAGGCTGGCCGTTTTTCTGGTTTTATAGTAAATCGTCAGTTGTATCCTCTGATTTTGTCTGTAGGGATAACGTTTCTATTAACAATATCTTTCAGGACCCTTTCCTCTGTTTTATGAGCTGTGGAAAAGAAGTTCCTGTAAAATAGTCTAATAGGGGGTATAGGTGTTGTGTTAGTTGTCTCTTCGGAGGTTGCATGGCTTTTCACTTTCCTTCTTATGATGTCTTCGATGAAACCATTGGAGAAGCCGTTATTGACTAGAACCTGCCTTACCCTACAGAGTTCTTCGTCGACTTGCTTCCATTCTGAGCTGTGGCTGAGAGCACGGTCGACGTATGCGTTAACAACACTCCTCTTGTACCTGTCAGGGCAGTCGCTGTTGGCATTTAGGCACATTCCTATGTTTGTTTCCTTTGTGTAGACTGCAGTGTGGAAACCTCCGCTCTTTTCCATGACTGTTACATCTAGAAAAGGCAGCTTCCCATCCTTTTCCGTCTCGTAAGTGAAACGCAGCACGGAACTCTGCTCAAATGCCTCCTTCAGCTCCTGCAGATGTCTGACATCAGGTACCTGTGTAAAAATGTCGTCAACATACCTGCAGTATATGGCCGGTTTCAAGTTCATGTCGACTAAGACTTTTTGCTCGATGGTACCCATGTAGAAGTTTGCAAACAGGACACCTAGGGGAGAACCCATGGCGACCCCATCTACTTGCTTATACATGTGCCCATCCGGGCTCAAGAAGGGTGCCTCTTTAGTACAAGCTTGGAGTAGTTTCCTCAGAATACTTTCTGGCATGTCAAGAGGAGTACAGGCTGGATCACGATACACTCTGCCGGCTATCATTCCGATTGTCTCGTCCACAGGTACGTTGGTAAACAGCGATTCTACGTCCAACGAGGCTCTTATCCCTGTGGCCCGTGCGCCCCGCAGTAAGTCCACAAATTCCTTTGGAGACTTCAGGCTGAAGGCGCAAGGAACATAAGGAGTCAGCAGGCCGTTGAGTCGCTTCGCCAATCTGTACGTGGGTGTGGGTATCTGGCTAATGATTGGCCGAAGTGGGTTTCCAGGCTTGTGCGTCTTGACATTTCCATACGCATATCCAGGTTTATATTCCCCAATGATCTTTGGCAGGTGGAGTCCGGATTTCTTGGCGTTCACAGTTTCGATCAGTTTGTTGACCTTTGCTTTTAATTCGGCTGTAGTGTCCTTCGTTACCCTTTGGAACTTAGTTTGGTCAGAGAGTATGATGTTCATTTTCGCCAGATATTCGTCTTTTTTAAGAATGACATATATTGGCGACTTGTCACCTCTCCTGACAACTATCTCCTTGTTCTCACGAAGGCTTTTAGCTGCCGCTCTAAGCTCGGGGGACAGTATGGTGCTTCTGTAGTTGCCTCGATTCTTTCCTCCTTCTGCAATAAGTTCTGCTTGTAAGGTATCTTTGGTAGTGACCTTCTTTTGTGTCTCGAGGTCGAATATGTCGTCCAACAGAATTTCCAACTCCACTTTCCGGGCCATTTCACTCGGTCTGGACATAACATGACAGTTTATGCCCAGATTTAGGAGAGTGACTTGGTCCTCAGTGAGGTTAATTCCTGCAAGGTTCAGGAAGCCATCTCTTAGTCGTGGAATTGCCATAGGTCCTCCATATAATGTTGTTAGTTTCTTGATAATCCTTGTTTCAGTGCTGAGGTGATGTTGGTCTGTGAGGATGTCGAGGTGTTGTTCAATGCGGGTACGGATACTATGGTCGATGTTGCTATTTCTCCACTCGTTTGTAGCATGAAGTAGTTGCGTTTTGTTGTCTTTGATTTCATTCTCTGCCTTGTATATCTGATCACGAATCAGATCCTGGCGATATTTTATCGTGAAGGCTTGATTCCTTGCTGCTGGGTCGTGCACTTTAACATTAGTATATTTTGGTAGCAGTCTTTCCTGTAGACATATATTATTATATATGACCGAAAAAGTAAGATTAATAATTCTAACACGAATTTTCTCAATCTTTCGTACATTATGCTTCACTGTTGGAGGTAAATCAAAAATCACTTCTCCAAAATTCATTTTTATTTCTAGTCTGACGCGACACGGGCGCGTTTCGTAAAACTTATTACATTTTCAAAGACTTCACAAATACACAACTGATTAGAACTTGCGTGTCCCTGATTTTATATCTACATTTGAGTGAGGTGGGAAGGGTGATGTGGCATTACATTTGAGTGAGGTGGGAAGGATGATGTGGCATTAACACAAGACAGAACACTAGAGGATATTAATAGGGTATTAAAAGTATCAACACAAGACAGAACAGAAACAATGGGTATTGAATAGAAGTGTTTGTAGAAAGCCTATTGGTCCATATTTCTTGATGCTTCTATATTGGAGCGGAGTCTTGAGGTGGGTAGAATATAGTTGTGCAATAATTGGCTGTTGATTGCTGGTGTTGACTTCTTGATGTGTAGTGCCTCGCAAACGTCAAGCCGCCTGCTATCGCTGTATCTATCGATGATTTCTGTGTTGTTTACTAGGATTTCTCTGGCGATGGTTTGGTTATGGGAAGAGATTATATGTTCCTTAATGGAGCCCTGTTGTTTATGCATCGTTAAACGCCTAGAAAGAGATGTTGTTGTCTTGCCTATATACTGGGTTTTTTGGAGCTTACAGTCCCCAAGTGGGCATTTGAAGGCATAGACGACGTTAGTCTCTTTTAAAGCGTTCTGTTTCGTGTCTGGAGAGTTTCTCATGAGTAGGCTGGCCGTTTTTCTGGTTTTATAGTAAATCGTCAGTTGTATCCTCTGATTTTTGTCTGTAGGGATAACGTTTCTATTAACAATATCTTTCAGGACCCTTTCCTCCGTTTTATGAGCTGTGGAAAAGAAGTTCCTGTAAAATAGTCTAATAGGGGGTATAGGTGTTGTGTTAGTTGTCTCTTCGGAGGTTGCATGGCTTTTCACTTTCCTTCTTATGATGTCTTCGATGAAACCATTGGAGAAGCCGTTATTGACTAGAACCTGCCTTACCCTACAGAGTTCTTCGTCGACTTGCTTCCATTCTGAGCTGTGGCTGAGAGCACGGTCGACGTATGCGTTAACAACACTCCTCTTGTACCTGTCAGGGCAGTCGCTGTTGGCATTTAGGCACATTCCTATGTTTGTTTCCTTTGTGTAGACTGCAGAGTGGAAACCTCCGCCCTTTTCCATGACTGTTACATCTAGAAAAGGCCTATACCCCCTATTAGACTATTTTACAGGAACTTCTTTTCCACAGCTCATAAAACAGAGGAAAGGGTCCTGAAAGATATTGTTAATAGAAACGTTATCCCTACAGACAAAAATCAGAGGATACAACTGACGATTTACTATAAAACCAGAAAAACGGCCAGCCTACTCATGAGAAACTCTCCAGACACGAAACAGAACGCTTTAAAAGAGACTAACGTCGTCTATGCCTTCAAATGCCCACTTGGGGACTGTAAGCTCCAAAAAACCCAGTATATAGGCAAGACAACAACATCTCTTTCTAGGCGTTTAACGATGCATAAACAACAGGGCTCCATTAAGGAACATATAATCTCTTCCCATAACCAAACCATCGCCAGAGAAATCCTAGTAAACAACACAGAAATCATCGATAGATACAGCGATAGCAGGCGGCTTGACGTTTGCGAGGCACTACACATCAAGAAGTCAACACCAGCAATCAACAGCCAATTATTGCACAACTATATTCTACCCACCTCAAGACTCCGCTCCAATATAGAAGCATCAAGAAATATGGACCAATAGGCTTTCTACAAACACTTCTATTCAATACCCATTGTTTCTGTTCTGTCTTGTGTTGATACTTTTAATACCCTATTAATATCCTCTAGTGTTCTGTCTTGTGTTAATGCCACATCATCCTTCCCACCTCACTCAAATGTAATGCCACATCACCCTTCCCACCTCACTCAAATGTAGATATAAAATCAGGGACACGCAAGTTCTAATCAGTTGTGTATTTGTGAAGTCTTTGAAAATGTAATAAGTTTTACGAAACGCGCCCGTGTCGCGTCAGACTAGAAATAAAAATGAATTTTGGAGAAGTGATTTTTGATTTACCTCCAACAGTGAAGCATAATGTACGAAAGATTGAGAAAATTCGTGTTAGAATTATTAATCTTACTTTTTCGGTCATATTTAATAATATATATATATATATATATATATGTCGTACCTAGTAGCCAGAACGCACTTCTCGGCCTACTATGCAAGGCCCGATTTGCCTAATAAGCCAAGTTTTCCTGAATTAATATATTTTCTCCATTTTTTTCTTATGAAATGATAAAGCTTCCCATTTCTTTATGTATGAGGTCAATTTTTTTTTATTGGAGTTTAAATTAACGTAGATATATGACCGAACCTAACCAACCCTACCTAACCTAACCTAACCTATCTTTATAGGTTGGGTTAGGTTAGGTAGCCGAAAAAGTTAGGTTAGCTTAGGTTAGGTAGGTTAGGTAGTCGAAAAACAATTAATTCATGAAAACTTGGCTTATTAGGCAAATTGGGCCTTGCATAGTAGGCTGTGAAGTGAGTTCTGGCTACTAGGTACGACATATATATATATATATATATATATATATATATATATATATATATATATATATATATATATATATATATATATATATATATATATATATATATATATATATATATATATATATATATATATATATTAGTATATTTTGGTAGCAGTCTTTCCTGTAGACATATATTATTAAATATGACCGAAAAAGTAAGATTAATAATTCTAACACGAATTTTCTCAATCTTTCGTACATTACGCTTCACTGTTGGAGGTAAATCAAAAATCACTTCTCCAAAATAAAAAATGAATTTTGGAGAAGTGATTTTTGATTTACCTCCAACAGTGAAGCGTAATGTACGAAAGATTGAGAAAATTCGTGTTAGAATTATTAATCTTACTTTTTCGGTCATATTTAATAATATATATATATATATATATATATATATATATATATATATATATATATATATATATATATATATATATATATATATATATAATAGGGAAGGGAGTACCACCTCTAGCTGGAAGAAGGGGGACCCATAGCCTCGGAGGAAACCACGCATAACGCATTAGAGGGAATGTTTAGATCCCCTCCAATACAGTTTCTGTGTGCTTTTCTCCTACCACCCCCTTCCTTGAATATTTTTTGTGCTTTATTATGCATTTGATGGTTACAAGATATACATGGGTTGATACAAAAATAATAATGCAAAAAGGTGCTTAAAGGTTATGGATCTCTTGAAGAACACAACAATGGGAAACATTGATGGATTTCACAGACGGGTTCGATCATTGTTGCAAGTCAAACACTTCTTCGAATTCCTCTGAAGTTGGACTAGTGCCCAAGACGCAACAGGCATTTCCCCTCTGAATCGCAACACTGAGGCGCTGGAACAAGAAACTTTTTGCTCTCTGGTCTTTTGTAGCGCTGATCAATTTGTCCCCCAATTCCTTCAGGAACTTCAATGCACATTTTCCCCACGAACCGAGGGTCTCCGAGCCGATCGGAACAAAGCTGTAGCAGTGTGCTAGACCTCTGTATTTAATAATTTTCTGCGATTCCCTGAAAGAAGCAGCACCACCGCTTTCACGTGTGCTGTAGTGGAGGTAGGTATATATATTTATATATATATATATATATATATATATATATATATATATATATATATATATATATATATATATATATATATATATATATATACAAATATATATATATATATATATATATATATATATATATATATATATATATATATATATATATATATATATATATATATATATATTCATGCCGCCCGTTTTCAGAAGGAAAACATTCGTAAGTACCTACGTGAATCTGGCCCTTGGACAAAGACCAGTAAGGTTATGGAATGCTAACTTCTGGCCCCCAACTTCTAACAGACAGACAGATAGACAGAAGGACAGCCAGGTCATTCTCTTCTTTTATTAGATCCGCCAAATAATTATCAAGTAATTATCAAAAGAAGGCACCAAACCGGGAAGGCTATGTAGCACCATCAAATGTGTGGAATAATCAGAGGGCGCTAAATATCACCAAGGATGCCAATACGAGAACAGAAACGCATAAGGCGAACGATATCAAAAGTAAAATACCACTGGGTCGTCATTCAAAAGAATGACTTAGTATGGATATAAGATCTGGCAGTTGGGATATAAGGTAGAAATGAAGGAACGGTTCCCAGACTCTTGAAGCACTAATGATCAAACTCCGATCTGAAAGAAGGTAAGGTAATTTATCAGGAGAAAACATTAAACTATTACGACTATATCACACTTTGAAGGAATACGAGGATAGGGATTTAGGATAGGATGGAAGGAAGGAATGGTGCCCAAACGCTTGGAAGGTCGGGGATGGAATGCCTCCAACCTGCAAGAAGCAAAGCCAGTCGCTCTAGCACCCAATGGATCTTCTTGAGATCATGAGGTTATCTTGAGATGATTTCGAGGCTTTTTAGTGTCCCCGCGGCCCGGTTCTCGACCAGGTCTCCACCCCTAGGAAGCAGCCCGTGACAGCTGACTAACACCCAGGTACCTATTTTACTGCTAGGTAACAGGGGCATAGGGTGAAAGAAACTCTGCCCATTGTTTCTCGCCGGTGCCTGGGATCGAACCCAGGACCACAGGATCACAAGTCCAGCGTGCTGTCCGCTCGGCCGACCGACTCCTGATGGGTCAACAATTATCATAAGTAACTAGCAAGTTATCTTGGAACCGTCAGGATGATATGCATAGCCTCGTGGTGCAAAGTTTCACTAATATTAAAGTCTGAGACTTTCTAAACTGTTATCCATACTGGATAACAGGTTTTCCTCATGGTTTCCTTATGACGAAGGTAAAAAGCGGTTTTGGTAGTTAACTCTGTTGCCTATTTTGCACTTTCTTCATGGTATTTTAAATTCCAAATAATACCAAACACAGAATAAGAAATATGGGACAATCGCAATAAATGTATGAATTAGAAAAGCACGAACAGCAGTTTAAGAGCACTGGAGGGCCTCAGCTATCAACGGAGGCATATCCATAAGGAACTCTGCAAGGGAATTAATTTACGATTCGAGCACTACCGTCATTTACAAGGCAGAGTGGTGACCTGTAAGGTCATCAGGGTCCACAGGACAGATCTTCACCCATGATTTGTCCTGACCAGGGACGTTCTCAGTGTAACTGTATGACATATCCACCGGCTTAAGCATCACTAGTGGTTATCTATTATCCTGCTGAGATTCTTAATGTGAGGAATCACGTTTGATCCCGAGATGCGGAGACTTTGAGGATATACATTATTTTTTATATTGTGTGTCTTTCTCTGTTTTCTCTTTTTTATTTACGTCTTTCCTTGTTTTCTCGTTTTGATTTGCGTTCAACGCATCTTCAACGATGTCTAACCTCACTTGAGGCCAGACATCGCAGGGGGAAAGCCGCGCTCTGTTTGAGCTCCCGTCAGAATGGAACCCCTAGTAATATATCTCCAAGAGAAGAGAAGTGTTTAGACTTGCCAGCTGTGGAATTGAGCTGAGAACGTTGTGGTCTCAAGTCCTGGACGGCGAGGAGAGTTTATTAAGCTGCCCAGAGACATTTTCGTGGGCTGTGTGGAGCGCCCTGACCAGACGCCGTCAGAGGGATAGCGCCCTCGACTAGACAGTCTGTGGTTTGTCTTTGGGGAAGAAGTTGCTGAGAACTTCGAAGCCAGCACAGATCGAGGGAGTAGTTGATGAGACTCCAAGGTAGTGGAGGAGAGGACCTCGAGCTGTGAGAAGAAGCAATGAAGTGGAGTGTCACGTGCTTCTGTAGAGGTGGTGAAGCACCATAGTTGCTCGAGGGAACTTCATGGTGTAGCAGCCATGAGAGCAATGGAGGGCCCCAGTAGAGGTAGTGAAGCACCATAGTTGCCCAAGAAAAACTTCATAGTGTAGCAGCCTGGAGGAGCTGCAGAGGATCCTGGTAGTTAAGCCCGGAAGAAACTGAAGATATCAGGGTAGTGAACTTCCAGATGTGGAAGGGAAGTTCTAAATGATCACTTGTAGAGAGTTGGTAGAGTGTTTTTCTTTAGCGTGTAAGACGCAGTGAAAGGCGAGTGATAGTTTGCCATTTTTGTACCAAGGAGTGTTTATACTGAAGCATAGAGTTACAGACGTAGGCTGGATTACCTACAGATGTATGTGTTCTAGGACTGATAGAGTGATCGATTGATCATTGTTGTGTACCAAGGAACAGTTATACTGATATATATATGTTATTGCATTCAATGCTGATTATCCTTGTACGTGTTTATAGATATATTCTCCTGCTGATAGTGCAACATTGTAGTATAAGACTTGATCTACTTGAAGAGGTAGATAGTATCAGGTGGTGAATCAGAAGATAGAATACCACTTGATAAGCTGATGATAGAGTTCTGATGGTGTTGGAGTGCAACCTGATTGTAATAGTATAGAGTATAGGATTCATTATTATTATGTGTGTGTGTATTGTGTATGTGGTTTGTCTAGTAAATGTATTCCAATATGCTGGTGTTTGCCCTTGTCCTAGTGGGGCTTTCCAGGAAATAGTAAAGTAAGAGAGAGAGAGAGAGAGAGAGAGAGAGAGAGAGAGAGAGAGAGAGAGAGAGAGAGAGAGAGAGAGAGAGAGAGAGAGAGAGAGAGAGAGAGAGAGAGAGAGAGAGAGAGAGAGAGAGAGAACCAAGAATCACCGCTGTGGACAGGGTAGGACGGAAAATTAGTAGGTCAAAGGGGATTGAGGAGATCATATCCCATAAGGAGAGAGTGGGGAGTCACAGCGGCTCGAGTGGGTGTGTGCACGTGACAACGAGGCTGAGTGTTGGAGCCGCATCCCCTAAACGTGTGACGTTAAGCCCCTCTCCAAGAGCCACAAGCGCCTAGTATGATCTCATAGTGACGTATAAGCACTCTACCGAGTTGTGGGTTGGGTTGTCTGTAAAGGAGGAACAGCACGACAACACCACCAACCTACACACTACAATACCCGTTACTGTCACAACTGGTCCTCTCACTCCCCTTGCCAGCCTAATATGTCCCTCGTTCCTGTCACAACTGATCCTCTCCCCTTGCCAGGCTTAACGTTTCCCCCGTTACTGTCACAACTGGTCCCTTTCCCCTTGCCAGCCTTAATGTGTCCCCCGTTACTGTCCAACTGAGCCTCTCCACTTGCCAGCCTTAATGTGTCCCCCGTTACTGTCACAACTAATCCTCTCTCCTTGCCATCCTTAATGTGTCCCCGTTACTGTCACAACTGCCCTCCCCTCCTCTTGTCAGCCTTAATATGTCCTACGTTACTGTCACAACTGGTCCCCCCCCCCTCCCCTTGCCAGCCTTAATGTGTCTCAAGTTACTGTCACAACTGATCCCCCCCTCTCCTTGCCAGCCTTAATGTGTCCCACGTTAATGTCACAACTGGTCCCCCCTTCCCTTGCCAGTCTTTATGTGTCCTCCGTTACTGTCACAACTGGTCCTCCCCCTCCTCTTGCAAGCCTAATTAGTCCCACGTTACTGGCAAAACTGGTCCCCCACTCCCCTTGCCAGCCTTAATGTGTCCCTCGTTACTGTCACAACTGGTCCCCCTCTCTCCCCTTGCAGCCTAATGTGTTCCCCGTTACTGTCACAGCTGGTCCTCTTCCCGTGCCAGCCTTAATGAATCCCCCGTTACTGTCACAACTTGTCCCCCCTTCTCGTTTCCAGTCTTAATGTGTCCCACGTTACTGTCACAACTAGTCCCCCCTCCCCTTTCCAGCTATAATGTGTCCCCCTTTACTGTCACAACTGGTCCCCCCTCCACTTGAAAGCTTTAATGTGTCCCACGTTGCTGGCACAACTGGTTAACTCCCCTTACCAGTCTTAATGTGTTCCTTGTTACTGTCACAACCGGACCCCCCACCCTTGCCAGCCTTATTGTGTCTCCCGTTACTGTCACAACTGGTCCCCATCCCCTTGCCAGCCTAATGTGTCCCATGTTACTGTCCCAGCAGGTCCCCCTCCCCTTGCTAGCCTAATGTGTCCCCCGTTACTGTCACAACTGGCCCCCCCCAACTTCCCTTACAGCCTAATGTGTCGACTGTTACTGTCACAACTGGTCCCTCTCCTCTTGCAAGCCTTAATGTGTCCACCGTTACTGTCACAACTGGTCCCCTCTCCCCTTTCCAGCCTTAATATGTCCCCTGTCACTGTCACAACTGGTCCCCCTTTCCCCTGGCCAAACTCAATGTGTCCTCCGTTATTGTCACAACTGGTTCCCCTCTCCTTGCAGCCTAATGTGTCCCCCGATACTGTCACAACTGGTCCCTCCCCTCTCCTTGCCAGCATTAATAAGTCACCAGTTACTGTCACAACTGGTCCCCTCCCCATGCCACCCTTAATGTGTCCCACGTTACTGTCACAACTTGTCCCCCTCTCATTGTCAGCCTTAATGTCCCACGTTACTGTCACAACTGGTCCTCCCCCTCCCATTGCCAGTCTTAATGTGTCCCCCGTTACTTTCACAACTGGTCCCCCCCCCCTTGCCAGCCTAATATGTCCTCCGTTACTGTCACACCTGATCCCCCCCCCCTTGCCAGGATTAATGTTTCCCCCGTTACTGTCACAACTGATCCTCTCCCCCCCCCCCCTTGCCAGGATTAATGTTTCCCCCGTTACTGTCACAACTGGTCCCCCTCCCCTTGCCAGCCTTAATGTGTCCCCCGTTATTGTCACAACTGATCCTCTCCCCTTGCCAGCCTTAATGTGTCCCCGTTACTGTCACAACTGATCATCTCCCCTTGCCAGCCTTACTGTGTCCCCCGTTACTGTCACAACTGCCCTCCCCAACTCTCTTGCCAGCCTTAATGTGTCCTACTTTACTGTCACAACTGATCATCTCCCCTTGCCACCCTTACTGTGTCCCCCGTTACTGTCACAACTGCCCTCCCCAACTCTCTTGTCAGCCTTAATGTGTCTCAGGTTACTGTCACAACTAGTTCCCCTCCTTCCTTTGCCAGCCTTAATGTGTCTCCCGTTACAGTCAAAACTTGTGCCCCCCTCTTCCCCTTGCCAGCCTTAATGTGTCCTCCGTTACTGTCACAACTGCTACCTCTCCCTTTGCCAGCCTTAATTTGTCCCACGTTACTGTCACAACTTGTCTCCCTCCCCTTGCCAGCCTTAAGGTGTCCATAGTTACTGTCACAACTGGTCCCCTTCTTTTGCCAGCCTTAATGTGTCCCCCGTTACTGTCACAACTGGTCACCCCCCCCCCCCCTCCCCTTGCATCCTATTGTGTCCCCCGTTACTGTCACAACTGATTCCCTTCCCCTTGCCGCCTAATGTGTCCCTGGTTACTCTCACAACTGCTGCCCCCACCCCCATGTCAGGCTGATGTGTCCCCCTTTATTGTCATAACTGCTCCACTCCTCTTGCCAGCAATAATGAATCCCACGTTACTTTCACATTTGGTCCCACCCTCCCCTTGCCAGCCTTATTGTGTCTCACGTTAGTGTCACAACTCGTTCCACCCTCTCCTTGCCAGCCTTAATGTGTCCCACGTTACTGTCACAAGTGGTCCCCCTTCCGTTGCCAGTCTTAATGTGTCCCACGTTACTGTCACAACTGGTCCTCCCTCTCCTCTTGCAAGTCTAATGTGTCCCACGTTACTGGCAAAAATGGTCCCCCTAACTCCCCTTGCTAGCCTTAAAGTGTCCCTCGTTACTGTCACAACTGGTCCCCCTAACTCCCCTTGCCAGCCTTAGTGTGTGCCCCGTTACTTTCACAACTGGTCACCTGCCTTGGTCAGCCTTAATGTATCCCCCGTTACTGTCACAACTTATCCCCCCCTCCCGTTGCCAGCCTTAATGTGTACCACGTTACTGTCACAACTGGTCCCCTCCCCTTGCCATCCTTAATGTGTCCCTTGTTACTCTCACAACTGGTCCTCCTCCCCTTGCCAGCCCTATTGTGTCCCCCGTTACTGTCCAAACTGGTCCCCTTCAAATTGCTAGCCTAATGTGTCCCACGTTACTGTCACAACTAGTCCCCCTCCCCCTTGCAGCCTAATGTGTTCCACGTTACTGTCACAACTGGTCCCCCCTCCTCTTGCAAGCCTTAATGTGTCCCCTGTTACTGTCACAACTGATCCCCCTTCCCCATTGCCAGCCTTAATGTGCCCCCCGTTACTGTCACAACTGGTCCCCCCCTCCCCCTGCTAGTTTTAATGTGTCCCACGTTACTGTCACAACTGGTCCCCCTCACCTTGCCAGCCTTAATGTGTTCCCAGGTACTGTCATAACTGGTCGTTCCCTTCCCTGGCCAAACTCAATGTGTCCCCCGTTACTGTTACAACTGGTTCCCCTCCCCTTGCAGCCTAATGTGTTCGCCGTTACTGTCACAACTGGCCCCCTTTTACTCCTTGCCAGCCTTTACGTGTCCTCAGTTACTGTCACAACTGGTCCCCCTCCCCATGCCAGCCTTAATGTGTCCCTCGTTACTGTCACAACTGGTCCCCCTCTCATTGCCAGCCTGAATGTGTCCCACGTTACTGTCACAACTGGTCCCCCTCCCCTTGCCAGGCTAATATGTCCTCCGTTACTGTCACAACTGATCATCTCCCCTTGCCAGCCTTACTGGGTCCCCCGTTACTGTCACAACTGCCCTCCGCTCCTCTTGCCAGCATTAATGTGTCCAACGTTACTGTCACAACTGGTCCCCTCCTCCTTTTCCCGGGCCATCCTTAATGTGTCTCAGGTTACTGACACAACTGCTCCCCCCACCCCCTTGTCAGCCTAATGTGTCCCCCTTTATTGTCATAACTGCTCCACTCCTCTTGCCAGCCATAATGAATCCCACGTTACTTTCACAACTGGTCCCACCCTTCCCTTGCCAGCCTTATTGTGTCTCACGTTTGTGTCACAACTCGTCCCCCCCCTCTCCTTGTCAGTGTTAATGTGTCCCACGTTACTGTCACAACTGGTCCCCCTCCCCTTGCCAGGCTAATATGTCCTCCGTTACTGTCACAACTGATCCCCCTCCCCTTGCCAGCCTTACTGTGTCCCCCGTTACTGTCACAACTGGTCCCCTCCTCCTCCCCTGGCCATCCTTAATGTGTCTCAGGTTACTGTCACAACTAGTCCCCCCCCCCCTTCCCTTGCCAGCCTTAATGTGTCTCCCGTTACTCTCACAACTTGTGCCCCCCCCCCTTCCCTTGCCAGCCTTAATGTGTCCCCAGTTACTGTCACAACTGGTCCCCCTCCCCTCGCAGCCTAATGTGTTCCACGTTATTGTCACAACTGGTTCCCCTCCTCTCTTTGCCAGCCTTAATGTGTCCCCCGTTACTGTCAAAACTGGTCCCCCGTCCCCCTTGCCAGCCTTAATGTGTCCCCCGTTACTGTCAAAACTGGTCCTTCCCGTCCCCCTTGCCAGCCTTAATGTGTCCATAGTTATTGTCACAACTGGTCCCCTTCTTTTGCCAACCTCAATGTGTCTAACGTTACTGTCACAACTGGTCCCCCCCCTTACCCTTGCAGCCTAATGTGTCCCCGGTTACTGTCACAACTGCTCCCCCCACCCCCTTGTCAGCCTAATATGTCCCCCCGTTACTATCGTAACTGGTTCTCTCCTCTTGCCAGCCTTAATGTATCTCACGTTACTTTCACAACTGGTCCCCTCCCTCCCCTTGCTAGCCTTATTGTGTCCCACGTTAGTGTCACAACTCGTCCCCCTTTCCCTTACCAGTTTTAATGTGTCCCCCGTTGCTGTCACAACTGGTCTTCCCCCTCTTCTTGGAAGCCTAATGTGTCCCACGTTCCTTGCAAAACTAGTCCCCACTCCCCTTGCCAGCCTTAATGTGTGTCCCTTGTTACTGTCACAACTGGTCCCCCTCCCCCTTGCCAGCCTTATTGTGTCACCCGTTACTGTCACAACTGGTCCCCCTCCCCCTTGCCAGCCTAATGTGTCCCACGTTTCTGTCCCAACAGGTCCCCCTCCCCTTGCTAGCCTAATGTGTCCCTCGTTACTGTCACAACTAGTCCCCCCAACTTCCCAAACAGCCTAATGTGTCCCCGTTACTGTCACAACTGGTCCTCCCACTCCCCTTACCAGCCTAATATGTCCCCCGTTACTGTCACAATTGATCCTCTCCCCTTGCCAGTCCTAACGCTTCCGCTGTTACTGTCACAACTAATCCTCTCCCCTTGCCAGCCTTAATGTGTCCCTCGTTACTGTCACAACTGGTTCCCTTCCCTTGCCAGCCTTAATGAATCCCCCGTTACTGTAACAACTTGTCCCCGCCCTTTCCCGTTGCCAGCCTTAATGTGTCCCACGTTGGTGTCACATCTGGTCCTTCTGCCCTTGCCAGCCTTAATGTGTCCCCCCGTTGCTGTCACAACTGGTCCCCATCCCCTTGCCAGCCTTAATGTGTCCCTTGTTACTGTCACAAATGGTCCCCATCCCCTTGCCAGCCTAATGTGTCCTACGTTACTCTCCCAACTGGTCCCCCTCCCCTTACTAACCTAATGTGTCCCCCGTTACTGTCACAAATGGTCCCCCCTCCCCTTGCAGTCTAATGTGTGGCCCGTTACTGTCGCAACTACTCCCCGTCCCCTTGCAGCCTAATGTGCCCCACGTTACTGTCACAACTGGTGCCACTCCTCTTGCAAGCCTTAATATGTCCCCCTGTTACTGTCATAACTGGTCCCCCCCTCCCGTTGCCAGCCTTAATGTGTCTCCCGTTACTGTCACAACTGGTCCCCTCTCCCCTAGCCTGCCTTAATGTGTTCCACGTTACCGTCACAACTGGTCCCCCCCCCCCTTGCCAGCCTAATATGTCCTCCGTTACTGTCACAACTGGTTCCCTCTCCCCTAGCCTGCCTTAATGTGTCCCCCGTTATTGTCACAACTGACAATCTCCCCTTAACAGCCTTAATGTGTCCCCCGTTACTGTCACCACTGATCCTCTCCCCTTGCCATCCTTAATGTGTCCTCCGTTATTGTCACAACTGACAATCTCCCCTTGCCAGCCTTACTGTGTCTCCCGTTACTGTCACAACTGCCCTCCCCCTCCTCATGTCAGCCTTAATGTGTCCTACGTTATTGTCACGACTGGTCCCCCCCCCCCCTCCCCTTGCCAGCCTTAATGTGTCTCAAGGTTACTGTCAAAACTGATCCCCCTTCCCTTGCCAGTATCTATGTGTCCCCCGTTACTGGCAAAACTGGTCCCCCACTCCCCTTGCCATCCTTAATGTGTCCATCGTTACCGTCACAACTGGTTCTCTTCCCTTGCCAGCCTTAATGAATCCCCCGTTATTGTTACAACTTGTCCCCCCTTCTCGTTGCCAGCCTTAATGTGTCCCACGTTAATTTCACAATTGGTCCCCTTCCCCTTGCCAGCCTTAATGTGTCCCCCTTTACTGTTACAACTGGTCCCCCCTCCTCTTGCAAGCCTTAATGTGTCCCCCTGTTAGTGACATAACTGGTCCCCCCTCCCCTTGCCAGCCTTTTTGTGTCCCCCATTACTGTCACAACTGGTCCCCCTCCCTTTGCCAGCCTTAATGTATCCCCCGTTACTGCCACAACTGATCCTCTCCCCTTGCCAGCCTTAATGTGTCCCCCGTTACTGTCACAACTGACAATCTCCCCTTGCCAGCCTTAATGTGTCCTACGTTCCTGTCACAACTGGTCCCCCCTCTTCATGTCAGCCTTAATTTGTCTCAGGATACTGTCACAACTAGTCCCCCTCCTTTTTTGACAGCCTTAATGTGTCTCCCGTTACTGTCACAACTGCTACCCCTCCCCTTGCCAGCCTTAATGTGTCCCACGTTACTGTCACAACTTGTTTCTATTCCCTTGCCAGCCTTAATGTGTCCATAGTTATTGTCACAACTGGTCCCCTTCTTTTGCCAGCTTTAATGTGTCTCCCGTTACTGTCACAACTGGTCACCCCCTCCCCTTGCAGCCTATTGTGTCCCCCGTTACTGTCACAACTGGTCACCCCCTCCCCTTGCAGCCTATTGTGTCCCCCGTTACTGTCACAACTGGTCCCCTCTTCCCCTAGCCAGCCTTAATTTGTTCCCCGTTACTGTCACAACTGGTCCCCTCTTCCCCTAGCCAGCCTTATTGTGTCACCCGTTACTGGCAAGAAAGAAATGTCCAGAAAGAAGGATCAACAATATGTTGTTGATCCTTCTTTCTGGACAACCCAACCCACAACTCGGTAGAGTCCTTATACTTTACCAGGAGATCACCCTTGGCGCTTCTGGCTCTTGGAGAGGGGCTCAACGTCACACGTTTAGGGGGATGCGGCTCCAATACTTAGCCTCGTTGTCACGTGCACACACCCACTCGAGCCGCTGTGACTCTCCACTATCTCCTTATGTGATATGATCTCCTCAATCCCCTTTGACTTATTAGTTTTCCGTCCTGCCCTGTCCATAGCGGTGGTTCTTTCTCTCTCTCTCCTTTTTTACTACATCCTGGGAAGCCTTACTAGGACAAGGGCAAACACCAGCAAATTTGAATACATTTACTGGACCAAGCATATACACAATATATACACACATATAATAATAATGAATCCTACACTTTATACTATTTCAGTCAGGTTGCACTCCAACACCGTCAGAACTCTATCATCTGCCTATCAAGTGGTATCCTATCTCTGAATTCACCACCTAATACTACCAACCTTTTCAAGTAGGTCAAGTCTTATAACACATTGTTGCACTATTAGCAAGAGAATATATATCTATAAACATGTTCAAGGAAAACCAGCATATGGCTGCAATAACATAAATGTCATTATAAATGTTCCTTGATACACAACAATGATCAATCGATCACCCTATCAGTCCTAGAACACATACATCTGTAGGTAATTCAGCCTACGACTGTAACTATACGACAGTATAAACACTCCTCGGCACAAGAATGGCAAACAATCACTCACCTTTCACTGCGTCTTGCACGCTAATGACAACCAAACACTCTATCACCTCCCTACATGTAATCATTTAGAACTTCCCTTCCACATCTGGAAGTTCACTACCCTGATCCCTTCAGGTTCTTTCGGGTTTATCTACCAGGATCCTCCGCAGCTTCTCCAGGCTGCTACACCATGAAGTTTTCCATGAGCAACTATGGTGCTTCACTACTTCTACTAGGGTCCTCCACAGCTCTCCTGGCTGCTACACCATGAAGTTTCCTCGAACAGAACTGGAGTTTCGCCACTGGTATTACAGAAGCACGTGACACTCCTCTTCACTGCTTCTCCACACAGCTCGAGGTCCTACTCTTCCACTACTGTGGAGTCTCATCAACTACTCCCTCTGTGCTGGCTTCGAAGTTCTCAGCAACTTCTTCCCCAAAGACAAACCTGCAACCCATTGACACTCCAATAAAAACGTTTCCTTATAAACACATAGACGAAATAATCCACACAATATGTTTGCATCCAACATCTATCTGCTCTCTACATACTGTGAGAGTGGACTCCCTCGTTTGGGCTGGTCCATGCTCCGCCTTGCCAGGCGGCCCTCCTCACTCTGGGAGGATTCTCCGCCGCCAGTCAGTTGGCTTCAGGCGGTCGACTGGAGAGGACGTGCTGCTCGTCCCTCCAGCTGTCTCTCTCATCTCCGTCCTCTTATTTAGGCTTCCTGCTTTACCAAAACATGTCTAACTTATCAATAAACATAGCTACTGTCGCTGGGCACACGACCAACTACAAGTAATCACTATAGACTGGCTTAAAATCGTGCTTACCACAGATTGTCTGGTCGAGGGCGCTATCCCTCTGACGGCTTCTGATCAGGGCGCTCCCACGGCCCAGGATAATGTCTCTGGACGGCTTAATAAACACTCCTCGCCGTCCAGGATTTGAGACCACAACGTTCCCAGCTCGATTCCACAGCCGGAACGTCTACACACTTCCTTTCTCTTGGAGATATATTACTAGAGTTCCTTTCTGACAGGAGCTCACACGGAGTGCAGCTTCCACTCGTGATGTCTGGTACTCAAGTGACTTAAGCTCCTCTCTAAGCGAGCCTCACACCTCCAGCAAATTATCCACATCTCCTAACCAGGGAGCCGGTCGGCCGAGCGGACAGCACGCTGGACTTGTGGTCCTGGGTTCGATCCCAGGCGCCGGCGAGAAACAATGGGCAGAGTTTCTCTCAAACTATGCCCCTGTTACCTAGCAGTAAAATAGGCACCTGGGTGTTAGTCAGCTGTCACGGGCTGCTTCCTGGGGGTGGAGGCCAGGTCGAGGACCGGGCTGCGGGGACACTAACAAAAAAGCCCCGAAATCATCTCAAGATAACCTCAAGATGATCAGTCATTTATCTGTTTTCTTATTCAATGCCCATAATCTCAAATTGTTTATCAAATCCAACCAACTATTTTACATCTGCATCTTCACCTCTATATTTCCTAGACCTTCTAGTCAGGTCAGGCTTGATAGAATAATTCTCAAAGGGGAGACTCGTTTTTCGGCTACCTGGGATCATAACACCTTGCAGCCTAATGTGTCCCTCGTTACTGTCACAACTGATCCCCCCCTCCCCTTGCAGCCTAATGTGTCCCCCGTTACTGTCACAACTGATCCCCCCCCCCCTCCTTTTGCAGCCTAATGTGTCCCCCGTTACTGTCACAACTGCTCCCCCCAGTCCCTTGTCAGCCTAATGTGTCCCCCTTTACTGTCATAACTGGTCCCGCTCCTCTTGCCAGCCTTAATGTATCCCTCGTTACTTTCACAACTGGTCCCCACCCTCCCCTTGCAAGCCTTATTGTGTCCCACGTTACTGTCACAACTGGTCCCCCCCTCTCCTTGCCAGCCTTAATGTGTCCCCCGTTATTGTCACAACTGGTCCCCTCCCTCCCTTTGCCAGTCTTAATGTGTCCCCCGTTACTGTCACAACTGATCCTCCCCTTCCTTTTGCAAGCCTAATGTGTCCCACGTTACTGGCAAAACTGGTCCCCCACTCCCCTTGCCAGTCTTAATGTGTCCCTCGTTACTGTCACAACTGGTCCCCCCAACTCCCCTTGCAGCCTAATGTGTCCTACGTTACTGTCACAACTGGTCCCTTCCCCTTGCCAGCTTTAATGTATCCCTCGTTACTGTCACAACTGGTCCCCCCCCCCTCCCCTTGCCAGCCTTAATGTGTTCCCCGTTACTATCACAACTGGTCCCCCTTCCCTTGCCACCCTTAATGTGTCCCCCGTTACTGTCACAACTGGTTCCCCCCCCCCCACCACTTGCCAGCCATAATGTGTCCTACGATACAGTCACAGCTGGTCCAAAACCCTTACCAGCCTTAATGTGTCCCTTGTTACTGTCACAACTGGTCCCCCTTCCCTTGCCAGCCTTATTGTGTCACTCGTTACTATCACAACTGGTCCCCCTCCCCTTGCTAGCCTAATGTGTCCCACATTACTGTCCCATCTGGTCCTCTTCGTTTGCCAGCCTAATGTGTCCCCAATTACTGTCACAACTGGTTCCCCCAACTCCCCTTGCAGCCTAATGGGTCCCCCCTTTACTGTCACAACTAGTCCCCCTCCCCTTGCAACCTAATGTGTCCCACGTTACTGTCACAACTGGTCCCCCTCCTCTTGCAAGCCTTAATTTGTCCCCTGTTACTGTCACATCTGGACCCCCCTCCCCTTGCTAGCCTTAATATGCCCCCCCCCCCGTTACTGTCACAACTGGCCCCCCCCTCTTCTAGCCAGCCTTAATGTGTCCCCCGTTACTGTCACAACTGGTCCCCCATCCCCTGGAAAACCTCAATGTCTCCCACGTTACTGGCACAACTGGTTCCCCCTCCCCAACTCCAACCTTCCCCAACGCAACTCATGGGAGCCGGTCGGCCAAGCGGACAGCACGCGGGACTTGTGATCCTGTGGTCCTGGGTTCGATCCCAGGCGCCGGCGAGAAACAATGGGCAGAGTTTCTTTCACCCTATGTCCCCTGTTACCTAACAGTAAAATAGGTACCTGGGTGTTAGTCAGCTGTCACGGGCTGCTTCCTGGGGGTGGAGGCCTGGTCGAGGACCGGGCCGCGGGGACACTAAAAGCCCCGAAATCATCTCAAGATAACCTCCCCTTGCAGCCTAATGTTTCCCCAGTTGCTGTCACAACTGGTCCCAACCTCTCCCTGCCAGCCTTAATGTGTCCCACGTTACTGTCACAACTGGTCCCCTCCTCCCCTACCCAGCCTTAATGTGTCCCCCGTTACTGCCACAACTGGTCCCCCTCCCCTTGCCAGCCTTAATGTGTCCCCCGTTACTGTCATAACTGGTCCCCTCTCTATCCTTGTCAGCTTTAATGTGTCCCCTGTTGCTGTCACGAATGGTCCCCCTCCCCTTGCCAGCCTTAATGTGTCCCACGTTACTGTCACAACTGTTCCCCCTCCCCTTACCAGCCTTAATGTGTCCCCCGTTACTGCCACAACTGGTCCCCCTCCCCTTGCCAGCCTTAATGTGTCCCCCGTTACTGTCATAACTGGTCCCCTCTCTATCCTTGTCAGTTTTAATGTGTCCCCTGTTGCTGTCACGAATGGTCCCCCTCCCCTTGCCAGCCTTAATGTGTCCCACGTTACTGTCACAACTGTTCCCCCTCCCCTTACCAGCCTTAATGTGTCCCCCGTTACTGTCACAACTGGTCCCCCCTCCCCTTACCAGCCTTAATGTGTCCCACGTTACTGTCACAACTGGTCCTCACCCTCACCTTGCCAGCCTTAATGTGTTCCACGTTACTGTCACAACTGGTTTCCCTCCCCTTGTCAGCATTAATGTGTCCCTCGTTACTGTCACAACTTGTCCCCCCAACTCCTTTTGCAGCCTAATGTGTCCCGCGTTACTGTCATAACTGGCCCCCCCTTCCCTTGCCAGTCTTAATGTATCCCACGTTACTGTCACAACTGGTCCTTCACCTCCCCTTGCCAGCCTTAATGTATCCCACGTTACTGTCAAAACTGGTCCCCCTCCTATTGCCAGCCTTAATGTGTCCTCCGTTACTGTCACAACTGGTCCTCTCCTTCCCCACGCCAGCCTTAATGTGTCCCCCGTTACTGTCACAACTGGTCCTCTCCTTCCCCTTGCCAGCCTAAATGGGTCCCACGTTACTGTCACAACAGGTCCCCCTCCCCATGCCAGCCTTAATGTGTTGCCCGTTACTGTCACAACTGGTCCCCTTCCCGTTGCAGCCTAATGTGTCCCCCCGTTTCTGTCACAACTGGTCCCCCCTATCCTTGCCAGCCTTTATGTGTCCCTCGTTACTGTCACAACTAGTCCCCCAATCCTTGCCAGCCTTAATGTGTCTCACGTTACTGTCGCAACTGGTCCCCCTCCTCGGGCTAGCCTTACTGTGTCCCACGTTACTGTCACATCCGGTCTCTCTCTCCTTGCCAGCCTTAATGTGTCCCCCGTTACTGTCACAACTGGTCCCCTCCCTCTCCCCGTGCCAGCCTTAATGTGCCCCACGTTACTGTTACAACTGGCCCGCACCTCTCCATGCCAGCCTTAATATGACCCTCGTTACTGTCACACGTGGTGCCCCACCTCCCCTTGCCAGCCTCAATGTGTCCCCCGTTAATGTCACCACTGGTCCCCATCTCCTTGCCAACCTTAATGTGTCCCCCGTTACTGTCACAACTGGCGGGCCTCCCCCCTCCCCGTGCCAGCCTTAATGAGTCCCACGTTACTGTCACAACTGGCCCCCCTCTCCTTGCCAGCCTTAATGTGTCCCCCGTTACTGTCACAACACGTCCGCCTCCCCTTGCCAGCCTTAATGTGGCCCCGTTATTGTCACAACTGGTCCCCCTCCCCTTGCAGCCTATTGTGTCCCCCGTTACTGTCACAACTGCTTCCCCCCACCCCCTTGTCAGCCTAATATGTCCCCCGTTACTGTCATAACTGGTCCCCTCTCCTTGCCAGCCTTAATGTATCCCACGTTACTTTCACAACTGGTCCCCACCCTCCCCTTGCCAGCCTTTTTGTGTCCCACGTTACTGTCACAACTGGTCCCCCCCCTCTTCTTGCCAGCCTAATTGTGTCCCACGTTACTGTCACAACTGGTCCCCCCTCCTCTTGCCAGTCTTAATGTGTCCCCCGTTACTGCCACAACTGGTCCCCCTCCCCTTGCCAGCCTTAATGTGTCCCCCGTTACTGTCATAACTGGTCCCCTCTCTATCCTTGTCAGTTTTAATGTGTCCCCTGTTGCTGTCACGAATGGTCCCCCTCCCCTTGCCAGCCTTAATGTGTCCCACGTTACTGTCACAACTGTTCCCCCTCCCCTTACCAGCCTTAATGTGTCCCCCGTTACTGTCACAACTGGTCCCCCCTCCCCTTACCAGCCTTAATGTGTCCCACGTTACTGTCACAACTGGTCCTCACCCTCACCTTGCCAGCCTTAATGTGTTCCACGTTACTGTCACAACTGGTTTCCCTCCCCTTGTCAGCATTAATGTGTCCCTCGTTACTGTCACAACTTGTCCCCCCAACTCCTTTTGCAGCCTAATGTGTCCCGCGTTACTGTCATAACTGGCCCCCCCTTCCCTTGCCAGTCTTAATGTATCCCACGTTACTGTCACAACTGGTCCTTCACCTCCCCTTGCCAGCCTTAATGTATCCCACGTTACTGTCAAAACTGGTCCCCCTCCTATTGCCAGCCTTAATGTGTCCTCCGTTACTGTCACAACTGGTCCTCTCCTTCCCCACGCCAGCCTTAATGTGTCCCCCGTTACTGTCACAACTGGTCCTCTCCTTCCCCTTGCCAGCCTAAATGGGTCCCACGTTACTGTCACAACAGGTCCCCCTCCCCATGCCAGCCTTAATGTGTTGCCCGTTACTGTCACAACTGGTCCCCTTCCCGTTGCAGCCTAATGTGTCCCCCCGTTTCTGTCACAACTGGTCCCCCCTATCCTTGCCAGCCTTTATGTGTCCCTCGTTACTGTCACAACTAGTCCCCCAATCCTTGCCAGCCTTAATGTGTCTCACGTTACTGTCGCAACTGGTCCCCCTCCTCGGGCTAGCCTTACTGTGTCCCACGTTACTGTCACATCCGGTCTCTCTCTCCTTGCCAGCCTTAATGTGTCCCCCGTTACTGTCACAACTGGTCCCCTCCCTCTCCCCGTGCCAGCCTTAATGTGCCCCACGTTACTGTTACAACTGGCCCGCACCTCTCCATGCCAGCCTTAATATGACCCTCGTTACTGTCACACGTGGTGCCCCACCTCCCCTTGCCAGCCTCAATGTGTCCCCCGTTAATGTCACCACTGGTCCCCATCTCCTTGCCAACCTTAATGTGTCCCCCGTTACTGTCACAACTGGCGGGCCTCCCCCCTCCCCGTGCCAGCCTTAATGAGTCCCACGTTACTGTCACAACTGGCCCCCCTCTCCTTGCCAGCCTTAATGTGTCCCCCGTTACTGTCACAACACGTCCGCCTCCCCTTGCCAGCCTTAATGTGGCCCCGTTATTGTCACAACTGGTCCCCCTCCCCTTGCAGCCTATTGTGTCCCCCGTTACTGTCACAACTGCTTCCCCCCACCCCCTTGTCAGCCTAATATGTCCCCCGTTACTGTCATAACTGGTCCCCTCTCCTTGCCAGCCTTAATGTATCCCACGTTACTTTCACAACTGGTCCCCACCCTCCCCTTGCCAGCCTTTTTGTGTCCCACGTTACTGTCACAACTGGTCCCCCCCTCTTCTTGCCAGCCTAATTGTGTCCCACGTTACTGTCACAACTGGTCCCCCCTCCTCTTGCCAGTCTTAATGTGTCCCCCGTTACTGTCACAACTGGTCCTCCCCCTCCTCTTACAAACCTAATGTGTCCCACGTTACTGTCACAACTGGTCCCCGCTCCCGTTGCCAGCCTTAATGTGTCTCTTTACTGTCACAACTGGTCGTCCCCTTTATTCCCCTTGCAGCTTAATGCGTGCCCCGTTACTGGCAAAACCGGGCCCCCACTTCCCTTGCCAGCCTTAATGTATCCCCCGTTGCTCTCACATCCTGTCCCACCCCTCCCGTTGTCAGCCATATTGTGTCCCACGTTACTCTCACAACTGGTCGCCCTCCCCTTGCCAGCCTTAATGTGTACCCCGTTATTGTCACAACTGGTCCCCTCCCCTTGCCAGCCTTAATTTGTCCCTTGTTACTGTCACAACTGGGCCCCCCTCCCCTTGCCAGCTTTATTGTGTCACCCGTTACTGTCACAACTGATCCCCCTCCCTTTGCCCGCCTAATGTGTCCCCCGTTACTGTCACAACTGGTCCCCCCACTTCCCTTACAGCCTAATGTGCTCCCCGTTACTGTCACAACTATTCCCCCTCCCCTTGCAGCTTAATGTGTCCCACGTTAATGTCACATCTGGTCTTTCTCTCCTTGCCAGCCTTAATGTGTCCCCCGTTACTGTCACAACTGATCCCCTCCTCCCCGTGCCAGCCTTAATGTGTCCCACGTTACTGTCACAACTGGTCCCCCTCCCCGGGCAAGCCTTAATGTGTCTCACGTTAATGTCACAAGTGGTCCCCACCTCCGCTTGCCAACCTTAATGTGTTCGCCGTTACTGTCGCCACTTGTCTCCTCCCCCTTGCAGCCTAATGTGTCCCCCGTTACTGTCACAACTGATCCTCTTCCGGTGCCTCCCCAACTTTTTATTGTATTGGACCCCATGCTCCCCCCTCTTATTCGTGGGGTGATGGACCCCATGCATTCCCCCTCTTGTTGGTGGTAGTGGACCCCATGCCCCCCTCTTGATGTCTCCATCTTCACTACACCTTACACATTTTCACTACACCTTCTCCATATTCACTACACATTCTCCATCTTCACTACACCTTCTCCATCGTCACTACACCTTCTCCATCTTCACTACACCTTCCCATCTTCACTACACCTCCTCCATCTTCATTACTCCTTCCCATCTTCACTACATCTTCTCTTTCTTCAATACATCTTTTCCATCTTCTCTATACATTCTCCATCTTCTCTACACCTCCTCCATCTTCACTACACCTTCTCCATCTTCACTACATCTTCTCTATACCTTCTCAATCTTCGCTACACCTTCTCCATCTTCACTAAACCTTCTCAATCTTCACTACACCTTCACCATCTTCACTACATATTTTCCATCTTCACTAAACCTTCTCCATCTTCACTACACCGTCTCCATCTTCACTACACCCTTACAATCTTCACTACTTCTTCTCCATCTTCACTGCACATTCTCCATCTTCTCTACACCTTCTCCATCTTCACTACACCTTCTCCATCTTCACTACACCTTCTCCATCTTCACTACACCTTCTCCATCTTCACTACATATTCTCATTCTTCTCTACACCTTCTCCATCTTCACTACACCTTCTCCATCTTCACTACACCTTCTCCATCTTCACTACACATTCTCCATCTTCACTACACCTTCTCCATCATCTCTACACCTTCTCCATCTCTCTACACACTCTCGACCAACCACTTGGGCTGGACGGTAGAGCGACGGTTTCGCTTCATGTAGGTCGGCGTTCAAGTGGTTGGGCACCATTCCTTTCCCCGTCCCATCCCAAATCCTTATCTTGACCCCTTCCAAGGGCTATATAGTGTTAATTGCTGGGCGCTTATACCCTCTCCATCTCCACTACACATTCTCTGTACTCAGTACACCGAGTCTGTCCCAACTATACCCAGCTCTTGCCCAATACAGCTTATCCATCCCTACTACTCACTGTCTGTCCCTATTACATCCTGTGCTCCCTCGCTAAAACTTATTCCTTTCTCACTGCACCCTGTCCTCCCCCACTACACCCCCTGTCCATCCCGACTACACCCCCTGCCCGCCCCCCCTACTTCTTGTCCATCCCGACAACACCCTATCCCGCACAATACACCAATGTCCATCCTAGCTACTTTAGGTATATGCTTGCTATCCTCACTGAGTTATGTTATTGTATAGGGAGTGTTATGGAGGAGTCGTGGTTGATGTCTGTCCCCCTTGAAAAGGAATAGACCCTTGCACCCCTTTTCGAAGTCCGTCGATGTGAAATAGAAAACGAAAACTCTATCATGTGTAGCATTTGTTGACATTTTTGGGCAGTCGGATCCTGATGGAAAACGAATGTCCACCTGTCGTAATATCGGGCCTGCTCCGCTATCTGGGCCGGCGCCACCTGTCGTACCATCCAGCCTGCTCCGCCATCCGGCCTATTCTTATCTTCCCTTATCGAACCAGAAACATTCCCTCCTGACTAATATTACGTTTATCTGTGATATTAAGACGACGAGACGGAAGGAGTGGTCCGCTGCCGGTATTGGCGCGACGGGCGGCCTTACTTATATTGTTACATAGTAATTTACCTGTCAACTATGGGGTGTACGACAAGCAAAACCTCCAAGGATGGAGAGGATGAGGTGAGGAAAGGTGAACAGAAGAAGAAGAAGGAGGAGAAGAAGCACAAGAAGAAGGAGGAGAAGCAGAAGAAGAAGGAGGAGAAGCAGAAGAAGAAGGAGGAGATGATGATGATGAAGGAGGAGATGAAGAAGGAGGAGAAGGGGAAGGAAGAGAAGGAGAAGGAAAAGAAGAAGGAGGAAGAAAAGAAGGAGGAGGAGAAGGAGAAGAAGGAGGAAAAGGAGGAGAAGACACACACCGCCCCCCACACCACTGTGACCCTCCCCCCTCTCGAGTGTTGTTATATTATCATAGCAATATGGAAGTTGTAGTTAAGGACCTGGTGACTCTAGTGGGAGCCCTGAGGACAGAGTTGGACTCTCTGCGGGAGGAGGTGCGTCAGCTTAAAGAACAACGAGAAGTAACGAAGGAGGAGACCAGCAGTAAAGGGACCTCGTCTTGGAGAGTTGCGAAAGACAGGGGCCTTAAGAAGACTTTGATAAAGCCGCCTTCAAACGCCATAGCAACTTCAAATTCATTTGACGTTTTGGAGGACGAGTGCTGTGGAGAGACTGTGGATCGCGCAAAAGGGAAAGCAACGAAGAGAAAGGAAGCGCAGGCCCCTCAGAAAGTAAAGGAAGTACCTAAGCAAACATTAGTTGTGGGAGATTCCCAGATAAGGTATTTGGATAGAACGTTTTGTGCTAGAGATAGGGGGAACAGGTTAAGGGTTTGCTATCCCGGAGCTGGCATTGGTGATATTATAAACAACATGAATGATATTATGGCTGGTAATGGGAACAATCCCATTATTTGCATTAGCGTGGGAGGAAATGATGTTGGTCGAGTCAGGAGTGAGGAACTGATTCAGAGGTATAAAACAGCCATAGAGTTAGTTAGGAGCAAGGGAGGAATCCCGATCATATGTGGCATTCTTCCAAGAAAGGGAGTGGGAAATGAATGGATATCGAGGGCACTTGGTGTCAATTGCCGGCTGGAAAGATATTGCAAATCAAATGCAATATCTTTCATAGACAACTGGGAACACTTCTATGGAAGAAATGAAATGTATGCTCGTGATGGGGTGCATCTATCGAGAGCTGGGGTTGTTGCTGTTGCGAACTCGTTAGAAGAAGTGGTTAGAGGTGTTTGTTTGGGTTTAAACTGTTAGTAGATAGAGGTATGGGAATTGATTTGGAGGAAGGAGGTAATAAAAGTATGTGTTTGAGGGAGAAAGGAATTGGCAAAACGATCAGGGAAAGAGAAGGTCCGCAAAATAACAATTCACTTAGGGTATATTACACTAACAGTAGAAGTCTAAGAAATAAAATTAACGAATTAAATGCTCTTGTCTGCACAGAAAAAATAGATATTATTGCACTTACCGAAACGTGGATGAATGTAGAAAATAGAGAACTATTAGCTGAATATCAAATATATGGATTTAAACTATTTCACACAGATAGATATATTAGACGAGGAGGTGGAGTAGCCATATATGTTAGGGACAATTTGAAATGTAGTCTCAAAGAGGGAATCAAAACAGAGCCACACACAGAAACTATTTGGATTGAATTAAACGAAAAAGCTAATAATAT
This sequence comes from Procambarus clarkii, assembly GCF_040958095.1. NCBI lineage: Eukaryota > Metazoa > Arthropoda > Malacostraca > Decapoda > Cambaridae > Procambarus > Procambarus clarkii. The sequence continues at coordinate 21,394,938 of NC_091160.1, forward strand.
TATAATAGGAGTAATATATAGGCCACCAAATTTAGACAGAATGGAAGCAAAGCATCTATGGGATGAAATATCTAGAGCATCTAGATCTAACAGTATTTATGTCATGGGTGACTTTAATTTTAGCGGAATAAACTGGTTGAACAAAACAGGGAATAGTGAAGCAGAAGATTTTCTAGAATTAATTGACGATTGCTTTCTTACGCAACACATTATGGAACCAACACGGGAAAATAATATTTTAGATTTAGTGTTAACTAACAGGGAAACGCAAATTAATGACATCGAAATAGGGAGTGAGCTAGGGAGCAGTGATCACAAAGAAATCAGATTTAGCATAGAATGGAATAGACCAGTAGGAGAAAATTCTGTTAAAGTGCCAGATTTTCGAAAAGCTGATTTTAATAGCCTAAGAAATTTTTTGGGTCAAATTGATTGGAAAGTCTTGGGTATGGGGTGTGGGCCGGTCTTGGAGCGAGACATGAACCCAGCGATAGGTGACTTAAATGGGGATTTCGATGTGGATTCAATATATAACTTATTTAAGAATATTCTAAACAAAGCACAGGAACGTAGTATACCATACAAATTGAATAGATCGAATACTAATGACCCAAAGTGGATAACAAAGAATTTGAAGAACCTTATAGGTAAAAAGAGAGCTTGGTACAAAAGGATTAAAAATGGGGAGGTCACTTTAGAACAGGAATTCGTACAACTGGTTAGAAATGTTAAAAAAAGAGATAAGGAAAGCAAAAAGAAACTATGAAGTTCGCATAGCAGGGCAAGCAAAGACAAATCCTAAAGGGTTTTTTCAGTTATATCGTACTAAGACTAGGGAAAGGATAGGTCCATTAAAAACTGAGACAGGTCAAATAACAGATAGTGATGAAGAGATGAGTAGTATTTTTAATAAATATTTTGTATCTGTATTTACTAAAGAGGAACTTAACAATATGCCTTCAGTTGAACAAGTCTATGTGGGTGGGGACGAGGACAGGTTGACGAGTTTAGCAGTTACCAGGGAGGATGTTCTTAAACAAATAGTAAAACTCAAACCAAACAAATCCCCAGGGCCGGATGAAGTGTTTGCTAGGGTGCTTAAAGAATGCAAAGAGGAGCTTTGTGACCCACTGTCAACCATATTTAATAAATCAATAGAGTCAGGCAGAGTGCCAGAGTTTTGGAAAGTTGCTAATGTGATACCAGTTTTTAAGAAAGGAGATAGATCACTTGCGTCTAACTATCGACCAATTAGCCTAACGTCTATTGTGGGAAAGTTACTCGAATCTATAATAGCAAATAAAATTCGTCTTCATCGTGAAAAACATAAATTAATAATTGAGTCGCAACATGGTTTTATAAATGGCCGTTCATGTTTAACAAATTTGTTATCTTTTTATTCTAGCATTGTTGAGGCAGTTGATAGTGGTAAGGATTGCGATGTTGTATACCTTGACTTTAGCAAAGCTTTTGATACAGTGCCACATGAAAGACTGATTAAAAAAATAGAGTCTCATGGTATTGGGGGTGCTATATTAAGCTGGATTAGGGCATGGCTATACCAAAGGAAACAGAGAGTTAGTATAAATGGAATCAAGTCAGAGTGGGAAAATGTTGTAAGTGGAGTGCCTCAAGGCTCTGTCCTGGGACCTCTGTTGTTTATAATATATATAAATGATTTAGATTCAGGTTTGAGTAGCAACATTTGCAAATTTGCCGATGATACGAAAATCGGTAGGGAAATTAATTCGGAGGAGGACTCACTATCACTTCAAGTTGATCTAGATAGGGTTTTGAAATGGTCAAAGGATTGGCAGATGCAGTTTAATGCTGATAAATGTAAAGTTCTGAGGTTAGGTAATGATGATAGAGTTACAAGATACGAGCTAGATGGTGTTGTGATTGCGAAGTCGGATTGCGAAAGGGATCTGGGAGTTATGATTAGTAAGAATTTAAAACAAAAGGATCAATGCATAAATGTTCGTAATAAGGCAAATCGGACACTTGGATTTATTAATCGCAGCGTTAGTAACAAGACACCTGGTGTGGTTCTCAAGCTATATCTTGCTCTAGTTAGGCCCCATTTAGATTATGCAGTTCAGTTTTGGTCGCCATATTATAGAATGGATATAAATTCACTTGAACGTGTCCAGCGTAGGATGACTAAGTTAATTCCCCAAATTAGAAATCTTTCATATGAAGAAAGATTAACAAAGCTTAAGTTGCATTCACTGGAAAGGCGAAGAGTTAGGGGTGACATGATAGAGGTTTACAAGTGGATGAATGGACATATCCGGGGGGATATTGATAGGGTATTAAAAGTATCAACACAGGACAGAACACGAAACAATGGATATAAATTGGATAAGTTTAGATTTAGGAAAGACTTGGGTAAATACTGGTTCAGTAACAGGGTTGTTGATTTGTGGAACCAATTGCCGCGTAACATTGTGGAGGTGGGGTCCCTCGATTGTTTCAAGCACGGGTTGGACAAGTATATGAGTGGGATTGGGTGGTTATAGAATAGGAGCTGCCTCGTATGGGCCAATAGGCCTTCTGCAGTTACCTTTGTTCTTATGTTCTTATGTTCAGTACAACCCCCATTTATAAGGAGGAAGAAAAAGAGAAGAGCTCCGGAACCTCCGGGCCCACCCCCAATATTGCTCCCACTGAACCGTGACCCCCCTCCAGTACCGCCCTCACCTCCTCCACTTCTCTGTGACCAGCTCCCACCTCCCCCGCTCCTCTGTGACCCTCCCCCAGTACAACCCCCATTTATAAGGAGGAAGAACAAGAGAAGAGCTCCGGAACCTCCGGGCCCACCCCCAATACTGCACCCACTGAACCGTGACCCCCCTCCAGTACCGCCCTCTCCTCCTCCACTCCTCTGTGGCCAGCCCCCACCTCCCCCGCTCCTCTGTGACCCTCCCCCAGTACAACCCCCATTTATAAGGAGGAAGAACAAGAGAAGCGCTCCGGAACCTCTGGGCCCCACCCCCAATACTGCCCCCACTGAACCGTGACCCCTCCAAGGCCGCCCTCACCTCCTCCACTTCCCTGTGACCCCCCAACCCGTTCTCACACAAGACAGCACATATATGACTTAATGCTTAAAGTCAATATGTTGAATATGAATTAGTAAATATGTGATATATTCCCAGTTACTTTTTTTACCAAGGCCCAAACTCTTCCTCACGTACCAATTTACGTGTCACAGTACCCGTCCGTCAACATAGATAGCAGAATATTCGTGATTGGCTCAATTATAAGGAAAATTGTAGTTTTCAGGTCCCACATGGGTTGTGAAATTTACCTACTATTGTCCATGCTCTTAGAATATTACAGATCAGCTACTTCCTATTGAAGGCTCGTAATTTTGTTTTGAGAAATATTAGTTGTTCTTAGTAAATTATAATAAGCACTAAAAATTATTACATAGAATAACAGTCCTTCACCAATCAATATTATATACCATAGTTTGTGCTTTACAAATCTTTAAAGGATGTTTTGTAGGAACAGAAAACGATGTTACGTTGGAATGTCTATGGGGTAAACTACTGCAAACAGGACGGTATTGTGTCTACTATACCAACTATAGCTAGGATGGGTATATTGTCACCTACCGCCTGTTAGGTGGGAAAGGGGTCCAATACCACCCACAGGATGGGTATGAGGGTCACATCCACCCACAGGATGAGTATGGGGATCACATCCACCCACAGGAAGGGTATGGGGTCCAATACCACCCACAGGATGAGTATGGCGTCCACTACAACCCACAGGATGGGTATGGGGCTCCAACCACCCATAGAATGGGTATGGGGCTCTAACCACCCATAGAATGGGTATGGGGCTCCAACCACAAATAAAATGGGTATAGGGTCCAATAACACCCACTGGATGTGTATTGCGTCCATTGCCGCTCGTCGAGCTCGAAAACCGCAGCATTCATCTCAGAACCATGCCTATTTCACACAGATTCCTTAATAAACGTAAGAGTTTTATATGTCACAAGAAAGATAGAAATATAAGCTTCATTCTAAATACCTTACCATGGGCATATTTAAATTTAAAGCGAAGATACGTGTACTTTTATAATAGCCGAGCTTTAACCCCGGACAGATTGATCGACCGAGCAACTCTCTCTCAGAACAATGTTTATTTCACGTGAATTCGTTAATAAACATATATGTTTTATATGTCTCAAGAAAGGCAGACATATAAGCTTCACTTTAGACACTTTACCATGGACATATTTAAAGTTCTAATGAAGATACATGAATTTTAAAAATTACGGAGCTCCCACCCCATACAGACTGAACGACAGAGCAACTCTCTCAGATCAATGTTTATTTCACGTAAATTCGTTAATAAACACAAATGTTTTATGTCTTAAGCAAGATAGAAATAAGAGCTTCATTTTAAATACATTACAATAGACATATTTATAGCTCAAGTGAAGATACATATGTTTTTATAGTAGCGCTCAGTAGCTTGTCGGGCATGGAGTGCAGACGCCTACGCACTTGCCGATATATTGTATAATTAACAAAGATACGCTAATAAAGCCTAAAATCTTATATGCCTCCAGAAAGATCGAGATATGAACATTATTATGATTTCACCAAATGAAATATATCATGTTCGAGAACAAAGATATATCAATTTTAAATTAAGTTTCGACTCTTGCTCGGGCGAGAGAGAGGGAGCGACTCTCGCCCCATCTATTGGAGATTCTGTCCACTAAAGACCCAAAGCAACTCAAACCCTCCTAGCATTATTTAAGTAATGAAGTAATATGGTATATTTACTATAATGTGGGTGCTGAATGCAGAACATGAGAAAACATATATTTACTCCAAACTAATATAATTTCATTATGAAATAAGTAAATAAGTAGCATCAAAGGAAGTCGACGGTCCAAGCGTCAATGTTGTGGAGCGACTTATCCAAGATATATCGTTGTTTGGAAAGTGTTTGTTGGCATATCCAGTTGTCGCACTTCTCTGCACAAATTATCACAAATTTAAATTATAATGTTAACAAGTAGAATACGTATTTTTAATAAAATCTAACATAACTAGCCAGAAAACATTTAACATTTATTAAAAAAATATATGTTTGGAAGTTAAATCGACTTCATAGGACAATTGTTTTGTTATATCAACCAATATATCTTTGTTATATTGTTTTTGTTATATCAACCAATCCTTGTAAAAATTTATTGTATGTATGTACCTTACCTAAATAAAATTGTATTGTATTGTATTGTATATATACTCGTTATTCGTTGACATGCGTTCGCTACTTAAACTACCATGTACTGTACTTATGTAAAATCTCCCATGTCAAGTTCAAGTTCAAGTATGTTTATTGAGATAAGCAATAAATACATCTCAAAGGGATAGAGTAGC